>NW_027461698.1:600000-900000 GCF_050947455.1 Rhinoderma darwinii
ACAGGTAGGTCCATTGTGACGGGCGGGCGGGCGGGCTGGCTGCTTTAATGGCTGTTTGCTGTTCCCCTACTTCACTCCACTATTTGACTATGGTGCTGCATCAATCAGTGGCTGGCTCAGGTGCAGCTCTTTAACCTACCTAGGAGGGAGGGCGGAGAGAAGACAAGGAAGGTGAATGAGCTGTTCCAATGTGAAATGCCGGAAACACAGAAACACAGACGACACAAAACAAGAGGTGGCAATGTATTAATTAATTGCATTTAATAAATTAGCTCATTATCACACATGACTGTACAAATGCATTGTCCAACAGGTGTTGAAATAATGGGATTAAAAGGGGAGATCCCATCCGAAAGACAAAAACAATGGCAAACACAAAAAGCACTTTTGGAATCTGATTTTAGTAAACACATAAGGAAAGGGTGCACCGGTCCTGGAAATACTGCAATACCAGGTCAATGCGTGGAGTGGACAGAGCAAGCTCTATTTCCATCTCCCTGTTCTAAAAATCCATTTAATATATGGTCCCCAGATAGGGGACGTATCAGATATTAAACTGATAAGAACAGATTTTTTTAAGTTGACTACCCCAACTTTGGGGGTAACCGTTTATTTAAAATTTTTCAGGTTTTACAATAAATTAACATTTTTCAACATTTTTACAGGGATTCACATTTAACACAATGGTTAAAAAATAAATACAAATTGTCAGATTAAAATCATACAATTTATAAAAGGGCACTTGGTGGCATCATATTATAGAATTCCATTCGCTAAAAAACCATTTTCTACTTAAAACAGGAGAGAATTTTTTGTCTAAAAGATAATATTTGTGCATTTCATAAAAACAAATTCCTAAAATATCATTCACAGATAAAATTTCATGTTTGAATAAAAGAATATTCCTGGCCGCCCACAGAGCTGCTTTAACGCAGTTAGTAATCTTCCATGCCATAATTTTCTGAGTCCTTGTTGGGCACTCCAGACATCCGTAAAATACGCCTTCACTTGTAATTCTTTTTATTCCGGTTATCTTCTTCATCAAGGGGAGGATTTTTGTCCATATTAGTTGTGAAAAATAACATTGCCAAAAGAGATGTAAGACTGTCTCGTCATCGCGGCATCCTCCCCTTGGACACGCAGCCGAGTTGGTCAGTCCCCTTCGATGCTGGAATGCCCGGCATGGAAGACACTCGTGGGCGCAGCTCCAGGCCAGATCCTTCTGTGAATTAAAAATGAATTTAGCATTAACCATGCTCCAGATAATTTTGCATTTGTTTTCATTAAAATTGCTAATGGGGGCTATTAAAACATTTTCTTTTATTTCCTTTAAAACATATTTACTATTTTTTACATCTTCTATTCTTTTGTCTTTTAGGTTAAAAAGGTTCACTATTTTTTCTAAAATCTTATACTGGTCTGGCAGGTTAAAAGCATATGGCGAGCTTAAAACCGTAGAGAACCATCCGTACCTCCTCATAAAATAGCCAGTGTTAAAACGGATAAAATAAGACCAGTAGTGTTCCTTAAAAACAGTATTAAGACACAGTGTAAAAAAATGGATTAAAAGAAATGCTTTTATATTTGGAAAATCTTTACCACCCATTAGCTTTGGTAACATCACTTTTTCTCTCCTGAGCTTCTCCATCCTAGAATTCCATAAAAATGTAAAACATGCCTTGGTAATCTTTTTTAATAAAATATCAGGGGGAGGGAAAACCATACTTAGATATAATAAAATTGGTAAAATCACCATTTTTGTGATTAAAATTTTTCCCTCCATTGTCAGTTTTCTAAGATTCCATAAACAAATTTTCTTATTAACTTTTTGTGCCACCAAGTCCCAACTGATAAAACCATTGTTTGACTCATTGAAGGAGACCCCTAAAATCTGTACAGACTCCGACACAGGGACTGGAATGTCCTGTAAAATCATATTGCCAATATTTAAAATATTACTTTTATTAAAATTGACTTTAAAACCGGAGGAGCAGCAAAATTGGTATATCTGTTGTAATGCTTTTTGCAGTGACGGGGCGTCCCTGCACAGGACCGCGACATCATCCATGTACCCCACTACTTTTGCCTCTAGTCCCCCCCCGCCCGGCAGGGGGACTCCACATATCTGCTTGTCATTCCTCAATCTGCAGAGTAGAGGCTCGATCGCACATATAAAAAGTAGTGGGGACAAGGGACACCCCTGCTTCACTCCGGAGTTTAAAAGGACATCCTGTGTCTTAAAACCCTTTACTAAAATCTTGCTCGTACAATTTTCATAAAAGGCCTTCAGAGACTGTAAAAAGCCTTCTGGTATACCCATCTTTTCTAAAACCTTAAAAAGATAAAAATGTGATACTCTATCAAAGGCTTTCTCGAAATCTATGGATAAAACCGCCAATCTGCCTTTTCTCTCCTTCGTATCACCAATAGCATCTTTTAAAAGGTTTAAATTGTCCCATATGCTCCTCCCAGGTATCCCACAGACTTGGTTGGAGTGGACGATTTTCTCTATAACAGCCTTTAGTCTATTCGCGCAAATCTTGGCCATTATTTTATAGTCTGCGTTTAGTAAGGTGATAGGCCTCCAGTTTTTAATATCTGTTTTGTCCCCCTTTTTATAAAGCAGGGACACCTCACCTTTCTTCCAGGACCCCGGGAGGGCTTTTGTTCTAAAAACTTGAGTAAAAAGGGAATAGAGATCCTCTTTTAAAACTCCATAAAATGTGACATAAAACTCTATGGGTATACCATCAGGGCCAGGGACTTTACCTGTTTTAAAACTCTTGATGGTATCTAAAATCTCCTGTTCCGTAATATCCTGTAATAAAAAATCTTTGGAGACAGGATTTAAAACAGCGTCAACCTCCTTCAATGAGTCGTTCATCAAATCAACATTAACAAGCTTTATATTAAAAAGATCCGCATAAAATCTGTGTACCTTTTTTAAAATATTGTCAGTGTTTGTATCTCCATCAACATTGTCTAACAGGGTATGCTTATCGTTAATTTTCTTAAAAAAGTACCTGGAGCAGGTCTCATTTTCCTCGAGGTGTTTCATTTTTGAGCGAAAGACAATTTCCTTACCTCTCTGCTCCAGGCACTGGGAGATCTCCTTCCTAATCTCCATAATCTCCTCCTCCACCTGCATACCCTGTTCTCTGAACTTGTATTGGGTCTGCAGCCGGGTATTCAAATTAGCAAAAAAATCCTGTTTTTCTTTTGCTTTTCTCCTTCCGATTTTTATGAAAAAGTCTCTTATTTTTATTTTAATTTTCTCCCACCATGAGACTATGGACATATTTGGATGTCTTACCCGTCTGCAGCCCTTATAAAAGGTAATAAAATCAGATAAAATTTGCGGATCATCTAAAAGGGAAACGTTCATTTTCCAGGCTTTTTTGACAGTATTTTTCCCAATATCATTTTTAACTTTAAAATACAATAATTTATGATCAGATAAAACATTGGGATTAAGATCACATTTAAAAGGCAGTACTTGATAAGAGCAGAATATAAAATCGATCCTGGAGCTACAGTTCACATTGCTCCAGGTGACGCCGGCCTCTGCAGATAAATTGCTGTTACATTTCTTAAAAACATCAGTAAGTTTAAAATCAGTAACTATATCTTTTAATAATGAGGAGGTTTTGTCATAATTCCTGCTTACTGAGTTAGAGAACCGGCGTTCCCCCTTTAAAATACAATTAAAATCACCCGCTAAAACAAGTGGCTCTGAATCGTTTAAAAAAAGGGGTAAAATCTCTAGCATTCTAGCTCTTTCATTCTTGTCCGAGGACCCATAAAAATTTAAAAACTGCCATCTAATACCGTCTATAAAAGCTTTGACCAATAAAATTCTACCTGGTAAAATTTCATTAAAACTGTCAATTAAAACGTTCCCTTTAAATAAAATGGCGACACCTGCGGCTCTGGAATCGTTAGACCCGGACCACACTGAAGGTCCGAGTCTCCAGTCTTCCTTATATTTGTTGTAGTTCGTGCGATGTGGGATACAGCATTCCTGTAGGAAAAAAACGGTGGCGGAAAAAATAGAAAGATAATCAAACAGGGCAGCTCTTCTCGTCTTGGAATGCACGCTCCTAACATTTAAGGAAATGCCACCTAACTCTGCCATGAGGAAAAGGGAAAAGAGACAGTCTTATGTAATCTTACCCGAGGTGGCCTCAGCAGTCCTCGGCGTTACCAGAGACCTCACTCGAACTCTCATCGCCCTCCGACTTCAAACCGACTGTATAACTTGAGGAGATTGGAGAGGAACTCATGTCAGACAGCTGACCCCCCGCCATACCTGAGGCACTGATCGAAAATGGGTCCCATATGGACTCCACGGGCAAGGTTTCTGGAGCATCTCGTATGGCAGCCTCCTCCCCTACGATAGGGGCAGGAAACGCACTCGCGGCCGTTTCAGGGACTTCTGTCACCTCAGAGGTGGCTATGCTTGTCTCCCCCAACTGGCGAGAAGGGGGGAGACCTTCAGCTGGTGCTTCCGGGGGCGCGTCAACTGGTTTCCCTGCTTTCGCTCTAGCAGGTACTCCCATCGGCACCCCCGCTGCCACCTCCGAGTACGCCCTACGCCTCTTAGACCTTGCTGCCGCTCCGCCCGGGTCCTCTGCCTCAGGTACAGGCTGACCCAGCACCTCCTGCGGCCCAGGCGGATCAGCTTCATCCGAACTACCCATCTCCTCCGTTTCCTGAGGGGGCTTTTTCGTCCGCTGATCACTGGCTCTTCTCTTAAACCGCCTTTGCTCCTTTGGGTCACCTGTTTGGGGGGGTCTGCTGGAGGTGTCCATGTCATCAGCCTCTTCACCTCTTGGTTCCTCTCCTTGTGCGGGGGCGATCTGGCCTGCTGGCTGCTCTGGACGCCTCGGCCGGACCTCGGGTTGTTCCGATCTGTGGGGACAAGTAGCATATAGATGACCAACTCGGCTGCAAAAACGACACCTTTTCCCCAGAGGGCAAGTTTTGGCCTCGTGCTCAGAGCTGCCACAGTTCCTACAGGTGCTTTCGCAGAACTCTTTGGTGTGACCGTACTTTTGACATTTTCTACAGAATGGAGGCATTCCTGTGTAAAAAAGATCTCCTGCCATATCACCTAATTTAAAGCGTGCTGGCGGCAACATTATCCCCCCTGCTGTATTGGCATCTCTATAACAAGTTACTAAAAATCTCCACTTTGACGTCCAAACTCCAACTTCGTTCATTATTTTGCCAATACATTTTACACTTTTGAAATAGGGGGATAAAAAGGACATCACATCTTTTAAATCAGCAAACGGGCAGTACATTTTTATCACAATCATCTTAGTGATGTCCAACACATGTTCGTAAAATTCAATACCGTCCAGTCTCGGATCGTTTTTTACCATGTATGCCGCCAGCAGATCTTGGAACACTCCATTCTGTACAAAAGTTATGTCGTATGTTCTTCTCCTAGGATAGTCTTGTACCGCCAATATCTCCCGCTTCTGAATGTTGAAAATGCCAACAAGCACGGTCTCCACCAAGAACTTCAGGCCGCAGGTCGTCGCCTTCTCTTCTGATACAATAACACGGATTGTATTCTTTATCCGGGCATACGCCGGTATCTCACCAGGACTTTCGTCCATGGTGAGGGGTTTTCACGGAAAGTTACGCCACCCGTTGGTGACGTAACGTCTACGCAGCTTTTCCCCTTTTCGGCCGAAGCCTACACGGGGGATATGTGGATCGCAACTCGTTGCTCAGGACTAAGCCTCTCTCCCAAATAGCAGCACGGGGGTGAAGTCCAGGCGAACCTGGACGATCCCCCGAGGCCGAGAGAGAGGGTACCTGAGCACCTCCTAACCAAGACCAGGCAGCACTGACTACAAGTAATCAGAACTACACTTGATCTCAGCCAGAAGGCCGAGAAGCGATAACCCGAACGGGCCGCGCGTTGACCGAGCCTGCCCAATACTGCTGTTCACCCCTTGCAGCGATTCAGCCTACTCCTAGGCAATTCCATGGGGCCCTGCAGGCTCACACACACTCACAGCTACGCGAGAGGTGAATAAAGGCCGGAGAGGAAGCAAGACAGGATTTGCTTCTTTTGCTTGCACCACAATGCAGTGCTGAAAGAGGAGGAATCGACATAAAAACGCCTTCCTGGCAACGCCCAAATGCCCTCCTGCCGTGCAAACACTGGCAGCAGCAGCAGCAGCAGCAGCAGCAGTAAGTGCATGCCCACTGCCACCCCTTCTCCTTTCACACCTTGTATCAGCTTTAATCCAGTCCAGTGCTGCCTGCTGAGCAGCACTGACCAACACTGCCTGGGCCCAGGCTTTTATCTCTGAGGCCCCATTATGATGTCAGAAAGCTGGCTCTGGCTCCTGAGGTCTCCACTATGACACGTGCAAAGTTCCGTCTGAACTTTATATAAGACGGTGCGGCTCAGTCAGTCACTCAGTGTTGCCTGAGAGGGCAACACTGCAACAGCCGGCCCCCAGGCTGTCTTTTTTTTGCACAGCTAGTTGCCTCCAGGAGGCCACAAGAGGGAGACAAGGGACTGCAAAATGGAAAATAGGCATCCACCAACTTTACAGACAACTTGTTCTCCTTGCTCCTACAACCTCCATCCTTGCACAGTTTGTTATTCTTCCAGGTAACATAGTAACAAATCCAAATTGCTGCTCTCTTTGTAGGCAAGCAAGGGTTTGTTGCAACTGCAGTTCTTACTTCTTCTTGAAATGTAGGGACCACAGTACATTCCATCACATCCATCTAGTGTACACAGGTAGGTCCATTGTGACGGACGGGCGGGCGGGTTGGCTGCTTTAATGGCTGTTTGCTGTTCCCCTACTCCACTCCACTATTTGACTATGGTGCTGCATCAATCAGTGGCTGGCTCAGGTGCAGCTCTTTAACCTACCTAGGAGGGAGGGCGGAGAGAAGACAAGGAAGGTGAATGAGCTGTTCCAATGTGAAATGCCGGAAACACAGAAACACAGACGACACAAAACAAGAGGTGGCAATGTATTAATTAATTGCATTTAATAAATTAGCTCATTATCACACATGACTGTACAAATGCATTGTCCAACAGGTGTTGAAATAATGGGATTAAAAGGGGAGATCCCATCCGAAAGACAAAAACAATGGCAAACACAAAAAGCACTTTTGGAATCTGATTTTAGTAAACACATAAGGAAAGGGTGCACCGGTCCTGGAAATACTGCAATACCAGGTCAATGCGTGGAGTGGACAGAGCAAGCTCTATTTCCATCTCCCTGTTCTAAAAATCCATTTAATATATGGTCCCCAGATAGGGGACGTATCAGATATTAAACTGATAAGAACAGATACTACACTTGATCTTAGCCAAAAGGCCGAGAAGCGATAACCCGAACGGGCCGCGCGTTGACCGAGCCTGCCCAATACTGCTGTTCACCCCTTGCAGCGATTCAGCCTACTCCTAGGCAATTCCATGGGGCCCTGCAGGCTCACACACACTCACAGCTACTAAGCGGGAGGTGAATAAAGGCCGGAGAGGAAGCAAGACAGGATTTGCTTCTTTTGCTTGCACCACAATGCAGTGCTGAAAGAGGAGGAATCGACATAAAAACGCCTTCCTGGCAACGCCCAAATGCCCTCCTGCCGTGCAAACACTGGCAGCAGCAGCAGCAGCAGCAGTAAGTGCATGCCCACTGCCACCCCTTCTCCTTTCACACCTTGTATCAGCTTTAATCCAGTCCAGTGCTGCCTGCTGAGCAGCACTGACCAACACTGCCTGGGCCCAGGCTTTTATCTCTGAGGCCCCATTATGATGTCAGAAAGCTGGCTCTGGCTCCTGAGGTCTCCACTATGACACGTGCAAAGTTCCGTCTGAACTTTATATAAGACGGTGCGGCTCAGTCAGTCACTCAGTGTTGCCTGAGAGGGCAACACTGCAACAGCCGGCCCCCAGGCTGTCTTTTTTTTGCACAGCTAGTTGCCTCCAGGAGGCCACAAGAGGGAGACAAGGGACTGCAAAATGGAAAATAGGCATTAACCAACTTTACAGACAACTTGTTCTCCTTGCTCCTACAACCTCCATCCTTGCACAGTTTGTTATTCTTCCAGGTAACATAGTAACAAATCCAAATTGCTGCTCTCTTTGTAGGCAAGCAAGGGTTTGTTGCAACTGCAATTCTTACTTCTTCTTGAAATGTAGGGACCACAGTACATTCCATCACATCCATCTAGTGTACACAGGTAGGTCCATTGTGACGGGCGGGCGGGCGGGCTGGCTGCTTTAATGGCTGTTTGCTGTTCCCCTACTCCACTCCACTATTTGACTATGGTGCTGCATCAATCAGTGGCTGGCTCAGGTGCAGCTCTTTAACCTACCTAGGAGGGAGGGCGGAGAGAAGACAAGGAAGGTGAATGAGCTGTTCCAATGTGAAATGCCGGAAACACAGAAACACAGACGACACAAAACAAGAGGTGGCAATGTATTAATTAATTGCATTTAATAAATTAGCTCATTATCACACATGACTGTACAAATGCATTGTCCAACAGGTGTTGAAATAATGGGATTAAAAGGGGAGATCCCATCCGAAAGACAAAAACAATGGCAAACACAAAAAGCACTTTTGGAATCTGATTTTAGTAAACACATAAGGAAAGGGTGCACCGGTCCTGGAAATACTGCAATACCAGGTCAATGCGTGGAGTGGACAGAGCAAGCTCTATTTCCATCTCCCTGTTCTAAAAATCCATTTAATATATGGTCCCCAGATAGGGGACGTATCAGATATTAAACTGATAAGAACAGATTTTTTTTTAAGTTGACTACCCCAACTTTGGGGGTAACCGTTTATTTAAAATTTTTCAGGTTTTACAATAAATTAACATTTTCCAACATTTTTACAGGGATTCACATTTTACAACAATGGTTAAAAAATAAATACAAATTGTCAGATTAAAATCATACAATTTATAAAAGGGCACTTGGTGGCATCATATTATAGAATTCCATTCGCTAAAAAACCATTTTCTACTTAAAACAGGAGAGAATTTTTTGTCTAAAAGATAATATTTGTGCATTTCATAAAAACAAATTCCTAAAATATCATTCACAGATAAAATTTCATGTTTGAATAAAAGAATATTCCTGGCCGCCCACAGAGCTGCTTTAACGCAGTTAGTAATCTTCCATGCCATAATTTTCTGAGTCCTTGTTGGGCACTCCAGACATCCGTAAAATACGCCTTCACTTGTAATTCTTTTTATTCCGGTTATCTTCTTCATCAAGGGGAGGATTTTTGTCCATATTAGTTGTGAAAAATAACATTGCCAAAAGAGATGTAAGACTGTCTCGTCATCGCGGCATCCTCCCCTTGGACACGCAGCCGAGTTGGTCAGTCCCCTTCGATGCTGGAATGCCCGGCATGGAAGACACTCGTGGGCGCAGCTCCAGGCCAGATCCTTCTGTGAATTAAAAATGAATTTAGCATTAACCATGCTCCAGATAATTTTGCATTTGTTTTCATTAAAATTGCTAATGGGGGCTATTAAAACATTTTCTTTTATTTCCTTTAAAACATATTTACTATTTTTTACATCTTCTATTCTTTTGTCTTTTAGGTTAAAAAGGTTCACTATTTTTTCTAAAATCTTATACTGGTCTGGCAGGTTAAAAGCATATGGCGAGCTTAAAACCGTAGAGAACCATCCGTACCTCCTCATAAAATAGCCAGTGTTAAAACGGATAAAATAAGACCAGTAGTGTTCCTTAAAAACAGTATTAAGACACAGTGTAAAAAAATGGATTAAAAGAAATGCTTTTATATTTGGAAAATCTTTACCACCCATTAGCTTTGGTAACATCACTTTTTCTCTCCTGAGCTTCTCCATCCTAGAATTCCATAAAAATGTAAAACATGCCTTGGTAATCATTTTTAATAAAATATCAGGGGGAGGGAAAACCATACTTAGATATAATAAAATTGGTAAAATCACCATTTTTGTGATTAAAATTTTTCCCTCCATTGTCAGTTTTCTAAGATTCCATAAACAAATTTTCTTATTAACTTTTTGTGCCACCAAGTCCCAACTGATAAAACCATTGTTTGACTCATTGAAGGAGACCCCTAAAATCTGTACAGACTCCGACACAGGGACTGGAATGTCCTGTAAAATCATATTGCCAATATTTAAAATATTACTTTTATTAAAATTGACTTTAAAACCGGAGGAGCAGCAAAATTGGTATATCTGTTGTAATGCTTTTTGCAGTGACGGGGCGTCCCTGCACAGGACCGCGACATCATCCATGTACCCCACCACTTTTGCCTCTAGTCCCCCCCCGCCCGGCAGGGGGACTCCACATATCTGCCTGTCATTCCTCAATCTGCAGAGTAGAGGCTCGATCGCACATATAAAAAGTAGTGGGGACAAGGGACACCCCTGCTTCACTCCGGAGTTTAAAAGGACATCCTGTGTCTTAAAACCCTTTACTAAAATCTTGCTCGTACAATTTTCATAAAAGGCCTTCAGAGACTGTAAAAAACCTTCTGGTATACCCATCTTTTCTAAAACCTTAAAAAGATAAAAATGTGATACTCTATCAAAGGCTTTCTCGAAATCTATGGATAAAACCGCCAATCTGCCTTTTCTCTCCTTCGTATCACCAATAGCATCTTTTAAAAGGTTTAAATTGTCCCATATGCTCCTCCCAGGTATCCCACAGACTTGGTTGGAGTGGACGATTTTCTCTATAACAGCCTTTAGTCTATTCGCGCAAATCTTGGCCATTATTTTATAGTCTGCGTTTAGTAAGGTGATAGGCCTCCAGTTTTTAATATCTGTTTTGTCCCCCTTTTTATAAAGCAGGGACACCTCACCTTTCTTCCAGGACCCCGGGAGGGCTTTTGTTCTAAAAACTTGAGTAAAAAGGGAATAGAGATCCTCTTTTAAAACTCCGTAAAATGTGACATAAAACTCTATGGGTATACCATCAGGGCCAGGGACTTTACCTGTTTTAAAACTCTTGATGGTATCTAAAATCTCCTGTTCCGTAATATCCTGTAATAAAAAATCTTTGGAGACAGGATTTAAAACAGCGTCAACCTCCTTCAATGAGTCGTTCATCAAATCAACATTAACAAGCTTTATATTAAAAAGATCCGCATAAAATCTGTGTACCTTTTTTAAAATATTGTCAGTGTTTGTATCTCCATCAACATTGTCTAACAGGGTATGCTTATCGTTAATTTTCTTAAAAAAGTACCTGGAGCAGGTCTCATTTTCCTCGAGGTGTTTCATTTTTGAGCGAAAGACAATTTCCTTACCTCTCTGCTCCAGGCACTGGGAGATCTCCTTCCTAATCTCCATAATCTCCTCCTCCACCTGCATACCCTGTTCTCTGAACTTGTATTGGGTCTGCAGCCGGGTATTCAAATTAGCAAAAAAATCCTGTTTTTCTTTTGCTTTTCTCCTTCCGATTTTTATGAAAAAGTCTCTTATTTTTATTTTTATTTTCTCCCACCATGAGACTATGGACATATTTGGATGTCTTACCCGTCTGCAGCCCTTATAAAAGGTAATAAAATCAGATAAAATTTGCGGATCATCTAAAAGGGAAACGTTCATTTTCCAGGCTTTTTTGACAGTATTTTTCCCAATATCATTTTTAACTTTAAAATACAATAATTTATGATCAGATAAAACATTGGGATTAAGATCACATTTAAAAGGCAGTACTTGATAAGAGCAGAATATAAAATCGATCCTGGAGCTACAGTTCACATTGCTCCAGGTGACGCCGGCCTCTGCAGATAAATTGCTGTTACATTTCTTAAAAACATCAGTAAGTTTAAAATCAGTAACTATATCTTTTAATAATGAGGAGGTTTTGTCATAATTCCTGCTTACTGAGTTAGAGAACCGGCGTTCCCCCTTTAAAATACAATTAAAATCACCCGCTAAAACAAGTGGCTCTGAATCGTTTAAAAAAAGGGGTAAAATCTCTAGCATTCTAGCTCTTTCATTCTTGTCCGAGGACCCATAAAAATTTAAAAACTGCCATCTAATACCGTCTATAAAAGCTTTGACCAATAAAATTCTACCTGGTAAAATTTCATTAAAACTGTCAATTAAAACGTTCCCTTTAAATAAAATGGCGACACCTGCGGCTCTGGAATCGTTAGACCCGGACCACACTGAAGGTCCGAGTCTCCAGTCTTCCTTATATTTGTTGTAGTTCGTGCGATGTGGGATACAGCATTCCTGTAGGAAAAAAACGGTGGCGGAAAAAATAGAAAGATAATCAAACAGGGCAGCTCTTCTCGTCTTGGAATGCACGCTCCTAACATTTAAGGAAATGCCACCTAACTCTGCCATGAGGAAAAGGGAAAAGAGACAGTCTTATGTAATCTTACCCGAGGTGGCCTCAGCAGTCCTCGGCGTTACCAGAGACCTCACTCGAACTCTCATCGCCCTCCGACTTCAAACCGACTGTATAACTTGAGGAGATTGGAGAGGAACTCATGTCAGACAGCTGACCCCCCGCCATACCTGAGGCACTGATCGAAAATGGGTCCCATATGGACTCCACGGGCAAGGTTTCTGGAGCATCTCGTATGGCAGCCTCCTCCCCTACGATAGGGGCAGGAAACGCACTCGCGGCCGTTTCAGGGACTTCTGTCACCTCAGAGGTGGCTATGCTTGTCTCCCCCAACTGGCGAGAAGGGGGGAGACCTTCAGCTGGTGCTTCCGGGGGCGCGTCAACTGGTTTCCCTGCTTTCGCTCTAGCAGGTACTCCCATCGGCACCCCCGCTGCCACCTCCGAGTACGCCCTACGCCTCTTAGACCTTGCTGCCGCTCCGCCCGGGTCCTCTGCCTCAGGTACAGGCTGACCCAGCACCTCCTGCGGCCCAGGCGGATCAGCTTCATCCGAACTACCCATCTCCTCCGTTTCCTGAGGGGGCTTTTTCGTCCGCTGATCACTGGCTCTTCTCTTAAACCGCCTTTGCTCCTTTGGGTCACCTGTTTGGGGGGGTCTGCTGGAGGTGTCCATGTCATCAGCCTCTTCACCTCTTGGTTCCTCTCCTTGTGCGGGGGCGATCTGGCCTGCTGGCTGCTCTGGACGCCTCGGCCGGACCTCGGGTTGTTCCGATCTGTGGGGACAAGTAGCATATAGATGACCAACTCGGCTGCAAAAACGACACCTTTTCCCCAGAGGGCAAGTTTTGGCCTCGTGCTCAGAGCTGCCACAGTTCCTACAGGTGCTTTCGCAGAACTCTTTGGTGTGACCGTACTTTTGACATTTTCTACAGAATGGAGGCATTCCTGTGTAAAAAAGATCTCCTGCCATATCACCTAATTTAAAGCGTGCTGGCGGCAACATTATCCCCCCTGCTGTATTGGCATCTCTATAACAAGTTACTAAAAATCTCCACTTTGACGTCCAAACTCCAACTTCGTTCATTATTTTGCCAATACATTTTACACTTTTGAAATAGGGGGATAAAAAGGACATCACATCTTTTAAATCAGCAAACGGGCAGTACATTTTTATCACAATCATCTTAGTGATGTCCAACACATGTTCGTAAAATTCAATACCGTCCAGTCTCGGATCGTTTTTTACCATGTATGCCGCCAGCAGATCTTGGAACACTCCATTCTGTACAAAAGTTATGTCGTATGTTCTTCTCCTAGGATAGTCTTGTACCGCCAATATCTCCCGCTTCTGAATGTTGAAAATGCCAACAAGCACGGTCTCCACCAAGAACTTCAGGCCGCAGGTCGTCGCCTTCTCTTCTGATACAATAACACGGATTGTATTCTTTATCCGGGCATACGCCGGTATCTCACCAGGACTTTCGTCCATGGTGAGGGGTTTTCAGGGAAAGTTACGCCACCCGTTGGTGACGTAACGTCTACGCAGCTTTCCCCTTTTCGGCCGAAGCCTACACGGGGGATATGTGGATCGCAACTCGTTGCTCAGGACTAAGCCTCTCTCCCAAATAGCAGCACGGGGGTGAAGTCCAGGCGAACCTGGACGATCCCCCGAGGCCGAGAGAGAGGGTACCTGAGCACCTCCCAACTAAGACCAGGCAGCACTGACTACAAGTAACCAGCACTACACTTGATCTCAGCCAGAAGGCCGAGAAGCGATAACCCGAACGGGCCGCGCGTTGACCGAGCCTGCCCAATACTGCTGTTCACCCCTTGCAGCGATTCAGCCTACTCCTAGGCAATTCCATGGGGCCCTGCAGGCTCACACACACTCACAGCTACGCGGGAGGTGAATAAAGGCCGGAGAGGAAGCAAGACAGGATTTGCTTCTTTTGCTTGCACCACAATGCAGTGCTGAAAGAGGAGGAATCGACATAAAAACGCCTTCCTGGCAACGCCCAAATGCCCTCTTGCCGTGCAAACACTGGCGGCAGCAGCAGCAGCAGCAGCAGCAGCAGCAGTAAGTGCATGCCCACTGCCACCCCTTCTCCTTTCACACCTTGTATTAGCTTTAATCCAGTCCAGTGCTGCCTGCTGAGCAGCACTGACCAACACTGCCTGGGCCCAGGCTTTTATCTCTGAGGCCCCATTATGATGTCAGAAAGCTGGCTCTGGCTCCTGAGGTCTCCACTATGACACGTGCAAAGTTCCGTCTGAACTTTATATAAGACGGTGCGGCTCAGTCAGTCACTCAGTGTTGCCTGAGAGGGCAACACTGCAACAGCCGGCCCCCAGGCTGTCTTTTTTTTGCACAGCTAGTTGCCTCCAGGAGGCCACAAGAGGGAGACAAGGGACTGCAAAATGGAAAATAGGCATCCACCAACTTTACAGACAACTTGTTCTCCTTGCTCCTACAACCTCCATCCTTGCACAGTTTGTTATTCTTCCAGGTAACATAGTAACAAATCCAAATTGCTGCTCTCTTTGTAGGCAAGCAAGGGTTTGTTGCAACTGCAATTCTTACTTCTTCTTGAAATGTAGGGACCACAGTACATTCCATCACATCCATCTAGTGTACACAGGTAGGTCCATTGTGACGGGCGGGCGGGCGGGCTGGCTGCTTTAATGGCTGTTTGCTGTTCCCCTGCTCCACTCCACTATTTGACTATGGTGCTGCATCAATCAGTGGCTGGCTCAGGTGCAGCTCTTTAACCTACCTAGGAGGGAGGGCGGAGAGAAGACAAGGAAGGTGAATGAGCTGTTCCAATGTGAAATGCCGGAAACACAGAAACACAGACGACACAAAACAAGAGGTGGCAATGTATTAATTAATTGCATTTAATAAATTAGCTCATTATCACACATGACTGTACAAATGCATTGTCCAACAGGTGTTGAAATAATGGGATTAAAAGGGGAGATCCCATCCGAAAGACAAAAACAATGGCAAACACAAAAAGCACTTTTGGAATCTGATTTTAGTAAACACATAAGGAAAGGGTGCACCGGTCCTGGAAATACTGCAATACCAGGTCAATGCGTGGAGTGGACAGAGCAAGCTCTATTTCCATCTCCCTGTTCTAAAAATCCATTTAATATATGGTCCCCAGATAGGGGACGTATCAGATATTAAACTGATAAGAACAGATACTACACTTGATCTTAGCCAAAAGGCCGAGAAGCGATAACCCGAACGGGCCGCGCGTTGACCGAGCCTGCCCAATACTGCTGTTCACCCCTTGCAGCGATTCAGCCTACTCCTAGGCAATTCCATGGGGCCCTGCAGGCTCACACACACTCACAGCTACTAAGCGGGAGGTGAATAAAGGCCGGAGAGGAAGCAAGACAGGATTTGCTTCTTTTGCTTGCACCACAATGCAGTGCTGAAAGAGGAGGAATCGACATAAAAACGCCTTCCTGGCAACGCCCAAATGCCCTCCTGCCGTGCAAACACTGGCAGCAGCAGCAGCAGCAGCAGCAGTAAGTGCATGCCCACTGCCACCCCTTCTCCTTTCACACCTTGTATCAGCTTTAATCCAGTCCAGTGCTGCCTGCTGAGCAGCACTGACCAACACTGCCTGGGCCCAGGCTTTTATCTCTGAGGCCCCATTATGATGTCAGAAAGCTGGCTCTGGCTCCTGAGGTCTCCACTATGACACGTGCAAAGTTCCGTCTGAACTTTATATAAGACGGTGCGGCTCAGTCAGTCACTCAGTGTTGCCTGAGAGGGCAACACTGCAACAGCCGGCCCCCAGGCTGTCTTTTTTTTGCACAGCTAGTTGCCTCCAGGAGGTCACAAGAGGGAGACAAGGGACTGCAAAATGGAAAATAGGCATCCACCAACTTTACAGACAACTTGTTCTCCTTGCTCCTACAACCTCCATCCTTGCACAGTTTGTTATTCTTCCAGGTAACATAGTAACAAATCCAAATTGCTGCTCTCTTTGTAGGCAAGCAAGGGTTTGTTGCAACTGCAATTCTTACTTCTTCTTGAAATGTAGGGACCACAGTACATTCCATCACATCCATCTAGTGTACACAGGTAGGTCCATTGTGACGGGCGGGCGGGCGGGCTGGCTGCTTTAATGGCTGTTTGCTGTTCCCCTACTCCACTCCACTATTTGACTATGGTGCTGCATCAATCAGTGGCTGGCTCAGGTGCAGCTCTTTAACCTACCTAGGAGGGAGGGCGGAGAGAAGACAAGGAAGGTGAATGAGCTGTTCCAATGTGAAATGCCGGAAACACAGAAACACAGACGACACAAAACAAGAGGTGGCAATGTATTAATTAATTGCATTTAATAAATTAGCTCATTATCACACATGACTGTACAAATGCATTGTCCAACAGGTGTTGAAATAATGGGATTAAAAGGGGAGATCCCATCCGAAAGACAAAAACAATGGCAAACACAAAAAGCACTTTTGGAATCTGATTTTAGTAAACACATAAGGAAAGGGTGCACCGGTCCTGGAAATACTGCAATACCAGGTCAATGCGTGGAGTGGACAGAGCAAGCTCTATTTCCATCTCCCTGTTCTAAAAATCCATTTAATATATGGTCCCCAGATAGGGGACGTATCAGATATTAAACTGATAAGAACAGATACTACACTTGATCTTAGCCAAAAGGCCGAGAAGCGATAACCCGAACGGGCCGCGCGTTGACCGAGCCTGCCCAATACTGCTGTTCACCCCTTGCAGCGATTCAGCCTACTCCTAGGCAATTCCATGGGGCCCTGCAGGCTCACACACACTCACAGCTACTAAGCGGGAGGTGAATAAAGGCCGGAGAGGAAGCAAGACAGGATTTGCTTCTTTTGCTTGCACCACAATGCAGTGCTGAAAGAGGAGGAATCGACATAAAAACGCCTTCCTGGCAACGCCCAAATGCCCTCCTGCCGTGCAAACACTGGCAGCAGCAGCAGCAGCAGAAAGTGCATGCCCACTGCCACCCCTTCTCCTTTCACACCTTGTATCAGCTTTAATCCAGTCCAGTGCTGCCTGCTGAGCAGCACTGACCAACACTGCCTGGGCCCAGGCTTTTATCTCTGAGGCCCCATTATGATGTCAGAAAGCTGGCTCTGGCTCCTGAGGTCTCCACTATGACACGTGCAAAGTTCCGTTTGAACTTTATATAAGACGGTGCGGCTCAGTCAGTCACTCAGTGTTGCCTGAGAGGGCAACACTGCAACAGCCGGCCCCCAGGCTGTCTTTTTTTTGCACAGCTAGTTGCCTCCAGGAGGCCACAAGAGGGAGACAAGGGACTGCAAAATGGAAAATAGGCATCCACCAACTTTACAGACAACTTGTTCTCCTTGCTCCTACAACCTCCATCCTTGCACAGTTTGTTATTCTTCCAGGTAACATAGTAACAAATCCAAATTGCTGCTCTCTTTGTAGGCAAGCAAGGGTTTGTTGCAACTGCAATTCTTACTTCTTCTTGAAATGTAGGGACCACAGTACATTCCATCACATCCATCTAGTGTACACAGGTAGGTCCATTGTGACGGGCGGGCGGGCGGGCTGGCTGCTTTAATGGCTGTTTGCTGTTCCCCTACTCCACTCCACTATTTGACTATGGTGCTGCATCAATCAGTGGCTGGCTCAGGTGCAGCTCTTTAACCTACCTAGGAGGGAGGGCGGAGAGAAGACAAGGAAGGTGAATGAGCTGTTCCAATGTGAAATGCCGGAAACACAGAAACACAGACGACACAAAACAAGAGGTGGCAATGTATTAATTAATTGCATTTAATAAATTAGCTCATTATCACACATGACTGTACAAATGCATTGTCCAACAGGTGTTGAAATAATGGGATTAAAAGGGGAGATCCCATCCGAAAGACAAAAACAATGGCAAACACAAAAAGCACTTTTGGAATCTGATTTTAGTAAACACATAAGGAAAGGGTGCACCGGTCCTGGAAATACTGCAATACCAGGTCAATGCGTGGAGTGGACAGAGCAAGCTCTATTTCCATCTCCCTGTTCTAAAAATCCATTTAATATATGGTCCCCAGATAGGGGACGTATCAGATATTAAACTGATAAGAACAGATACTACACTTGATCTTAACCAAAAGGCCGAGAAGCGATAACCCGAACGTGCCGCGCGTTTTGCTTCTTTTGCTTGCACCACAATGCAGTGCTGAAAGAGGAGGAATCGACATAAAAACGCCTTCCTTGCAACGCCCAAATGCCCTCCTGCCGTGCAAACACTGGCAGCAGCAGCAGCAGCAGTAAGTGCATGCCCACTGCCACCCCTTCTCCTTTCACACCTTGTATCAGCTTTAATCCAGTCCAGTGCTGCCTGCTGAGCAGCACTGACCAACACTGCCTGGGCCCAGGCTTTTATCTCTGAGGCCCCATTATGATGTCAGAAAGCTGGCTCTGGCTCCTGAGGTCTCCACTATGACACGTGCAAAGTTCCGTCTGAACTTTATATAAGACGGTGCGGCTCAGTCAGTCACTCAGTGTTGCCTGAGAGGGCAACACTGCAACAGCCGGCCCCCAGGCTGTCTTTTTTTTGCACAGCTAGTTGCCTCCAGGAGGCCACAAGAGGGAGACAAGGGACTGCAAAATGGAAAATAGGCATCCACCAACTTTACAGACAACTTGTTCTCCTTGCTCCTACAACCTCCATCCTTGCACAGTTTGTTATTCTTCCAGGTAACATAGTAACAAATCCAAATTGCTGCTCTCTTTGTAGGCAAGCAAGGGTTTGTTGCAACTGCAATTCTTACTTCTTCTTGAAATGTAGGGACCACAGTACATTCCATCACATCCATCTAGTGTACACAGGTAGGTCCATTGTGACGGGCGGGCGGGCTGGCTGCTTTAATGGCTGTTTGCTGTTCCCCTACTTCACTCCACTATTTGACTATGGTGCTGCATCAATCAGTGGCTGGCTCAGGTGCAGCTCTTTAACCTACCTAGGAGGGAGGGCGGAGAGAAGACAAGGAAGGTGAATGAGCTGTTCCAATGTGAAATGCCGGAAACACAGAAACACAGACGACACAAAACAAGAGGTGGCAATGTATTAATTAATTGCATTTAATAAATTAGCTCATTATCACACATGACTGTACAAATGCATTGTCCAACAGGTGTTGAAATAATGGGATTAAAAGGGGAGATCCCATCCGAAAGACAAAAACAATGGCAAACACAAAAAGCACTTTTGGAATCTGATTTTAGTAAACACATAAGGAAAGGGTGCACCGGTCCTGGAAATACTGCAATACCAGGTCAATGCGTGGAGTGGACAGAGCAAGCTCTATTTCCATCTCCCTGTTCTAAAAATCCATTTAATATATGGTCCCCAGATAGGGGACGTATCAGATATTAAACTGATAAGAACAGATACTACACTTGATCTTAGCCAAAAGGCCGAGAAGCGATAACCCGAACGTGCCGCGCGTTTTGCTTCTTTTGCTTGCACCACAATGCAGTGCTGAAAGAGGAGGAATCGACATAAAAACGCCTTCCTGGCAACGCCCAAATGCCCTCCTGCCGTGCAAACACTGGCAGCAGCAGCAGCAGCAGCAGCAGTAAGTGCATGCCCACTGCCACCCCTTCTCCTTTCACACCTTGTATCAGCTTTAATCCAGTCCAGTGCTGCCTGCTGAGCAGCACTGACCAACACTGCCTGGGCCCAGGCTTTTATCTCTGAGGCCCCATTATGATGTCAGAAAGCTGGCTCTGGCTCCTGAGGTCTCCACTATGACACGTGCAAAGTTCCGTCTGAACTTTATATAAGACGGTGCGGCTCAGTCAGTCACTCAGTGTTGCCTGAGAGGGCAACACTGCAACAGCCGGCCCCCAGGCTGTCTTTTTTTTTGCACAGCTAGTTGCCTCCAGGAGGCCACAAGAGGGAGACAAGGGACAGCAAAATGGAAAATAGGCATCCACCAACTTTACAGACAACTTGTTCTCCTTGCTCCTACAACCTCCATCCTTGCACAGTTTGTTATTCTTCCAGGTAACATAGTAACAAATCCAAATTGCTGCTCTCTTTGTAGGCAAGCAAGGGTTTGTTGCAACTGCAATTCTTACTTCTTCTTGAAATGTAGGGACCACAGTACATTCCATCACATCCATCTAGTGTACACAGGTAGGTCCATTGTGACGGGCGGGCGGGCGGGCGGGCTGGCTGCTTTAATGGCTGTTTGCTGTTCCCCTACTCCACTCCACTATTTGACTATGGTGCTGCATCAATCAGTGGCTGGCTCAGGTGCAGCTCTTTAACTTACCTAGGAGGGAGGGCGGAGAGAAGACAAGGAAGGTGAATGAGCTGTTCCAATGTGAAATGCCGGAAACACAGAAACACAGACGACACAAAACAAGAGGTGGCAATGTATTAATTAATTGCATTTAATAAATTAGCTCATTATCACACATGACTGTACAAATGCATTGTCCAACAGGTGTTGAAATAATGGGATTAAAAGGGGAGATCCCATCCGAAAGACAAAAACAATGGCAAACACAAAAAGCACTTTTGGAATCTGATTTTAGTAAACACATAAGGAAAGGGTGCACCGGTCCTGGAAATACTGCAATACCAGGTCAATGCGTGGAGTGGACAGAGCAAGCTCTATTTCCATCTCCCTGTTCTAAAAATCCATTTAATATATGGTCCCCAGATAGGGGACGTATCAGATATTAAACTGATAAGAACAGATACTACACTTGATCTTAGCCAAAAGGCCGAGAAGCGATAACCCGAACGTGCCGCGCGTTTTGCTTCTTTTGCTTGCACCACAATGCAGTGCTGAAAGAGGAGGAATCGACATAAAAACGCCTTCCTGGCAACGCCCAAATGCCCTCCTGCCGTGCACACACTGGCAGCAGCAGCAGCAGCAGTAAGTGCATGCCCACTGCCACCCCTTCTCCTTTCACACCTTGTATCAGCTTTAATCCAGTCCAGTGCTGCCTGCTGAGCAGCACTGACCAACACTGCCTGGGCCAAGGCTTTTATCTCTGAGGCCCCATTATGATGTCAGAAAGCTGGCTCTGGCTCCTGAGGTCTCCACTATGACACGTGCAAAGTTCCGTCTGAACTTTATATAAGACGGTGCGGCTCAGTCAGTCACTCAGTGTTGCCTGAGAGGGCAACACTGCAACAGCCGGCCCCCAGGCTGTCTTTTTTTTGCACAGCTAGTTGCCTCCAGGAGGCCACAAGAGGGAGACAAGGGACTGCAAAATGGAAAATAGGCATCCACCAACTTTACAGACAACTTGTTCTCCTTGCTCCTACAACCTCCATCCTTGCACAGTTTGTTATTCTTCCAGGTAACATAGTAACAAATCCAAATTGCTGCTCTCTTTGTAGGCAAGCAAGGGTTTGTTGCAACTGCAATTCTTACTTCTTCTTGAAATGTAGGGACCACAGTACATTCCATCACATCCATCTAGTGTACACAGGTAGGTCCATTGTGACGGGCGGGCGGGCTGGCTGCTTTAATGGCTGTTTGCTGTTCCCCTACTTCACTCCACTATTTGACTATGGTGCTGCATCAATCAGTGGCTGGCTCAGGTGCAGCTCTTTAACCTACCTAGGAGGGAGGGCGGAGAGAAGACAAGGAAGGTGAATGAGCTGTTCCAATGTGAAATGCCGGAAACACAGAAACACAGACGACACAAAACAAGAGGTGGCAATGTATTAATTAATTGCATTTAATAAATTAGCTCATTATCACACATGACTGTACAAATGCATTGTCCAACAGGTGTTGAAATAATGGGATTAAAAGGGGAGATCCCATCCGAAAGACAAAAACAATGGCAAACACAAAAAGCACTTTTGGAATCTGATTTTAGTAAACACATAAGGAAAGGGTGCACCGGTCCTGGAAATACTGCAATACCAGGTCAATGCGTGGAGTGGACAGAGCAAGCTCTATTTCCATCTCCCTGTTCTAAAAATCCATTTAATATATGGTCCCCAGATAGGGGACGTATCAGATATTAAACTGATAAGAACAGATACTACACTTGATCTTAGCCAAAAGGCCGAGAAGCGATAACCCGAACGTGCCGCGCGTTTTGCTTCTTTTGCTTGCACCACAATGCAGTGCTGAAAGAGGAGGAATCGACATAAAAACGCCTTCCTGGCAACGCCCAAATGCCCTCCTGCCGTGCAAACACTGGCAGCAGCAGCAGCAGCAGCAGCAGCAGTAAGTGCATGCCCACTGCCACCCCTTCTCCTTTCACACCTTGTATCAGCTTTAATCCAGTCCAGTGCTGCCTGCTGAGCAGCACTGACCAACACTGCCTGGGCCCAGGCTTT
The DNA here is from genome assembly GCF_050947455.1 of Rhinoderma darwinii. Taxonomy (NCBI): domain Eukaryota; kingdom Metazoa; phylum Chordata; class Amphibia; order Anura; family Rhinodermatidae; genus Rhinoderma; species Rhinoderma darwinii. The sequence continues at coordinate 622,719 of NW_027461698.1, forward strand.
TATCTCTGAGGCCCCATTATGATGTCAGAAAGCTGGCTCTGGCTCCTGAGGTCTCCACTATGACACGTGCAAAGTTCCGTCTGAACTTTATATAAGACGGTGCGGCTCAGTCAGTCACTCAGTGTTGCCTGAGAGGGCAACACTGCAACAGCCGGCCCCCAGGCTGTCTTTTTTTTGCACAGCTAGTTGCCTCCAGGAGGCCACAAGAGGGAGACAAGGGACTGCAAAATGGAAAATAGGCATCCACCAACTTTACAGACAACTTGTTCTCCTTGCTCCTACAACCTCCATCCTTGCACAGTTTGTTATTCTTCCAGGTAACATAGTAACAAATCCAAATTGCTGCTCTCTTTGTAGGCAAGCAAGGGTTTGTTGCAACTGCAATTCTTACTTCTTCTTGAAATGTAGGGACCACAGTACATTCCATCACATCCATCTAGTGTACACAGGTAGGTCCATTGTGACGGGCGGGCGGGCGGGCGGTCGGGCTGGCTGCTTTAATGGCTGTTTGCTGTTCCCCTACTCCACTCCACTATTTGACTATGGTGCTGCATCAATCAGTGGCTGGCTCAGGTGCAGCTCTTTAACCTACCTAGGAGGGAGGGCGGAGAGAAGTCAAGGAAGGTGAATGAGCTGTTCCAATGTGAAATGCCGGAAACACAGAAACACAGACGACACAAAACAAGAGGTGGCAATGTATTAATTAATTGCATTTAATAAATTAGCTCATTATCACACATGACTGTACAAATGCATTGTCCAACAGGTGTTGAAATAATGGGATTAAAAGGGGAGATCCCATCCGAAAGACAAAAACAATGGCAAACACAAAAAGCACTTTTGGAATCTGATTTTAGTAAACACATAAGGAAAGGGTGCACCGGTCCTGGAAATACTGCAATACCAGGTCAATGCGTGGAGTGGACAGAGCAAGCTCTATTTCCATCTCCCTGTTCTAAAAATCCATTTAATATATGGTCCCCAGATAGGGGACGTATCAGATATTAAACTGATAAGAACAGATACTACACTTGATCTTAGCCAAAAGGCCGAGAAGCGATAACCCGAACGTGCCGCGCGTTTTGCTTCTTTTGCTTGCACCACAATGCAGTGCTGAAAGAGGAGACTGCAAGGACCCAATTATCCACTTTACCTGCCCAGGACCTTAACCATCCTTCTTTGAATTAACACACCAACACCTTCTTTATGGAAATGTGGAAGTGGCCACAGCTTTATTCTTATTTACAAACATCGGCATGAAGACATATATATATATTTATTTTTCTCTCCTCCTGAAATGCCGATGCTCCCTGTCTCCATCAAGCATGTAGGGTGCTACCTCCGTCTTCATCTGCCGTACTTTCCGCCAGCTGTGACATCTACGAAAAAACCAGAAAAACGCCAGAACAAGAATATAACCGTAGAAAAATCTTTCAAAACAAAAACCAAAACCACCAGGGGAGGGAGGGCGGGTGTTTCTTCCACTGCAGCTTGAAGGTAAGAGGGCTTCCCGCTCCAAACCCCTGCCTTATATCTTCTTAACCACGCCCCTCTTACCCCTTGTTGACCAATCCTGGTCCTGGGCATTATTTTAAACCGTTCCATCCTTTCTTAACCCCTTGCAGTCCCTGACACTCTCCCTAGTCGCTTCAGTGTCTACAAGACTGCAAGGACCCAATTATCCACTTTACCTGCCCAGGACCTTAACCATCCTTCTTTGAATTAACACACCAACACCTTCTTTATGGAAATGTGGAAGTGGCCACAGCTTTATTCTTATTTACAAACATCGGCATGAAGACATATATATATATTTATTTTTCTCTCCTCCTGAAATGCCGATGCTCCCTGTCTCCATCAGGCATGTAGGGTGCTACCTCCGTCTTCATCTGCCGTACTTTCCGCCAAGAAGGGGGAACTGAGAAACCTACTCAGTCCCCCGACCACCCCCACCAAGCAACGCCAACCCTCTCTCGGCACCATCCAAGAGATCCAGTAAAAAGATATCGAGCCCGATATCATTCAGATGTACTCCATCCGGCGCCAGCAGATCTGCATTATCCCCCTCCAGGGATTGGTGTCGCAACCCAATCCCCCCTATAGAGCGAATGAACCGCGACACCCGCACATTGATTAGCCTGCGCACTCTCTCCAACGCTGCCATATTCCTCGCTCCTCGCCACACCGTGCGCACCACTATTTCGGACCAAACTACTACGCAACGGGCGAACAGGTCCTGAAAACGCGCCAAATCAGTCCGTATAAATGACAATAACTCAGCCATTTTCACTTGGCCGATATCATTTCCACCCGCATGTATGATCAGGACAACAGGTCCATACGTGTGCCTTGTAACTGCCACTACTTCTGGCAGTAACTGCACCCACCGTAATCCCCGTACACCTCTCCAATGGACGTCGGCCTGTGAGAGGCTCAAATTCGGACCTAATGGCCTTCGACCCGCTCGAACCGCTGCCCAGTGCACATACGAATGCCCCAAGATCCACACTTGGGGGCGCCGCGACCCTAACAAAGAAATTAAGCTACATTCCGGTCAAATGAAAATACAGGCAGGATTAACATAACACTCCGTATAAAACAAGGAAGGAAAACAGGGATGGGGGGGGAGGGGGGAAAGGGGGAGGGGGGGGAAAGGGGGCGACTTTTTTTTTTTTTTTTTTTTTTTAAAACTTCCAGCTTACACACTCTTTAAAACCAAATCAGGTCGCACATATGACTTATAGCTATTAGAACGCCATCTACCCAGACTCATGATAGCCGCTGAATCCAAGCCCAAGGCATCCGCCTCAGTCGCCGCCCCTATCCTAAACGAATGTGTACCAAACTCGCCCGGTGGCAAACCCAGGTATTTCAAACCGGCCTTAAAAATCGCCTCAAATTGAAAACGCGACATTGCGGATCCATCCTGATGGATCAAGAATTGAGCCCCGGGCACTCGGACCAACACGAATTCCTGGACCCATTTTACCGGGCAATACTGCCCCCCAATCCTCCCAATCGACAGCCAAGCCCCCCTCCCTACCGTATCAGTCTTTGACCTCCGCACACAGACCCTGAGAGAATCTCCCAACGTTACTACATCCGATCCGAGAAGACCACCGCTTGCACTTACTCTGTGCGGAACCAGCTCACTAACCCGTAATGCGGCAAAGAAAGCCAAAGAAAACGCCGCGCCGAACAAGGACACTTCATATTCATCCCGACACACATAACATAAAACGGCTAGAAGCCGACCCAAAAGCGAAAAAGATACTGGTCGCCTCGTGTCCCTGGAACACGCCTCTTTTTTCCACCCTTTTAAAGACTGCCGAACTACAAATTCTTTTGTAACATCCCTGCATCCCCACAATTTTAACATAAAGGCCACCCCTGCTAAAAACTTGCTCGCCGTGGCCGCACTACCCCCTTCCTGACGTATTTGTACCAAACTTGCTAACGTGACATCCAGGTGACACCCATCCTGTGATGGGAAGTTATTCCCCGCAATCTCCAACCACCGATCCCACGCTCTGCAATGACTCTTCCAAGTCGCCGGTACCACCGAACCCCTCAACAGCCTCATAAGTTGTCCTCGACCAGGGCCCATAAGTGAAGGGGGGGGGACACCCCTTCTGCCAAAGCTGCCGGGTGCAATTCCCGAAACCGGGACATCTGTGAACGAGACAAAGCATCAGCCATCACATTATGGACACCCGGAACATGTTTCGCACGAAACCACACATTCAAACGCAAACACTTCAAAACCAACCGTCTTAATAAAGCTAATACCGGCAATGAACTAGACGACAACCCGTTCACCGCATGCACCACCGCCATGTTGTCTGTCCAAAATACAATCCTCTTATTCACCATCACGCTACCCCACAACTCTATTGCAACTATAATAGGAAACAATTCCAATAGCGTCAAATTACGTAAAACTCCCAAATCACTCCAATGCAAGGGCCAAGGGGATCTACACCAACTTCGGCCCAAAATTGCTCCAAAACCATCACTTCCGGCTGCATCCGTAAACAATTCCAAGTCTACATTAGACAACTCAGCTTCCTGACACACCGACCTCCCATTAAACGAACTCAAAAAAGAATGCCAGACAAACAAATCCTTCTTCATACAAGAAGTTACCCGGATAAAATGATTTGGCTTCGAGATACCTCTAGTGGCTAAAGACAAACGCCTAGAGAAAACACGACCCATTGGAATTATATGACAAGCAAACACCAGCAATCCCATTAACGACTGTAACTGTTTTGACGTCACTTTTTTCGACCCCATGACCTGGTCAACTTGCGTCACTAGCCTTGCCAATTTATCATCAGGCAAGCGAAAAATCATCCGTTCGCTATCTATTTCGATACCCAAAAATGACAAAACAGTTACAGGACCTTCAGTCTTATCTTCGGAAATAGGTACACCGAAACGCGACATCACCTGTCGAAACACTCTCAGCAACGTGCTGCACAACCCAGAGCCCCCCGGGCCTACAAAAAGAAAATCATCCAGATAATGAATGACCGAGTCACAACCAGACTCCAAACGAACTACCCATTCTAAAAATGACGCAAACATCTCAAAGTAACTGCATGATATTGAACAACCCATGGGAAGGCACATATCCACGTAAAACCCTTTATCTAAACAACACCCCAGCAGGTGAAAACACTCCGGATGAACCGGCAGCAAACGAAAGGCCGCTTCAATATCAGATTTAGCTAACAACGCCCCCTGTCCAGCCGCCTGTACCAGCCTTACTGCAACATCGAAAGACGTATACGAAACCGCCGCCTCCGCCCTAGAAATACCGTCGTTAACAGAACCACCGCGAGGAAAGGAAAGGTGATGAATCAGCCTAAACTTTCCCCGCTCCTTCTTTGGAACTAAACCAAGGGGGGAAACTCGCAGGTTCGTATACGGCGGCTCACTGAATGGACCTGCCATTCTCCCTAATTCCACTTCCTTTGCCAACTTTTGCCGCGCAATGCCCACATTCTCATTGATCGACTTCAAATTGTCAGCCAATGACAATGTCGCAGAATATTCAAAAGGAATCTCAAAACCAAACGAAAACCCACTAGTGAGCACCTCTGCTTCCCGCCTCCTGTGGTACCGCTCTAACCATGGGCCCATCTCGAGAACGCTCACCGGCGTTCTCCGCTGCGCCGGAAGGAGGTGCCTTAACCGGCTGCTTGCCTCTCCGGAAACACCGGAGCGCCGCATGAGCGCCCCCACAGATGGAGCATTCATGTCGGAATTTGCACGTGGCAAAGAAACGACAGTGGCCCTCGTTGTAGAGCCAACAGGCACCCGTGGGCCTAGCGGCCGCAACTCCAGGGGCGGGGCCCGGCGCTGCGGCCGCACTGGGAAAGGGGCGTTGTTGCCTGCTCCCTTGCGCTAAGATAAGCTGCAACCACACGTCCGTTGCCTTCGTTGCCCAACTAATATCAGGCGACAAAGCCAAACGACGCCGAAATTCTTCATCATATCGCCACCAGGCCGCACCACCGTGCAGCCTGTGGGCGCTGAAAATTGTGTCAAAATAGACAAACAACTCGGCCCCTTTCCCAGGATAGCGTTGGCAAATAACATGAGCCAGTGTAGCGTAACACTGCACCCAGTTGCCAAATGTTTTCGCTACTTTCGCTTTCCTATCTGAACCTCTCTCAAAACCCTGCTCCTTGTCGACAGTCACCTGCTCCACCGAGACCAAGGACCAAATATCCACAAATTCATTCCTCCAAATCTTGTCCTTGATCTCAGCTGACAAATGAGTCCCGAGAGGAGCGACTCCACAAAACAATGAATCTCTAAACGTCAAACTAGCTAAAGCATTCTCTTTCACAGACGGGGGCATAGCTCCCTCTGGTGGCACCGAGGGACACGACGTTCCCTCATTCACTTTTAACCCAGCCACCACGGCTTTTAAAACAGAAATCAAATCCGCACCCGCTGCATTAGATTTATTAAGCCATGCGTCACCGCAGGCCGACTCACCGCTCCCAGAGGTCCCACCGACTCCAGAGGGTCCTTCAGCCACTTGCCGCGGCACTGGAACCACGGCCTGCCCCTCCTCCACCGGCCCGGCGGGAGGAACAACCTGGGACAGCTGCTCCTGATCCACTGACAAGCGCTGCACCTCCCGGCGTCGACTGCGTCTCTGCGGCCGTGATGATCTCCTCGACGACCTTCTCCACGATCCATATGATGCGGACGTCGTCGCCGACGAGGAGGAGAAACCATCGCTGGAAGACGAGGAATACCGTCGACCACGCCTCTTCCCGTCACCTGACCTGCGACGTCCATGATGGCCGTGCCGGCGATGTCCACCAGCCCGGCGTTTCCTCCCTCGCCTGGAACGCTCCCTTCTTGGACCTGCAGGAGAGAAAGATGACAAGGCAGGAGAAGGGCAAATAGAATCCAAAACCCCCTCCAACCTATCTTTTCTAGCACACTCCCCCCCTGGCCTTGACCCATGCTGACAGGGGCCCGGGGGGGACCGGGGTGGAGAAGCGACAGGCACCGCAGAAGCCCCCGCCCCCTGGCTGGGCTGTTTGCTCACCGTCCGCTTCCCCGAACCCGCCGCCATCTTCTTTTTTCGTGAGCCGCCATCTTGTGTCCTGGCCGCACTGCGCCTGCCAGGACGTCCCGCCCCTGTTCCCCCCGCCGCCAATTCTGGCTGCGTAGAGAACAGCACGGGGAAAGATGGCGCCGACCCCGGCTGCACACAGGCGCCGGAAGCAAGTCCCAGCTCCTGTGAACATGCCGCATGGTAAGCGACCATGTCGGACCAGTCGCCTGAGTCCGCCATATTCACCCCACTGTCACGATAGTCGACCGCTGCCTCCGCGCCCGCATCAGCAGCTCGAGGCGGGTTGTACCGTGCCTGTGCCGGTTTAACAGCCGCCCTCTTGCCGCCATGGGGAAGGACGCCAGCGCGACGAGTGGGCGGGGGGAGGGGGGCACTATGTCGACCGACGAAGCACCCGTCGACATAGGCCTAGGGGACCTGCTGGGACCACCGCATGACTGTGCAGCAGTCACAGCACCCCTCATAGCAACAGGGCTAGGGCTCAGTCGAACCGGAGGGCGTGTAACGCGCTGCGGCCTACCTCGGGTAGCCGCTCCCGACTGTTCCGTGCCCCGCTCAGATCCTCGCTTCTCTCCTTCCTTCAACAGGGATTCCAGCCAGGCAGGTCCCTCCGACGCTACCCGCTGTGCCACCTTCCGCAACAGTTCTTCTGCCATCTTCTTGAACGACCACGCTCTGAATCTCCACAGCAGCAGCAAAGGTGTTTCTTCCACTGCAGCTTGAAGGTAAGAGGGCTTCCCGCTCCAAACCCCTGCCTTATATCTTCTTAACCACGCCCCTCTTACCCCTTGTTGACCAATCCTGGTCCTGGGCATTATTTTAAACCGTTCCATCCTTTCTTAACCCCTTGCAGTCCCTGACACTCTCCCTAGTCGCTTCAGTGTCTACAAGGAATCGACATAAAAACGCCTTACTGGCAACGCCCAAATGCCCTCCTGCCGTGCAAACACTGGCAGCAGCAGCAGCAGCAGCAGCAGTAAGTGCATGCCCACTGCCACCCCTTCTCCTTTCACACCTTGTATCAGCTTTAATCCAGTCCAGTGCTGCCTGCTGAGCAGCACTGACCAACACTGCCTGGGCCGAGGCTTTTATCTCTGAGGCCCCATTATGATGTCAGAAAGCTGGCTCTGGCTCCTGAGGTCTCCACTATGACACGTGCAAAGTTCCGTCTGAACTTTATATAAGACGGTGCGGCTCAGTCAGTCACTCAGTGTTGCCTGAGAGGGCAACACTGCAACAGCCGGCCCCCAGGCTGTCTTTTTTTTGCACAGCTAGTTGCCTCCAGGAGGCCACAAGAGGGAGACAAGGGACTGCAAAATGGAAAATAGGCATCCACCAACTTTACAGACAACTTGTTCTCCTTGCTCCTACAACCTCCATCCTTGCACAGTTTGTTATTCTTCCAGGTAACATAGTAACAAATCCAAATTGCTGCTCTCTTTGTAGGCAAGCAAGGGTTTGTTGCAACTGCAATTCTTACTTCTTCTTGAAATGTAGGGACCACAGTACATTCCATCACATCCATCTAGTGTACACAGGTAGGTCCATTGTGACGGGCGGGCGGGCGGGCGGGCGGGCTGGCTGGCTGCTTTAATGGCTGTTTTCTGTTCCCCTACTCCACTCCACTATTTGACTATGGTGCTGCATCAATCAGTGGCTGGCTCAGGTGCAGCTCTTTAACCTACCTAGGAGGGAGGGCGGAGAGAAGACAAGGAAGGTGAATGAGCTGTTCCAATGTGAAATGCCGGAAACACAGAAACACAGACGACACAAAACAAGAGGTGGCAATGTATTAATTAATTGCATTTAATAAATTAGCTCATTATCACACATGACTGTACAAATGCATTGTCCAACAGGTGTTGAAATAATGGGATTAAAAGGGGAGATCCCATCCGAAAGACAAAAACAATGGCAAACACAAAAAGCACTTTTGGAATCTGATTTTAGTAAACACATAAGGAAAGGGTGCACCGGTCCTGGAAATACTGCAATACCAGGTCAATGCGTGGAGTGGACAGAGCAAGCTCTATTTCCATCTCCCTGTTCTAAAAATCCATTTAATATATGGTTCCCAGATAGGGGACGTATCAGATATTAAACTGATAAGAACAGATACTACACTTGATCTTAGCCAAAAGGCCGAGAAGCGATAACCCGAACGTGCCGCGCGTTTTGCTTCTTTTGCTTGCACCACAATGCAGTGCTGAAAGAGGAGGAATCGACATAAAAACGCCTTCCTGGCAACGCCCAAATGCCCTCCTGCCGTGCAAACACTGGCAGCAGCAGCAGCATCAGCAGCAGCAGTAAGTGCATGCCCACTGCCACCCCTTCTCCTTTCACACCTTGTATCAGCTTTAATCCAGTCCAGTGCTGCCTGCTGAGCAGCACTGACCAACACTGCCTGGGCCCAGGCTTTTATCTCTGAGGCCCCATTATGATGTCAGAAAGCTGGCTCTGGCTCCTGAGGTCTCCACTATGACACGTGCAAAGTTCCGTCTGAACTTTATATAAGACGGTGCGGCTCAGTCAGTCACTCAGTGTTGCCTGAGAGGGCAACACTGCAACAGCCGGCCCCCAGGCTGTCTTTTTTTTGCACAGCTAGTTGCCTCCAGGAGGCCACAAGAGGGAGACAAGGGACTGCAAAATGGAAAATAGGCATCCACCAACTTTACAGACAACTTGTTCTCCTTGCTCCTACAACCTCCATCCTTGCACAGTTTGTTATTCTTCCAGGTAACATAGTAACAAATCCAAATTGCTGCTCTCTTTGTAGGCAAGCAAGGGTTTGTTGCAACTGCAATTCTTACTTCTTCTTGAAATGTAGGGACCACAGTACATTCCATCACATCCATCTAGTGTACACGGGTAGGTCCATTGTGACGGGCGGGCGGGCGGGCTGGCTGCTTTAATGGCTGTTTGCTGTTCCCCTACTCCACTCCACTATTTGACTATGGTGCTGCATCAATCAGTGGCTGGCTCAGGTGCAGCTCTTTAACCTACCTAGGAGGGAGGGCGGAGAGAAGACAAGGAAGGTGAATGAGCTGTTCCAATGTGAAATGCCGGAAACACAGAAACACAGACGACACAAAACAAGAGGTGGCAATGTATTAATTAATTGCATTTAATAAATTAGCTCATTATCACACATGACTGTACAAATGCATTGTCCAACAGGTGTTGAAATAATGGGATTAAAAGGGGAGATCCCATCCGAAAGACAAAAACAATGGCAAACACAAAAAGCACTTTTGGAATCTGATTTTAGTAAACACATAAGGAAAGGGTGCACCGGTCCAGAAGAGGCTGGACGCAGCAGGGTGAAGGGAGGCCGACATGACCGTCCTGGTAGGGAAAGGGTTAATTAGGTGAGGGAGAGTTGGTAGGAGCTGAAGGAGGGACGGGGAGGAGTTAAGGGGGACGGGGGGCCGTTACTGGCTTCCCGCTGTTTCTCGGCATTGAGCCGGAAGCAGCGGGAGGAGTAACATAGAAGCAAGTAAGCTCCCCGTTGCCCGGCTTTTAGTAATGGCAGAAGCCCTTATGTTAGAGCGGCTGCGTGCCGCTGCTGTGCACCACGGTCCCGGATGGCTAGAGGAGACCGTGGCTGCAATAACTAGGATCCCGGACGCCGTTTCGCCACGTCGGGCACGGCGTTCGGGGTCTGTTGAAAGGGACAGGCTCCCCTCCCCCGGCCCCCTTACGAGCATGGCTATGGCGGCGGGGGGGGAGTCGGCAACAACCGCTCCTGCGCTGGGCAGGCAGAGAGCGGTGCCAGGGGTGACGGCGACGCAGGCTGGGTCGACCCGTCCCTCTCGGCGGTCCCGACCTCCAGAGCGCCTCAGTCCGGAGGTAGTCCCGCGGACACGGCGTCGCAGAGGGAGCCCGATCCCGGACGCTGCAGGCCAGGCAGCTGGGAGGACCGCCCCTTCCCAGGCCCTGCGTCCTGGCAGGAATCCCAGGCCGCGACGGGGTCCGGCGGTAAGCAGGGAGTCGCAGGCTGGGCTCCCTGTCACCCCTCCCCCATCAGATGGAAGAGTTGGAGAACAAGGTACGGCCGCCCCGCATGGTGATGTTCCGGCCAGGGGGCAGGCTTCGTCAGGATCATCTAGACGGACGCCTAGATCTGCAGCGACGTCAAGGCAACAGGTCCGGTCGGAAGTCTGGGTCCCGGCGGTCGGGCGGCAGGTTGCCGGCCCATCGGTCAGCGCGTCCTCATCCCCGTTCCGAAGATGTCGTTGGGAGGGACAGTCGTCGGCGAGAGAAGAACTGGAGGAAGGTGAACTGGACGTGTATCGTCGAGGTCAGGATGGTCCGGCTGACGGGAACACAGCGCCTGTGCAGCCCGGTGAGTGTATAACTCCATCTTTGTCTTATCCAGCGATTTTTATGTCAGGTGTCGGCGGGGGGGGCGGCTAGCATTGCATCGGGGGCCGGTAGTGGCGCGGGCGGACGCGACGGAGCGGGTTGGGCAGACTTAGTGGGTTGCTTACGGGAGCTAGTGGGGCGCCTGGATAGGGCCGCGGCGCCGGTAGTAACGGAAGTGTCTCCTGCGGTAGTTTGGGAAGGCCCCAGGGACGTGGGATCGTTACAGGCGCGTCCTGTGGTGGCGGTTAGAGAGGCGGTCGCGGTGTCGGTACAGACCGAGGCACAGAAGGACGGCGATCGAGTGCGTATGGACGATCGTGCTCGGGGGGAGGTGTATGTTTGTTTTGAGGGTCCGTTGGGGGCGCATTTAAAGCAGGAGGTGCGTGATCGGATCTGGAAAGACGAATATGTTGAAATTTTTTCTCTCTTGCCGCTGGCTAAATTTAATTTGGATAAGAGCAAGCGGGATGAGAGTAAAAAGGACGAGGAGGAACGGCGGCGGTATAGGCTTATCCCGCAGACGTTCGTTAATTGGTCGCAGGCGTTCGCCATATTGGCTAGTGTGATAGGAGAAAAGGCGCCGGAAAATTGTTCGGCGTTATTTTGTTATTTTGATGCCATTGGGGAGGCTCATAGGGCGTATGGGGGTCAGGCGTGGCTGCGATATGACGAGCAATTCCGTCAGCGGAAGGCGGTTCGGCCGGCGATTCGGTGGGACCAGAAGGATATTGCTCTCTGGTTACGGGTTACGGCTCCGGTTAGGCAGCCCTTTCCCGGGAGCGGTGGCCAGGGAGGCCAGCTTAGTCAGATTGGACAAAGCGGCGGGGGAAAGGCGGGGTTTTGCTGGCAATTCAATGAAGGTCAGTGCAAGTTCGGGGCCACGTGCAAGTTCAAGCACGTGTGCTCCGAGTGTAATGGTGCATCACACGGGGCGGCAAAATGTATGCGAAAAAAGAGGTCAGGGAACCAGCACGGGGCTGGTCAAGGGGGTGTCGCCGGTGAGGGTGGAAAGGATGGCCCCTTATCTAAGTGAGTATCCGGATAGGGCGGCAGCTAAGTTGCTTTATGAAGGGTTTTGTGTTGGTTTTGTTATTCCTCCGCCTCCTTATGAGGTTCCGGTTACGCGGAGGAATTTAAAATCGGCTTACTTGCATGCGGAAGTCGTGTCGGAAAAGTTGTTAAAAGAAGTTTCGTTGGGGCGCATGTCGGGGCCATTTGTTGAGTCGCCGGTAAAAGATTTAGTTGTGTCCCCTTTGGGTATTGTCCCTAAACGCGAGCCCGGAAAGTTTCGTTTGATTCAACATTTATCGTATCCCAAAGGTTCGTCGGTAAATGACGGGATTGATCACGAGTTGTGTTCCGTAGTTTATACCTCATTCGATAAGGCGGTGGGGTTAGTGCGGGCTGCGGGTCCGGGGGCGCTGCTAGCAAAAACCGACATCGAGGCGGCGTTCAGGTTGTTGCCGGTCCATCCAGAAAGCCAACGGCTGTTGGGTTGTTTTTGGAATGGGGCCTTTTACGTGGATCGGTGCCTTCCGATGGGGTGTTCTCTTTCTTGTGCATACTTCGAGGCGTTTAGTAGCTTCGTGGAGTGGGTAACGAGGGGAGTATCCGGGGTCGACTCGTTGATCCATTACTTAGATGATTTTTTGTGCGTTGGCCCGGGGGGTTCGCCGGTTTGCGGTAATTTGCTTCATGCACTACAGAAGGTGGCGAGGGATTTTGGGATCCCTTTGGCGCCGGAAAAAACGGAGGGCCCGGTAGCGACGATTTGTTTCTTGGGAATCGAAATTGACTCGGTGGCAATGGAGTGTCGGCTCCCGGCGGATAAGTTGGGGGCTTTGAGGCTGGAGGTTCGACGGGCTTGTAGAATGAAGAAAATGGCGCTGAGGGAGCTTCAGTCGCTGCTGGGGAAGTTGAATTTCGCCTGCCGGATTATGCCGATGGGGAGGGTGTTTGGTAGGAGGTTGGCGGCGGCAACGGCGGGAGTGCGCGCGCCGCATCATTTTGTGCGGCTCAAGGAGGAGCACCGAGCTGATCTTCAGGTTTGGGATGACTTCTTGGGCCAGTACAATGGTCGCTCGCTATGGATGGCGCCTGCGCAGGATACGAGTGATTTGAATATTTTTACGGATGCGGCTGGGGTGGGTGGTTTTGGAGCTTATGGGGGAGGTCCGTGGTGCGCGGGTCAATGGCCGGCTAGCTGGGTGTCCAGTGGACTCACGCGGAATCTGGCCCTGCTCGAGCTGTTTCCCATCGTGGTGGCGGCTACCATTTGGGGGGACAGGCTCAGGGATAAGAAGGTCCGTTTTTACTGCGACAACATGGGGGTGGTGCTGGCCATTAATAACATCACGGCGTCCTCTCCTCCGGTAGTTCAATTGTTGCGACATTTAGTGTTGGTGTGTTTGTCATTGAACGCGTGGGTGGTGGCGGTGCATGTCCCGGGTGTTCAGAATTGTATCGCTGATGCTCTTTCTCGCTCGCAGTGGGACCGGTTTCGGCAATTGGCACCGGGAGCGGAACGTCTCGGGTTGGCGTGTCCGGAGCATCTGTGGGATCTGGTATCGGTCCCGTAGAGCAGCTGTTAAAAAGGTCTTTGGCGCGCGCGACGTGGAGTGCGTATGCTGCTTGTTGGAGGCAGTGGGAGGAGTGGTTAAGAGAGTTGGGTGACGTCAATACGGATAGAGACAGGTTGGTGGCACTGTTGTACTGGTTAGGGGACGCCTGGGAGTCGGGGTTTTCAGTAGCGAAGGTGAACCGGTTCATATCTGCGGTGGCGTTTGGGTTTAAGCTGCGGGGTTTTCGGGATGTATCGAAGGAATTTCTGGTATCGCAGGCTTTGAAGGGGTTGCGTCGAGGTAGGGTGGAGGCGGATAGTAGAAGGCCGGTGTCGTTTGCTTTGCTTAACTCTTTGGGCGGTTCATTAGCATCGGTATGTCGTTCTGCAGATGAAATGGTTTTGTTTCGATTGGCTTTTTCGTTAGCGTTTTTTGGAGCATTTAGAATAGGGGAGTTGGTGTCGCCAAGTACAAAACGGGCAGGGGGGCTGAGATCTGGGGAGGTGAGCCTATTTGCAGATCGGCTAGAGGTATGGTTGCGTCGATCAAAAACTGACCAAGTAGGGAAGGGAAAGCTGATAGTTTTGTTCGCCCTCCCGGGGTCGGTCATGTGCCCTGTAGAGTGCATGCGGGGTTTTACGCAAAACGGGGGGTCTCCAGATTTGCCTCTGTTACGTCATGTGGACGGGTCGTTTTTGTCCAGGTTTCAGTTTGGAGCTGTATTTAAAAAATGTTTGGCGGCAGTTGGTGTTGCGGCAGGGTCATATTCATCTCATTCCTTCAGGATTGGCGCAGCAACGGAAGCGGGGCGCTGGGGGTTGGATGATGAAGGGGTGAGGCGTATTGGTCGTTGGGAGTCTAAAAGGTTTAAGTCCTATGTCCGCCCCCATATGTTATGATTGGGGTTGTTTACGCTTTACAAATGTTATATTGGTGGTGCCTAATTGTTTTTTCCGTTTCAGATTCGCCTCCTTGTCTGGTGTGGTTGATGGGTCATTCGTACGTGCACTGGGGGGCTTTGAGGGCGGACGTCCGCCCGGATGGTCGCCAGTTGCGCATTCCGCGACAGGATGCGGTTGTGCATTGGCTGGGTTTTAGAGGTATGTCGTGGAACAGGGTGTTGGCGGAATTCCAGACATATGCGCGGCTTGATAGGGTTCCGGAGGTTTTATTGTTGCACGTGGGTGGGAATGACTTAGGAGTCCGCCCTTTTCGTGAGTTGGTGCGGGATATCAAACATGATATGTTGTGTTTGTGGGTATCTTATCCCAAGTTGGTGGTAGTGTGGTCGGACATAGTCCCAAGAAAGCATTGGCGGTTAGCTAGATCGGTGGAGAGAGTCAATAAGGCTCGCATAAAGGTTAACCGGGCGGTGTCCCGTTTTGTGGCAAAAAACGGGGGCATTTGCGTAAGGCATAGGGATTTGGAGTCAGGAGTGGGGAATTTCTGGAGAAGTGACGGGGTTCATCTGACCGAGGTTGGCATTGATCTGTGGAGCTTGGCGATAGCAGAAGGCATAGAAAGGGCGGTGGTGGTGTGGAGGAACTCACAGGCTTAAGGGGGTCAAGGCCTGTTTCGCTGTGGCGGGGGGAGTCCTTGAGGCCAGTCAGTACAAAATGGTGGGGGGGTCGCATCGGGGGTATGCGTCCCCCAAAAAAGGTACATGGTTGAAGACTTCATCGGGTGTTATCCCTTTGAAGTGGTCTTCTGGTAGAAGGTATATCACTTGAAGGCTTCATCGGGTGTTATCCCTTTGAAGTGGACTTCTAGTGGTCGGTATAGCACTTGAGGGCTTCATCGGGTGTTATCCCCTTGAAGTGGACTTCTAGTGGTTGGAGCCATCTGCAGAGGTGAACGGTGCTTCCGAGCTGGTTTACGGCTGGAGGTAATTGGTGGTTTGCAGATGGCTAATTCGGTGTGTTCTTAATAAGGAACATCTGAAGGGGCTTCAAGGACTTCCTCTGCTCGGGTTAATGTTAACGTTTAATTGTTATTTATGATTCTGACCCATGTTGGGTCATGTGAATTATTAGGAGGAATTCTCTGGTGGATTCCTAACTAGTTATCCGAATGTTTCGGATTTAAATTGTTTTCATAAAACTGTGAAATTAATAAACGGCTGCTGTGGCCATTTCACATCCAACCTCGGTGTCACGTGTCTTTTCTAAGTGGGGGTGGGGGGGATAGTATGGTCTAAGGTTAACACACGACTCTACCTAGGCAGGTCATGGAAATACTGCAATACCAGGTCAATGCGTGGAGTGGACAGAGCAAGCTCTATTTCCATCTCCCTGTTCTAAAAATCCATTTAATATATGGTCCCCAGATAGGGGACGTATCAGATATTAAACTGATAAGAACAGATACTACACTTGATCTTAGCCAAAAGGCCGAGAAGCGATAACCCGAACGGGCCGCGCGTTGACCGAGCCTGCCCAATACTGCTGTTCACCCCTTGCAGCGATTCAGCCTACTCCTAGGCAATTCCATGGGGCCCTGCAGGCTCACACACACTCACAGCTACTAAGCGGGAGGTGAATAAAGGCCGGAGAGGAAGCAAGACAGGATTTGCTTCTTTTGCTTGCACCACAATGCAGTGCTGAAAGAGGAGGAATCGACATAAAAACGCCTTCCTGGCAACGCCCAAATGCCCTCCTGCCGTGCAAACACTGGCAGCAGCAGCAGCAGCAGCAGCAGCAGCAGCAGTAAGTGCATGCCCACTGCCACCCCTTCTCCTTTCACACCTTGTATCAGCTTTAATCCAGTCCAGTGCTGCCTGCTGAGCAGCACTGACCAACACTGCCTGGGCCCAGGCTTTTATCTCTGAGGCCCCATTATGATGTCAGAAAGCTGGCTCTGGCTCCTGAGGTCTCCACTATGACACGTGCAAAGTTCCGTCTGAACTTTATATAAGACGGTGCGGCTCAGTCAGTCACTCAGTGTTGCCTGAGAGGGCAACACTGCAACAGCCGGCCCCCAGGCTGTCTTTTTTTTGCACAGCTAGTTGCCTCCAGGAGGCCACAAGAGGGAGACAAGGGACTGCAAAATGGAAAATAGGCATCCACCAACTTTACAGACAACTTGTTCTCCTTGCTCCTACAACCTCCATCCTTGCACAGTTTGTTATTCTTCCAGGTAACATAGTAACAAATCCAAATTGCTGCTCTCTTTGTAGGCAAGCAAGGGTTTGTTGCAACTGCAATTCTTACTTCTTCTTGAAATGTAGGGACCACAGTACATTCCATCACATCCATCTAGTGTACACAGGTAGGTCCATTGTGACGGGCGGGCGGGCGGGCGGGCGGGCTGGCTGCTTTAATGGCTGTTTGCTGTTCCCCTACTCCACTCCACTATTTGACTATGGTGCTGCATCAATCAGTGGCTGGCTCAGGTGCAGCTCTTTAACCTACCTAGGAGGGAGGGCGGAGAGAAGACAAGGAAGGTGAATGAGCTGTTCCAATGTGAAATGCCGGAAACACAGAAACACAGACGACACAAAACAAGAGGTGGCAATGTATTAATTAATTGCATTTAATAAATTAGCTCATTATCACACATGACTGTACAAATGCATTGTCCAACAGGTGTTGAAATAATGGGATTAAAAGGGGAGATCCCATCCGAAAGACAAAAACAATGGCAAACACAAAAAGCACTTTTGGAATCTGATTTTAGTAAACACATAAGGAAAGGGTGCACCGGTCCTGGAAATACTGCAATACCAGGTCAATGCGTGGAGTGGACAGAGCAAGCTCTATTTCCATCTCCCTGTTCTAAAAATCCATTTAATATATGGTCCCCAGATAGGGGACGTATCAGATATTAAACTGATAAGAACAGATACTACACTTGATCTTAGCCAAAAGGCCGAGAAGCGATAACCCGAACGTGCCACGCGTTTTGCTTCTTTTGCTTGCACCACAATGCAGTGCTGAAAGAGGAGGAATCGACATAAAAATGCCTTCCTGGCAACGCCCAAATGCCCTCCTGCCGTGCAAACACTGGCAGCAGCAGCAGCAGCAGCAGTAAGTGCATGCCCACTGCCACCCCTTCTCCTTTCACACCTTGTATCAGCTTTAATCCAGTCCAGTGCTGCCTGCTGAGCAGCACTGACCAACACTGCCTGGGCCCAGGCTTTTATCTCTGAGGCCCCATTATGATGTCAGAAAGCTGGCTCTGGCTCCTGAGGTCTCCACTATGACACGTGCAAAGTTCCGTCTGAACTTTATATAAGACGGTGCGGCTCAGTCAGTCACTCAGTGTTGCCTGAGAGGGCAACACTGCAACAGCCGGCCCCCAGGCTGTCTTTTTTTTGTACAGCTAGTTGCCTCCAGGAGGCCACAAGAGGGAGACAAGGGACTGCAAAATGGAAAATAGGCATCCACCAACTTTACAGACAACTTGTTCTCCTTGCTCCTACAACCTCCATCCTTGCACAGTTTGTTATTCTTCCAGGTAACATAGTAACAAATCCAAATTGCTGCTCTCTTTGTAGGCAAGCAAGGGTTTGTTGCAACTGCAATTCTTACTTCTTCTTGAAATGTAGGGACCACAGTACATTCCATCACATCCATCTAGTGTACACAGGTAGGTCCATTGTGACGGGCGGGCGGGCGGGCTGGCTGCTTTAATGGCTGTTTGCTGTTCCCCTACTCCACTCCACTATTTGACTATGGTGCTGCATCAATCAGTGGCTGGCTCAGGTGCAGCTCTTTAACCTACCTAGGAGGGAGGGCGGAGAGAAGACAAGGAAGGTGAATGAGCTGTTCCAATGTGAAATGCCGGAAACACAGAAACACAGACGACACAAAACAAGAGGTGGCAATGTATTAATTAATTGCATTTAATAAATTAGCTCATTATCACACATGACTGTACAAATGCATTGTCCAACAGGTGTTGAAATAATGGGATTAAAAGGGGAGATCCCATCCGAAAGACAAAAACAATGGCAAACACAAAAAGCACTTTTGGAATCTGATTTTAGTAAACACATAAGGAAAGGGTGCACCGGTCCTGGAAATACTGCAATACCAGGTCAATGCGTGGAGTGGACAGAGCAAGCTCTATTTCCATCTCCCTGTTCTAAAAATCCATTTAATATATGGTCCCCAGATAGGGGACGTATCAGATATTAAACTGATAAGAACAGATACTACACTTGATCTTAGCCAAAAGGCCGAGAAGCGATAACCCGAACGGGCCGCGCGTTGACCGAGCCTGCCCAATACTGCTGTTCACCCCTTGCAGCGATTCAGCCTACTCCTAGGCAATTCCATGGGGCCCTGCAGGCTCACACACACTCACAGCTACTAAGCGGGAGGTGAATAAAGGCCGGAGAGGAAGCAAGACAGGATTTGCTTCTTTTGCTTGCACCACAATGCAGTGCTGAAAGAGGAGGAATGGACATAAAAACGCCTTCCTGGCAACGCCCAAATGCCCTCCTGCCGTGCAAACACTGGCAGCAGCAGCAGTAAGTGCATGCCCACTGCCACCCCTTCTCCTTTCACACCTTGTATCAGCTTTAATCCAGTCCAGTGCTGCCTCCTGAGCAGCACTGACCAACACTGCATGGGCCCAGGCTTTTATCTCTGAGGCCCCATTATGATGTCAGAAAGCTGGCTCTGGCTCCTGAGGTCTCCACTATGACACGTGCAAAGTTCCGTCTGAACTTTATATAAGACGGTGCGGCTCAGTCAGTCACTCAGTGTTGCCTGAGAGGGCAACACTGCAACAGCCGGCCCCCAGGCTGTCTTTTTTTTGCACAGCTAGTTGCCTCCAGGAGGCCACAAGAGGGAGACAAGGGACTGCAAAATGGAAAATAGGCATCCACCAACTTTACAGACAACTTGTTCTCCTTGCTCCTACAACCTCCATCCTTGCACAGTTTGTTATTCTTCCAGGTAACATAGTAACAAATCCAAATTGCTGCTCTCTTTGTAGGCAAGCAAGGGTTTGTTGCAACTGCAATTCTTACTTCTTCTTGAAATGTAGGGACCACAGTACATTCCATCACATCCATCTAGTGTACACAGGTAGGTCCATTGTGACGGGCGGGCGGGCGGGCGGGCTGGCTGCTTTAATGGCTGTTTGCTGTTCCCCTACTCCACTCCACTATTTGACTATGGTGCTGCATCAATCAGTGGCTGGCTCAGGTGCAGCTCTTTAACCTACCTAGGAGGGAGGGCGGAGAGAAGACAAGGAAGGTGAATGAGCTGTTCCAATGTGAAATGCCGGAAACACAGAAACACAGACGACACAAAACAAGAGGTGGCAATGTATTAATTAATTGCATTTAATAAATTAGCTCATTATCACACATGACTGTACAAATGCATTGTCCAACAGGTGTTGAAATAATGGGATTAAAAGGGGAGATCCCATCCGAAAGACAAAAACAATGGCAAACACAAAAAGCACTTTTGGAATCTGATTTTAGTAAACACATAAGGAAAGGGTGCACCGGTCCTGGAAATACTGCAATACCAGGTCAATGCGTGGAGTGGACAGAGCAAGCTCTATTTCCATCTCCCTGTTCTAAAAATCCATTTAATATATGGTCCCCAGATAGGGGACGTATCAGATATTAAACTGATAAGAACAGATACTACACTTGATCTTAGCCAAAAGGCCGAGAAGCGATAACCCGAACGTGCCGCGCGTTTTGCTTCTTTTGCTTGCACCACAATGCAGTGCTGAAAGAGGAGGAATCGACATAAAAACGCCTTCCTGGCAACGCCCAAATGCCCTCCTGCCGTGCAAACACTGGCAGCAGCAGCAGCAGCAGTAAGTGCATGCCCACTGCCACCCCTTCTCCTTTCACACCTTGTATCAGCTTTAATCCAGTCCAGTGCTGCCTGCTGAGCAGCACTGACCAACACTGCCTGGGCCCAGGCTTTTATCTCTGAGGCCCCATTATGATGTCAGAAAGCTGGCTCTGGCTCCTGAGGTCTCCACTATGACACGTGCAAAGTTCCGTCTGAACTTTATATAAGACGGTGCGGCTCAGTCAGTCACTCAGTGTTGCCTGAGAGGGCAACACTGCAACAGCCGGCCCCCAGGCTGTCTTTTTTTTGCACAGCTAGTTGCCTCCAGGAGGCCACAAGAGGGAGACAAGGGACTGCAAAATGGAAAATAGGCATCCACCAACTTTACAGACAACTTGTTCTCCTTGCTCCTACAACCTCCATCCTTGCACAGTTTGTTATTCTTCCAGGTAACATAGTAACAAATCCAAATTGCTGCTCTCTTTGTAGGCAAGCAAGGGTTTGTTGCAACTGCAATTCTTACTTCTTCTTGAAATGTAGGGACCACAGTACATTCCATCACATCCATCTAGTGTACACAGGTAGGTCCATTGTGACGGGCGGGCGGGCGGGCTGGCTGCTTTAATGGCTGTTTGCTGTTCCCCTACTCCACTCCACTATTTGACTATGGTGCTGCATCAATCAGTGGCTGGCTCAGGTGCAGCTCTTTAACCTACCTAGGAGGGAGGGCGGAGAAAAGACAAGGAAGGTGAATGAGCTGTTCCAATGTGAAATGCCGGAAACACAGAAACACAGACGACACAAAACAAGAGGTGGCAATGTATTAATTAATTGCATTTAATAAATTAGCTCATTATCACACATGACTGTACAAATGCATTGTCCAACAGGTGTTGAAATAATGGGATTAAAAGGGGAGATCCCATCCGAAAGACAAAAACAATGGCAAACACAAAAAGCACTTTTGGAATCTGATTTTAGTAAACACATAAGGAAAGGGTGCACCGGTCCAGAAGAGGCTGGACGCAGCAGGGTGAAGGGAGGCCGACATGACCGTCCTGGTAGGGAAAGGGTTAATTAGGTGAGGGAGAGTTGGTAGGAGCTGAAGGAGGGACGGGGAGGAGTTAAGGGGGACGGGGGGCCGTTACTGGCTTCCCGCTGTTTCTCGGCATTGAGCCGGAAGCAGCGGGAGGAGTAACATAGAAGCAAGTAAGCTCCCCGTTGCCCGGCTTTTAGTAATGGCAGAAGCCCTTATGTTAGAGCGGCTGCGTGCCGCTGCTGTGCACCACGGTCCCGGATGGCTAGAGGAGACCGTGGCTGCAATAACTAGGATCCCGGACGCCGTTTCGCCACGTCGGGCACGGCGTTCGGGGTCTGTTGAAAGGGACAGGCTCCCCTCCCCCGGCCCCCTTACGAGCATGGCTATGGCGGCGGGGGGGGAGTCGGCAACAACCGCTCCTGCGCTGGGCAGGCAGAGAGCGGTGCCAGGGGTGACGGCGACGCAGGCTGGGTCGACCCGTCCCTCTCGGCGGTCCCGACCTCCAGAGCGCCTCAGTCCGGAGGTAGTCCCGCGGACACGGCGTCGCAGAGGGAGCCCGATCCCGGACGCTGCAGGCCAGGCAGCTGGGAGGACCGCCCCTTCCCAGGCCCTGCGTCCTGGCAGGAATCCCAGGCCGCGACGGGGTCCGGCGGTAAGCAGGGAGTCGCAGGCTGGGCTCCCTGTCACCCCTCCCCCATCAGATGGAAGAGTTGGAGAACAAGGTACGGCCGCCCCGCATGGTGATGTTCCGGCCAGGGGGCAGGCTTCGTCAGGATCATCTAGACGGACGCCTAGATCTGCAGCGACGTCAAGGCAACAGGTCCGGTCGGAAGTCTGGGTCCCGGCGGTCGGGCGGCAGGTTGCCGGCCCATCGGTCAGCGCGTCCTCATCCCCGTTCCGAAGATGTCGTTGGGAGGGACAGTCGTCGGCGAGAGAAGAACTGGAGGAAGGTGAACTGGACGTGTATCGTCGAGGTCAGGATGGTCCGGCTGACGGGAACACAGCGCCTGTGCAGCCCGGTGAGTGTATAACTCCATCTTTGTCTTATCCAGCGATTTTTATGTCAGGTGTCGGCGGGGGGGCGGCTAGCATTGCATCGGGGGCCGGTAGTGGCGCGGGCGGACGCGACGGAGCGGGTTGGGCAGACTTAGTGGGTTGCTTACGGGAGCTGGTGGGGCGCCTGGATAGGGCCGCGGCGCCGGTAGTAACGGAAGTGTCTCCTGCGGTAGTTTGGGAAGGCCCCAGGGACGTGGGATCGTTACAGGCGCGTCCTGTGGTGGCGGTTAGAGAGGCGGTCGCGGTGTCGGTACAGACCGAGGCACAGAAGGACGGCGATCGAGTGCGTATGGACGATCGTGCTCGGGGGGAGGTGTATGTTTGTTTTGAGGGTCCGTTGGGGGCGCATTTAAAGCAGGAGGTGCGTGATCGGATCTGGAAAGACGAATATGTTGAAATTTTTTCTCTCTTGCCGCTGGCTAAATTTAATTTGGATAAGAGCAAGCGGGATGAGAGTAAAAAGGACGAGGAGGAACGGCGGCGGTATAGGCTTATCCCGCAGACGTTCGTTAATTGGTCGCAGGCGTTCGCCATATTGGCTAGTGTGATAGGAGAAAAGGCGCCGGAAAATTGTTCGGCGTTATTTTGTTATTTTGATGCCATTGGGGAGGCTCATAGGGCGTACGGGGGTCAGGCGTGGCTGCGATATGACGAGCAATTCCGTCAGCGGAAGGCGGTTCGGCCGGCGATTCGGTGGGACCAGAAGGATATTGCTCTCTGGTTACGGGTTACGGCTCCGGTTAGGCAGCCCTTTCCCGGGAGCGGTGGCCAGGGAGGCCAGCTTAGTCAGATTGGACAAAGCGGCGGGGGAAAGGCGGGGTTTTGCTGGCAATTCAATGAAGGTCAGTGCAAGTTCGGGGCCACGTGCAAGTTCAAGCACGTGTGCTCCGAGTGTAATGGTGCATCACACGGGGCGGCAAAATGTATGCGAAAAAAGAGGTCAGGGAACCAGCACGGGGCTGGTCAAGGGGGTGTCGCCGGTGAGGGTGGAAAGGATGGCCCCTTATCTAAGTGAGTATCCGGATAGGGCGGCAGCTAAGTTGCTTTATGAAGGGTTTTGTGTTGGTTTTGTTATTCCTCCGCCTCCTTATGAGGTTCCGGTTACGCGGAGGAATTTAAAATCGGCTTACTTGCATGCGGAAGTCGTGTCGGAAAAGTTGTTAAAAGAAGTTTCGTTGGGGCGCATGTCGGGGCCATTTGTTGAGTCGCCGGTAAAAGATTTAGTTGTGTCCCCTTTGGGTATTGTCCCTAAACGCGAGCCCGGAAAGTTTCGTTTGATTCAACATTTATCGTATCCCAAAGGTTCGTCGGTAAATGACGGGATTGATCACGAGTTGTGTTCCGTAGTTTATACCTCATTCGATAAGGCGGTGGGGTTAGTGCGGGCTGCGGGTCCGGGGGCGCTGCTAGCAAAAACCGACATCGAGGCGGCGTTCAGGTTGTTGCCGGTCCATCCAGAAAGCCAACGGCTGTTGGGTTGTTTTTGGAATGGGGCCTTTTACGTGGATCGGTGCCTTCCGATGGGGTGTTCTCTTTCTTGTGCATACTTCGAGGCGTTTAGTAGCTTCGTGGAGTGGGTAACGAGGGGAGTATCCGGGGTCGACTCGTTGATCCATTACTTAGATGATTTTTTGTGCGTTGGCCCGGGGGGTTCGCCGGTTTGCGGTAATTTGCTTCATGCACTACAGAAGGTGGCGAGGGATTTTGGGATCCCTTTGGCGCCGGAAAAAACGGAGGGCCCGGTAGCGACGATTTGTTTCTTGGGAATCGAAATTGACTCGGTGGCAATGGAGTGTCGGCTCCCGGCGGATAAGTTGGGGGCTTTGAGGCTGGAGGTTCGACGGGCTTGTAGAATGAAGAAAATGGCGCTGAGGGAGCTTCAGTCGCTGCTGGGGAAGTTGAATTTCGCCTGCCGGATTATGCCGATGGGGAGGGTGTTTGGTAGGAGGTTGGCGGCGGCAACGGCGGGAGTGCGCGCGCCGCATCATTTTGTGCGGCTCAAGGAGGAGCACCGAGCTGATCTTCAGGTTTGGGATGACTTCTTGGGCCAGTACAATGGTCGCTCGCTATGGATGGCGCCTGCGCAGGATACGAGTGATTTGAATATTTTTACGGATGCGGCTGGGGTGGGTGGTTTTGGAGCTTATGGGGGAGGTCCGTGGTGCGCGGGTCAATGGCCGGCTAGCTGGGTGTCCAGTGGACTCACGCGGAATCTGGCCCTGCTCGAGCTGTTTCCCATCGTGGTGGCGGCTACCATTTGGGGGGACAGGCTCAGGGATAAGAAGGTCCGTTTTTACTGCGACAACATGGGGGTGGTGCTGGCCATTAATAACATCACGGCGTCCTCTCCTCCGGTAGTTCAATTGTTGCGACATTTAGTGTTGGTGTGTTTGTCATTGAACGCGTGGGTGGTGGCGGTGCATGTCCCGGGTGTTCAGAATTGTATCGCTGATGCTCTTTCTCGCTCGCAGTGGGACCGGTTTCGGCAATTGGCACCGGGAGCGGAACGTCTCGGGTTGGCGTGTCCGGAGCATCTGTGGGATCTGGTATCGGTCCCGTAGAGCAGCTGTTAAAAAGGTCTTTGGCGCGCGCGACGTGGAGTGCGTATGCTGCTTGTTGGAGGCAGTGGGAGGAGTGGTTAAGAGAGTTGGGTGACGTCAATACGGATAGAGACAGGTTGGTGGCACTGTTGTACTGGTTAGGGGACGCCTGGGAGTCGGGGTTTTCAGTAGCGAAGGTGAACCGGTTCATATCTGCGGTGGCGTTTGGGTTTAAGCTGCGGGGTTTTCGGGATGTATCGAAGGAATTTCTGGTATCGCAGGCTTTGAAGGGGTTGCGTCGAGGTAGGGTGGAGGCGGATAGTAGAAGGCCGGTGTCGTTTGCTTTGCTTAACTCTTTGGGCGGTTCATTAGCATCGGTATGTCGTTCTGCAGATGAAATGGTTTTGTTTCGATTGGCTTTTTCGTTAGCGTTTTTTGGAGCATTTAGAATAGGGGAGTTGGTGTCGCCAAGTACAAAACGGGCAGGGGGGCTGAGATCTGGGGAGGTGAGCCTATTTGCAGATCGGCTAGAGGTATGGTTGCGTCGATCAAAAACTGACCAAGTAGGGAAGGGAAAGCTGATAGTTTTGTTCGCCCTCCCGGGGTCGGTCATGTGCCCTGTAGAGTGCATGCGGGGTTTTACGCAAAACGGGGGGTCTCCAGATTTGCCTCTGTTACGTCATGTGGACGGGTCGTTTTTGTCCAGGTTTCAGTTTGGAGCTGTATTTAAAAAATGTTTGGCGGCAGTTGGTGTTGCGGCAGGGTCATATTCATCTCATTCCTTCAGGATTGGCGCAGCAACGGAAGCGGGGCGCTGGGGGTTGGATGATGAAGGGGTGAGGCGTATTGGTCGTTGGGAGTCTAAAAGGTTTAAGTCCTATGTCCGCCCCCATATGTTATGATTGGGGTTGTTTACGCTTTACAAATGTTATATTGGTGGTGCCTAATTGTTTTTTCCGTTTCAGATTCGCCTCCTTGTCTGGTGTGGTTGATGGGTCATTCGTACGTGCACTGGGGGGCTTTGAGGGCGGACGTCCGCCCGGATGGTCGCCAGTTGCGCATTCCGCGACAGGATGCGGTTGTGCATTGGCTGGGTTTTAGAGGTATGTCGTGGAACAGGGTGTTGGCGGAATTCCAGACATATGCGCGGCTTGATAGGGTTCCGGAGGTTTTAGTGTTGCACGTGGGTGGGAATGACTTAGGAGTCCGCCCTTTTCGTGAGTTGGTGCGGGATATCAAACATGATATGTTGTGTTTGTGGGTATCTTATCCCAAGTTGGTGGTAGTGTGGTCGGACATAGTCCCAAGAAAGCATTGGCGGTTAGCTAGATCGGTGGAGAGAGTCAATAAGGCTCGCATAAAGGTTAACCGGGCGGTGTCCCGTTTTGTGGCAAAAAACGGGGGCATTTGCGTAAGGCATAGGGATTTGGAGTCAGGAGTGGGGAATTTCTGGAGAAGTGACGGGGTTCATCTGACCGAGGTTGGCATTGATCTGTGGAGCTTGGCGATAGCAGAAGGCATAGAAAGGGCGGTGGTGGTGTGGAGGAACTCACAGGCTTAAGGGGGTCAAGGCCTGTTTCGCTGTGGCGGGGGGAGTCCTTGAGGCCAGTCAGTACAAAATGGTGGGGGGGTCGCATCGGGGGTATGCGTCCCCCAAAAAAGGTACATGGTTGAAGACTTCATCGGGTGTTATCCCTTTGAAGTGGTCTTCTGGTAGAAGGTATATCACTTGAAGGCTTCATCGGGTGTTATCCCTTTGAAGTGGACTTCTAGTGGTCGGTATAGCACTTGAGGGCTTCATCGGGTGTTATCCCCTTGAAGTGGACTTCTAGTGGTTGGAGCCATCTGCAGAGGTGAACGGTGCTTCCGAGCTGGTTTACGGCTGGAGGTAATTGGTGGTTTGCAGATGGCTAATTCGGTGTGTTCTTAATAAGGAACATCTGAAGGGGCTTCAAGGACTTCCTCTGCTCGGGTTAATGTTAACG
Organism: Rhinoderma darwinii; assembly: GCF_050947455.1. Classification (NCBI taxonomy): domain Eukaryota; kingdom Metazoa; phylum Chordata; class Amphibia; order Anura; family Rhinodermatidae; genus Rhinoderma; species Rhinoderma darwinii. The sequence continues at coordinate 649,639 of NW_027461698.1, forward strand.
TTTAATTGTTATTTATGATTCTGACCCATGTTGGGTCATGTGAATTATTAGGAGGAATTCTCTGGTGGATTCCTAACTAGTTATCCGAATGTTTCGGATTTAAATTGTTTTCATAAAACTGTGAAATTAATAAACGGCTGCTGTGGCCATTTCACATCCAACCTCGGTGTCATGTGTCTTTACTAAGTGGGGGTGGGGGGGATAGTATGGTCTAAGGTTAACACACGACTCTACCTAGGCAGGTCATGGAAATACTGCAATACCAGGTCAATGCGTGGAGTGGACAGAGCAAGCTCTATTTCCATCTCCCTGTTCTAAAAATCCATTTAATATATGGTCCCCAGATAGGGGACGTATCAGATATTAAACTGATAAGAACAGATACTACACTTGATCTTAGCCAAAAGGCCGAGAAGCGATAACCCGAACGGGCCGCGCGTTGACCGAGCCTGCCCAATACTGCTGTTCACCCCTTGCAGCGATTCAGCCTACTCCTAGGCAATTCCATGGGGCCCTGCAGGCTCACACACACTCACAGCTACTAAGCGGGAGGTGAATAAAGGCCGGAGAGGAAGCAAGACAGGATTTGCTTCTTTTGCTTGCACCACAATGCAGTGCTGAAAGAGGAGGAATCGACATAAAAACGCCTTCCTGGCAACGCCCAAATGCCCTCCTGCCGTGCAAACACTGGCAGCAGCAGCAGCAGCAGCAGCAGCAGCAGCAGTAAGTGCATGCCCACTACCACCCCTTCTCCTTTCACACCTTGTATCAGCTTTAATCCAGTCCAGTGCTGCCTGCTGAGCAGCACTGACCAACACTGCCTGGGCCCAGGCTTTTATCTCTGAGGCCCCATTATGATGTCAGAAAGCTGGCTCTGGCTCCTGAGGTCTCCACTATGACACGTGCAAAGTTCCGTCTGAACTTTATATAAGACGGTGCGGCTCAGTCAGTCACTCAGTGTTGCCTGAGAGGGCAACACTGCAACAGCCGGCCCCCAGGCTGTCTTTTTTTTGCACAGCTAGTTGCCTCCAGGAGGCCACAAGAGGGAGACAAGGGACTGCAAAATGGAAAATAGGCATCCACCAACTTTACAGACAACTTGTTCTCCTTGCTCCTACAACCTCCATTCTTGCACAGTTTGTTATTCTTCCAGGTAACATAGTAACAAATCCAAATTGCTGCTCTCTTTGTAGGCAAGCAAGGGTTTGTTGCAACTGCAATTCTTACTTCTTCTTGAAATGTAGGGACCACAGTACATTCCATCACATCCATCTAGTGTACACAGGTAGGTCCATTGTGACGGGCGGGCGGGCGGGCGGGCTGGCTGGCTGCTTTAATGGCTGTTTGCTGTTCCCCTACTCCACTCCACTATTTGACTATGGTGCTGCATCAATCAGTGGCTGGCTCAGGTGCAGCTCTTTAACCTACCTAGGAGGGAGGGCGGAGAGAAGACAAGGAAGGTGAATGAGCTGTTCCAATGTGAAATGCCGGAAACACAGAAACACAGACGACACAAAACAAGAGGTGGCAATGTATTAATTAATTGCATTTAATAAATTAGCTCATTATCACACATGACTGTACAAATGCATTGTCCAACAGGTGTTGAAATAATGGGATTAAAAGGGGAGATCCCATCCGAAAGACAAAAACAATGGCAAACACAAAAAGCACTTTTGGAATCTGATTTTAGTAAACACATAAGGAAAGGGTGCACCGGTCCTGGAAATACTGCAATACCAGGTCAATGCGTGGAGTGGACAGAGCAAGCTCTATTTCCATCTCCCTGTTCTAAAAATCCATTTAATATATGGTCCCCAGATAGGGGACGTATCAGATATTAAACTGATAAGAACAGATACTACACTTGATCTTAGCCAAAAGGCCGAGAAGCGATAACCCGAACGTGCCGCGCGTTTTGCTTCTTTTGCTTGCACCACAATGCAGTGCTGAAAGAGGAGGAATCGACATAAAAACGCCTTCCTGGCAACGCCCAAATGCCCTCCTGCCGTGCAAACACTGGCAGCAGCAGCAGCAGCAGTAAGTGCATGCCCACTGCCACCCCTTCTCCTTTCACACCTTGTATCAGCTTTAATCCAGTCCAGTGCTGCCTGCTGAGCAGCACTGACCAACACTGCCTGGGCCCAGGCTTTTATCTCTGAGGCCCCATTATGATGTCAGAAAGCTGGCTCTGGCTTCTGAGGTCTCCACTATGACACGTGCAAAGTTCCGTCTGAACTTTATATAAGACGGTGCGGCTCAGTCAGTCACTCAGTGTTGCCTGAGAGGGCAACACTGCAACAGCCGGCCCCCAGGCTGTCTTTTTTTTGCACAGCTAGTTGCCTCCAGGAGGCCACAAGAGGGAGACAAGGGACTGCAAAATGGAAAATAGGCATCCACCAACTTTACAGACAACTTGTTCTCCTTGCTCCTACAACCTCCATCCTTGCACAGTTTGTTATTCTTCCAGGTAACATAGTAACAAATCCAAATTGCTGCTCTCTTTGTAGGCAAGCAAGGGTTTGTTGCAACTGCAATTCTTACTTCTTCTTGAAATGTAGGGACCACAGTACATTCCATCACATCCATCTAGTGTACACAGGTAGGTCCATTGTGACGGGCGGGCGGGCGGGCTGGCTGCTTTAATGGCTGTTTGCTGTTCCCCTACTCCACTCCACTATTTGACTATGGTGCTGCATCAATCAGTGGCTGGCTCAGGTGCAGCTCTTTAACCTACCTAGGAGGGAGGGCGGAGAAAAGACAAGGAAGGTGAATGAGCTGTTCCAATGTGAAATGCCGGAAACACAGAAACACAGACGACACAAAACAAGAGGTGGCAATGTATTAATTAATTGCATTTAATAAATTAGCTCATTATCACACATGACTGTACAAATGCATTGTCCAACAGGTGTTGAAATAATGGGATTAAAAGGGGAGATCCCATCCGAAAGACAAAAACAATGGCAAACACAAAAAGCACTTTTGGAATCTGATTTTAGTAAACACATAAGGAAAGGGTGCACCGGTCCAGAAGAGGCTGGACGCAGCAGGGTGAAGGGAGGCCGACATGACCGTCCTGGTAGGGAAAGGGTTAATTAGGTGAGGGAGAGTTGGTAGGAGCTGAAGGAGGGACGGGGAGGAGTTAAGGGGGACGGGGGGCCGTTACTGGCTTCCCGCTGTTTCTCGGCATTGAGCCGGAAGCAGCGGGAGGAGTAACATAGAAGCAAGTAAGCTCCCCGTTGCCCGGCTTTTAGTAATGGCAGAAGCCCTTATGTTAGAGCGGCTGCGTGCCGCTGCTGTGCACCACGGTCCCGGATGGCTAGAGGAGACCGTGGCTGCAATAACTAGGATCCCGGACGCCGTTTCGCCACGTCGGGCACGGCGTTCGGGGTCTGTTGAAAGGGACAGGCTCCCCTCCCCCGGCCCCCTTACGAGCATGGCTATGGCGGCGGGGGGGGAGTCGGCAACAACCGCTCCTGCGCTGGGCAGGCAGAGAGCGGTGCCAGGGGTGACGGAGACGCAGGCTGGGTCGACCCGTCCCTCTCGGCGGTCCCGACCTCCAGAGCGCCTCAGTCCGGAGGTAGTCCCGCGGACACGGCGTCGCAGAGGGAGCCCGATCCCGGACGCTGCAGGCCAGGCAGCTGGGAGGACCGCCCCTTCCCAGGCCCTGCGTCCTGGCAGGAATCCCAGGCCGCGACGGGGTCCGGCGGTAAGCAGGGAGTCGCAGGCTGGGCTCCCTGTCACCCCTCCCCCATCAGATGGAAGAGTTGGAGAACAAGGTACGGCCGCCCCGCATGGTGATGTTCCGGCCAGGGGGCAGGCTTCGTCAGGATCATCTAGACGGACGCCTAGATCTGCAGCGACGTCAAGGCAACAGGTCCGGTCGGAAGTCTGGGTCCCGGCGGTCGGGCGGCAGGTTGCCGGCCCATCGGTCAGCGCGTCCTCATCCCCGTTCCGAAGATGTCGTTGGGAGGGACAGTCGTCGGCGAGAGAAGAACTGGAGGAAGGTGAACTGGACGTGTATCGTCGAGGTCAGGATGGTCCGGCTGACGGGAACACAGCGCCTGTGCAGCCCGGTGAGTGTATAACTCCATCTTTGTCTTATCCAGCGATTTTTATGTCAGGTGTCGGCGGGGGGGCGGCTAGCATTGCATCGGGGGCCGGTAGTGGCGCGGGCGGACGCGACGGAGCGGGTTGGGCAGACTTAGTGGGTTGCTTACGGGAGCTGGTGGGGCGCCTGGATAGGGCCGCGGCGCCGGTAGTAACGGAAGTGTCTCCTGCGGTAGTTTGGGAAGGCCCCAGGGACGTGGGATCGTTACAGGCGCGTCCTGTGGTGGCGGTTAGAGAGGCGGTCGCGGTGTCGGTACAGACCGAGGCACAGAAGGACGGCGATCGAGTGCGTATGGACGATCGTGCTCGGGGGGAGGTGTATGTTTGTTTTGAGGGTCCGTTGGGGGCGCATTTAAAGCAGGAGGTGCGTGATCGGATCTGGAAAGACGAATATGTTGAAATTTTTTCTCTCTTGCCGCTGGCTAAATTTAATTTGGATAAGAGCAAGCGGGATGAGAGTAAAAAGGACGAGGAGGAACGGCGGCGGTATAGGCTTATCCCGCAGACGTTCGTTAATTGGTCGCAGGCGTTCGCCATATTGGCTAGTGTGATAGGAGAAAAGGCGCCGGAAAATTGTTCGGCGTTATTTTGTTATTTTGATGCCATTGGGGAGGCTCATAGGGCGTATGGGGGTCAGGCGTGGCTGCGATATGACGAGCAATTCCGTCAGCGGAAGGCGGTTCGGCCGGCGATTCGGTGGGACCAGAAGGATATTGCTCTCTGGTTACGGGTTACGGCTCCGGTTAGGCAGCCCTTTCCCGGGAGCGGTGGCCAGGGAGGCCAGCTTAGTCAGATTGGACAAAGCGGCGGGGGAAAGGCGGGGTTTTGCTGGCAATTCAATGAAGGTCAGTGCAAGTTCGGGGCCACGTGCAAGTTCAAGCACGTGTGCTCCGAGTGTAATGGTGCATCACACGGGGCGGCAAAATGTATGCGAAAAAAGAGGTCAGGGAACCAGCACGGGGCTGGTCAAGGGGGTGTCGCCGGTGAGGGTGGAAAGGATGGCCCCTTATCTAAGTGAGTATCCGGATAGGGCGGCAGCTAAGTTGCTTTATGAAGGGTTTTGTGTTGGTTTTGTTATTCCTCCGCCTCCTTATGAGGTTCCGGTTACGCGGAGGAATTTAAAATCGGCTTACTTGCATGCGGAAGTCGTGTCGGAAAAGTTGTTAAAAGAAGTTTCGTTGGGGCGCATGTCGGGGCCATTTGTTGAGTCGCCGGTAAAAGATTTAGTTGTGTCCCCTTTGGGTATTGTCCCTAAACGCGAGCCCGGAAAGTTTCGTTTGATTCAACATTTATCGTATCCCAAAGGTTCGTCGGTAAATGACGGGATTGATCACGAGTTGTGTTCCGTAGTTTTTACCTCATTCGATAAGGCGGTGGGGTTAGTGCGGGCTGCGGGTCCGGGGGCGCTGCTAGCAAAAACCGACATCGAGGCGGCGTTCAGGTTGTTGCCGGTCCATCCAGAAAGCCAACGGCTGTTGGGTTGTTTTTGGAATGGGGCCTTTTACGTGGATCGGTGCCTTCCGATGGGGTGTTCTCTTTCTTGTGCATACTTCGAGGCGTTTAGTAGCTTCGTGGAGTGGGTAACGAGGGGAGTATCCGGGTTCGACTCGTTGATCCATTACTTAGATGATTTTTTGTGCGTTGGCCCGGGGGGTTCGCCGGTTTGCGGTAATTTGCTTCATGCACTACAGAAGGTGGCGAGGGATTTTGGGATCCCTTTGGCGCCGGAAAAAACGGAGGGCCCGGTAGCGACGATTTGTTTCTTGGGAATCGAAATTGACTCGGTGGCAATGGAGTGTCGGCTCCCGGCGGATAAGTTGGGGGCTTTGAGGCTGGAGGTTCGACGGGCTTGTAGAATGAAGAAAATGGCGCTGAGGGAGCTTCAGTCGCTGCTGGGGAAGTTGAATTTCGCCTGCCGGATTATGCCGATGGGGAGGGTGTTTGGTAGGAGGTTGGCGGCGGCAACGGCGGGAGTGCGCGCGCCGCATCATTTTGTGCGGCTCAAGGAGGAGCACCGAGCTGATCTTCAGGTTTGGGATGACTTCTTGGGCCAGTACAATGGTCGCTCGCTATGGATGGCGCCTGCGCAGGATACGAGTGATTTGAATATTTTTACGGATGCGGCTGGGGTGGGTGGTTTTGGAGCTTATGGGGGAGGTCCGTGGTGCGCGGGTCAATGGCCGGCTAGCTGGGTGTCCAGTGGACTCACGCGGAATCTGGCCCTGCTCGAGCTGTTTCCCATCGTGGTGGCGGCTACCATTTGGGGGGACAGGCTCAGGGATAAGAAGGTCCGTTTTTACTGCGACAACATGGGGGTGGTGCTGGCCATTAATAACATCACGGCGTCCTCTCCTCCGGTAGTTCAATTGTTGCGACATTTAGTGTTGGTGTGTTTGTCATTGAACGCGTGGGTGGTGGCGGTGCATGTCCCGGGTGTTCAGAATTGTATCGCTGATGCTCTTTCTCGCTCGCAGTGGGACCGGTTTCGGCAATTGGCACCGGGAGCGGAACGTCTCGGGTTGGCGTGTCCGGAGCATCTGTGGGATCTGGTATCGGTCCCGTAGAGCAGCTGTTAAAAAGGTCTTTGGCGCGCGCGACGTGGAATGCGTATGCTGCTTGTTGGAGGCAGTGGGAGGAGTGGTTAAGAGAGTTGGGTGACGTCAATACGGATAGAGACAGGTTGGTGGCACTGTTGTACTGGTTAGGGGACGCCTGGGAGTCGGGGTTTTCAGTAGCGAAGGTGAACCGGTTCATATCTGCGGTGGCGTTTGGGTTTAAGCTGCGGGGTTTTCGGGATGTATCGAAGGAATTTCTGGTATCGCAGGCTTTGAAGGGGTTGCGTCGAGGTAGGGTGGAGGCGGATAGTAGAAGGCCGGTGTCGTTTGCTTTGCTTAACTCTTTGGGCGGTTCATTAGCATCGGTATGTCGTTCTGCAGATGAAATGGTTTTGTTTCGATTGGCTTTTTCGTTAGCGTTTTTTGGAGCATTTAGAATAGGGGAGTTGGTGTCGCCAAGTACAAAACGGGCAGGGGGGCTGAGATCTGGGGAGGTGAGCCTATTTGCAGATCGGCTAGAAGTATGGTTGCGTCGATCAAAAACTGACCAAGTAGGGAAGGGAAAGCTGATAGTTTTGTTCGCCCTCCCGGGGTCGGTCATGTGCCCTGTAGAGTGCATGCGGGGTTTTACGCAAAACGGGGGTCTCCAGATTTGCCTCTGTTACGTCATGTGGACGGGTCGTTTTTGTCCAGGTTTCAGTTTGGAGCTGTATTTAAAAAATGTTTGGCGGCAGTTGGTGTTGCGGCAGGGTCATATTCATCTCATTCCTTCAGGATTGGCGCAGCAACGGAAGCGGGGCGCTGGGGGTTGGATGATGAAGGGGTGAGGCGTATTGGTCGTTGGGAGTCTAAAAGGTTTAAGTCCTATGTCCGCCCCCATATGTTATGATTGGGGTTGTTTACGCTTTACAAATGTTATATTGGTGGTGCCTAATTGTTTTTTCCGTTTCAGATTCGCCTCCTTGTCTGGTGTGGTTGATGGGTCATTCGTACGTGCACTGGGGGGCTTTGAGGGCGGACGTCCGCCCGGATGGTCGCCAGTTGCGCATTCCGCGACAGGATGCGGTTGTGCATTGGCTGGGTTTTAGAGGTATGTCGTGGAACAGGGTGTTGGCGGAATTCCAGACATATGCGCGGCTTGATAGGGTTCCGGAGGTTTTATTGTTGCACGTGGGTGGGAATGACTTAGGAGTCCGCCCTTTTCGTGAGTTGGTGCGGGATATCAAACATGATATGTTGTGTTTGTGGGTATCTTATCCCAAGTTGGTGGTAGTGTGGTCGGACATAGTCCCAAGAAAGCATTGGCGGTTAGCTAGATCGGTGGAGAGAGTCAATAAGGCTCGCATAAAGGTTAACCGGGCGGTGTCCCGTTTTGTGGCAAAAAACGGGGGCATTTGCGTAAGGCATAGGGATTTGGAGTCAGGAGTGGGGAATTTCTGGAGAAGTGACGGGGTTCATCTGACCGAGGTTGGCATTGATCTGTGGAGCTTGGCGATAGCAGAAGGCATAGAAAGGGCGGTGGTGGTGTGGAGGAACTCACAGGCTTAAGGGGGTCAAGGCCTGTTTCGCTGTGGCGGGGGGAGTCCTTGAGGCCAGTCAGTACAAAATGGTGGGGGGGTCGCATCGGGGGTATGCGTCCCCCAAAAAAGGTACATGGTTGAAGACTTCATCGGGTGTTATCCCTTTGAAGTGGTCTTCTGGTAGAAGGTATATCACTTGAAGGCTTCATCGGGTGTTATCCCTTTGAAGTGGACTTCTAGTGGTCGGTATAGCACTTGAGGGCTTCATCGGGTGTTATCCCCTTGAAGTGGACTTCTAGTGGTTGGAGCCATCTGCAGAGGTGAACGGTGCTTCCGAGCTGGTTTACGGCTGGAGGTAATTGGTGGTTTGCAGATGGCTAATTCGGTGTGTTCTTAATAAGGAACATCTGAAGGGGCTTCAAGGACTTCCTCTGCTCGGGTTAATGTTAACGTTTAATTGTTATTTATGATTCTGACCCATGTTGGGTCATGTGAATTATTAGGAGGAATTCTCTGGTGGATTCCTAACTAGTTATCCGAATGTTTCGGATTTAAATTGTTTTCATAAAACTGTGAAATTAATAAACGGCTGCTGTGGCCATTTCACATCCAACCTCGGTGTCATGTGTCTTTACTAAGTGGGGGTGGGGGGGATAGTATGGTCTAAGGTTAACACACGACTCTACCTAGGCAGGTCATGGAAATACTGCAATACCAGGTCAATGCGTGGAGTGGACAGAGCAAGCTCTATTTCCATCTCCCTGTTCTAAAAATCCATTTAATATATGGTCCCCAGATAGGGGACGTATCAGATATTAAACTGATAAGAACAGATACTACACTTGATCTTAGCCAAAAGGCCGAGAAGCGATAACCCGAACGGGCCGCGCGTTGACCGAGCCTGCCCAATACTGCTGTTCACCCCTTGCAGCGATTCAGCCTACTCCTAGGCAATTCCATGGGGCCCTGCAGGCTCACACACACTCACAGCTACTAAGCGGGAGGTGAATAAAGGCCGGAGAGGAAGCAAGACAGGATTTGCTTCTTTTGCTTGCACCACAATGCAGTGCTGAAAGAGGAGGAATCGACATAAAAACGCCTTCCTGGCAACGCCCAAATGCCCTCCTGCCGTGCAAACACTGGCAGCAGCAGCAGCAGCAGCAGCAGCAGTAAGTGCATGCCCACTGCCACCCCTTCTCCTTTCACACCTTGTATCAGCTTTAATCCAGTCCAGTGCTGCCTGCTGAGCAGCACTGACCAACACTGCCTGGGCCCAGGCTTTTATCTCTGAGGCCCCATTATGATGTCAGAAAGCTGGCTCTGGCTCCTGAGGTCTCCACTATGACACGTGCAAAGTTCCGTCTGAACTTTATATAAGACGGTGCGGCTCAGTCAGTCACTCAGTGTTGCCTGAGAGGGCAACACTGCAACAGCCGGCCCCCAGGCTGTCTTTTTTTTGCACAGCTAGTTGCCTCCAGGAGGCCACAAGAGGGAGACAAGGGACTGCAAAATGGAAAATAGGCATCCACCAACTTTACAGACAACTTGTTCTCCTTGCTCCTACAACCTCCATTCTTGCACAGTTTGTTATTCTTCCAGGTAACATAGTAACAAATCCAAATTGCTGCTCTCTTTGTAGGCAAGCAAGGGTTTGTTGCAACTGCAATTCTTACTTCTTCTTGAAATGTAGGGACCACAGTACATTCCATCACATCCATCTAGTGTACACAGGTAGGTCCATTGTGACGGGCGGGCGGGCGGGCGGGCTGGCTGAATGCTTTAATGGCTGTTTGCTGTTCCCCTACTCCACTCCACTATTTGACTATGGTGCTGCATCAATCAGTGGCTGGCTCAGGTGCAGCTCTTTAACCTACCTAGGAGGGAGGGCGGAGAGAAGACAAGGAAGGTGAATGAGCTGTTCCAATGTGAAATGCCGGAAACACAGAAACACAGACGACACAAAACAAGAGGTGGCAATGTATTAATTAATTGCATTTAATAAATTAGCTCATTATCACACATGACTGTACAAATGCATTGTCCAACAGGTGTTGAAATAATGGGATTAAAAGGGGAGATCCCATCCGAAAGACAAAAACAATGGCAAACACAAAAAGCACTTTTGGAATCTGATTTTAGTAAACACATAAGGAAAGGGTGCACCGGTCCTGGAAATACTGCAATACCAGGTCAATGCGTGGAGTGGACAGAGCAAGCTCTATTTCCATCTCCCTGTTCTAAAAATCCATTTAATATATGGTCCCCAGATAGGGGACGTATCAGATATTAAACTGATAAGAACAGATACTACACTTGATCTTAGCCAAAAGGCCGAGAAGCGATAACCCGAACGTGCCGCGCGTTTTGCTTCTTTTGCTTGCACCACAATGCAGTGCTGAAAGAGGAGGAATCGACATAAAAACGCCTTCCTGGCAACGCCCAAATGCCCTCCTGCCGTGCAAACACTGGCAGCAGCAGCAGCAGCAGTAAGTGCATGCCCACTGCCACCCCTTCTCCTTTCACACCTTGTATCAGCTTTAATCCAGTCCAGTGCTGCCTGCTGAGCAGCACTGACCAACACTGCCTGGGCCCAGGCTTTTATCTCTGAGGCCCCATTATGATGTCAGAAAGCTGGCTCTGGCTCCTGAGGTCTCCACTATGACACGTGCAAAGTTCCGTCTGAACTTTATATAAGACGGTGCGGCTCAGTCAGTCACTCAGTGTTGCCTGAGAGGGCAACACTGCAACAGCCGGCCCCCAGGCTGTCTTTTTTTTGCACAGCTAGTTGCCTCCAGGAGGCCACAAGAGGGAGACAAGGGACTGCAAAATGGAAAATAGGCATCCACCAACTTTACAGACAACTTGTTCTCCTTGCTCCTACAACCTCCATCCTTGCACAGTTTGTTATTCTTCCAGGTAACATAGTAACAAATCCAAATTGCTGCTCTCTTTGTAGGCAAGCAAGGGTTTGTTGCAACTGCAATTCTTACTTCTTCTTGAAATGTAGGGACCACAGTACATTCCATCACATCCATCTAGTGTACACAGGTAGGTCCATTGTGACGGGCGGGCGGGCGGGCTGGCTGCTTTAATGGCTGTTTGCTGTTCCCCTACTCCACTCCACTATTTGACTATGGTGCTGCATCAATCAGTGGCTGGCTCAGGTGCAGCTCTTTAACCTACCTAGGAGGGAGGGCGGAGAGAAGACAAGGAAGGTGAATGAGCTGTTCCAATGTGAAATGCCGGAAACACAGAAACACAGACGACACAAAACAAGAGGTGGCAATGTATTAATTAATTGCATTTAATAAATTAGCTCATTATCACACATGACTGTACAAATGCATTGTCCAACAGGTGTTGAAATAATGGGATTAAAAGGGGAGATCCCATCCGAAAGACAAAAACAATGGCAAACACAAGAAGCACTTTTGGAATCTGATTTTAGTAAACACATAAGGAAAGGGTGCACCGGTCCTGGAAATACTGCAATACCAGGTCAATGCGTGGAGTGGACAGAGCAAGCTCTATTTCCATCTCCCTGTTCTAAAAATCCATTTAATATATGGTCCCCAGATAGGGGACGTATCAGATATTAAACTGATAAGAACAGATACTACACTTGATCTTAGCCAAAAGGCCGAGAAGCGATAACCCGAACGGGCCGCGCGTTGACCGAGCCTGCCCAATACTGCTGTTCACCCCTTGCAGCGATTCAGCCTACTCCTAGGCAATTCCATGGGGCCCTGCAGGCTCACACACACTCACAGCTACTAAGCGGGAGGTGAATAAAGGCCGGAGAGGAAGCAAGACAGGATTTGCTTCTTTTGCTTGCACCACAATGCAGTGCTGAAAGAGGAGGAATGGACATAAAAACGCCTTCCTGGCAACGCCCAAATGCCCTCCTGCCGTGCAAACACTGGCAGCAGCAGCAGTAAGTGCATGCCCACTGCCACCCCTTCTCCTTTCACACCTTGTATCAGCTTTAATCCAGTCCAGTGCTGCCTCCTGAGCAGCACTGACCAACACTGCATGGGCCCAGGCTTTTATCTCTGAGGCCCCATTATGATGTCAGAAAGCTGGCTCTGGCTCCTGAGGTCTCCACTATGACACGTGCAAAGTTCCGTCTGAACTTTATATAAGACGGTGCGGCTCAGTCAGTCACTCAGTGTTGCCTGAGAGGGCAACACTACAACAGCCGGCCCCCAGGCTGTCTTTTTTTTGCACAGCTAGTTGCCTCCAGGAGGCCACAAGAGGGAGACAAGGGACTGCAAAATGGAAAATAGGCATCCACCAACTTTACAGACAACTTGTTCTCCTTGCTCCTACAACCTCCATCCTTGCACAGTTTGTTATTCTTCCAGGTAACATAGTAACAAATCCAAATTGCTGCTCTCTTTGTAGGCAAGCAAGGGTTTGTTGCAACTGCAATTCTTACTTCTTCTTGAAATGTAGGGACCACAGTACATTCCATCACATCCATCTAGTGTACACAGGTAGGTCCATTGTGACGGGCGGGCGGGCTGGCTGCTTTAATGGCTGTTTGCTGTTCCCCTACTCCACTCCACTATTTGACTATGGTGCTGCATCAATCAGTGGCTGGCTCAGGTGCAGCTCTTTAACCTACCTAGGAGGGAGGGCGGAGAGAAGACAAGGAAGGTGAATGAGCTGTTCCAATGTGAAATGCCGGAAACACAGAAACACAGACGACACAAAACAAGAGGTGGCAATGTATTAATTAATTGCATTTAATAAATTAGCTCATTATCACACATGACTGTACAAATGCATTGTCCAACAGGTGTTGAAATAATGGGATTAAAAGGGAAGATCCCATCCGAAAGACAAAAACAATGGCAAACACAAAAAGCACTTTTGGAATCTGATTTTAGTAAACACATAAGGAAAGGGTGCACCGGTCCTGGAAATACTGCAATACCAGGTCAATGCGTGGAGTGGACAGAGCAAGCTCTATTTCCATCTCCCTGTTCTAAAAATCCATTTAATATATGGTCCCCAGATAGGGGACGTATCAGATATTAAACTGATAAGAACAGATACTACACTTGATCTTAGCCAAAAGGCCGAGAAGCGATAACCCGAACGTGCCGCGCGTTTTGCTTCTTTTGCTTGCACCACAATGCAGTGCTGAAAGAGGAGGAATCGACATAAAAATGCCTTCCTGGCAACGCCCAAATGCCCTCCTGCCGTGCAAACACTGGCAGCAGCAGCAGCAGCAGTAAGTGCATGCCCACTGCCACCCCTTCTCCTTTCACACCTTGTATCAGCTTTAATCCAGTCCAGTGCTGCCTGCTGAGCAGCACTGACCAACACTGCCTGGGCCCAGGCTTTTATCTCTGAGGCCCCATTATGATGTCAGAAAGCTGGCTCTGGCTCCTGAGGTCTCCACTATGACACCTGCAAAGTTCCGTCTGAACTTTATATAAGACGGTGCGGCTCAGTCAGTCACTCAGTGTTGCCTGAGAGGGCAACACTGCAACAGCCGGCCCCCAGGCTGTCTTTTTTTTGCACAGCTAGTTGCCTCCAGGAGGCCACAAGAGGGAGACAAGGGACTGCAAAATGGAAAATAGGCATCCACCAACTTTACAGACAACTTGTTCTCCTTGCTCCTACAACCTCCATCCTTGCACAGTTTGTTATTCTTCCAGGTAACATAGTAACAAATCCAAATTGCTGCTCTCTTTGTAGGCAAGCAAGGGTTTGTTGCAACTGCAATTCTTACTTCTTCTTGAAATGTAGGGACCACAGTACATTCCATCACATCCATCTAGTGTACACAGGTAGGTCCATTGTGACGGGCGGGCGGGCGGGCTGGCTGCTTTAATGGCTGTTTGCTGTTCCCCTACTCCACTCCACTATTTGACTATGGTGCTGCATCAATCAGTGGCTGGCTCAGGTGCAGCTCTTTAACCTACCTAGGAGGGAGGGCGGAGAGAAGACAAGGAAGGTGAATGAGCTGTTCCAATGTGAAATGCCGGAAACACAGAAACACAGACGACACAAAACAAGAGGTGGCAATGTATTAATTAATTGCATTTAATAAATTAGCTCATTATCACACATGACTGTACAAATGCATTGTCCAACAGGTGTTGAAATAATGGGATTAAAAGGGGAGATCCCATCCGAAAGACAAAAACAATGGCAAACACAAAAAGCACTTTTGGAATCTGATTTTAGTAAACACATAAGGAAAGGGTGCACCGGTCCTGGAAATACTGCAATACCAGGTCAATGCGTGGAGTGGACAGAGCAAGCTCTATTTCCATCTCCCTGTTCTAAAAATCCATTTAATATATGGTCCCCAGATAGGGGACGTATCAGATATTAAACTGATAAGAACAGATACTACACTTGATCTTAGCCAAAAGGCCGAGAAGCGATAACCCGAACGGGCCGCGCGTTGACCGAGCCAGCCCAATACTGCTGTTCACCCCTTGCAGCGATTCAGCCTACTCCTAGGCAATTCCATGGGGCCCTGCAGGCTCACACACACTCACAGCTACTAAGCGGGAGGTGAATAAAGGCCGGAGAGGAAGCAAGACAGGATTTGCTTCTTTTGCTTGCACCACAATGCAGTGCTGAAAGAGGAGGAATCGACATAAAAACGCCTTCCTGGCAACGCCCAAATGCCCTCCTGCCGTGCAAACACTGGCAGCAGCAGCAGCAGCAGCAGCAGCAGCAGCAGTAAGTGCATGCCCACTGCCACCCCTTCTCCTTTCACACCTTGTATCAGCTTTAATCCAGTCCAGTGCTGCCTGCTGAGCAGCACTGACCAACACTGCCTGGGCCCAGGCTTTTATCTCTGAGGCCCCATTATGATGTCAGAAAGCTGGCTCTGGCTCCTGAGGTCTCCACTATGACACGTGCAAAGTTCCGTCTGAACTTTATATAAGACGGTGCGGCTCAGTCAGTCACTCAGTGTTGCCTGAGAGGGCAACACTGCAACAGCCGGCCCCCAGGCTGTCTTTTTTTTGCACAGCTAGTTGCCTCCAGGAGGCCACAAGAGGGAGACAAGGGACTGCAAAATGGAAAATAGGCATCCACCAACTTTACAGACAACTTGTTCTCCTTGCTCCTACAACCTCCATCCTTGCACAGTTTGTTATTCTTCCAGGTAACATAGTAACAAATCCAAATTGCTGCTCTCTTTGTAGGCAAGCAAGGGTTTGTTGCAACTGCAATTCTTACTTCTTCTTGAAATGTAGGGACCACAGTACATTCCATCACATCCATCTAGTGTACACAGGTAGGTCCATTGTGACGGGCGGGCGGGCGGGCTGGCTGCTTTAATGGCTGTTTGCTGTTCCCCTACTCCACTCCACTATTTGACTATGGTGCTGCATCAATCAGTGGCTGGCTCAGGTGCAGCTCTTTAACCTACCTAGGAAGGAGGGCGGAGAGAAGACAAGGAAGGTGAATGAGCTGTTCCAATGTGAAATGCCGGAAACACAGAAACACAGACGACACAAAACAAGAGGTGGCAATGTATTAATTAATTGCATTTAATAAATTAGCTCATTATCACACATGACTGTACAAATGCATTGTCCAACAGGTGTTGAAATAATGGGATTAAAAGGGGAGATCCCATCCGAAAGACAAAAACAATGGCAAACACAAAAAGCACTTTTGGAATCTGATTTTAGTAAACACATAAGGAAAGGGTGCACCGGTCCTGGAAATACTGCAATACCAGGTCAATGCGTGGAGTGGACAGAGCAAGCTCTATTTCCATCTCCCTGTTCTAAAAATCCATTTAATATATGGTCCCCAGATAGGGGACGTATGAGATATTAAACTGATAAGAACAGATACTACACTTGATCTTAGCCAAAAGGCCGAGAAGCGATAACCCGAACGGGCCGCGCGTTGACCGAGCCAGCCCAATACTGCTGTTCACCCCTTGCAGCGATTCAGCCTACTCCTAGGCAATTCCATGGGGCCCTGCAGGCTCACACACACTCACAGCTACTAAGCGGGAGGTGAATAAAGGCCGGAGAGGAAGCAAGACAGGATTTGCTTCTTTTGCTTGCACCACAATGCAGTGCTGAAAGAGGAGGAATCGACATAAAAACGCCTTCCTGGCAACGCCCAAATGCCCTCCTGCCGTGCAAACACTGGCAGCAGCAGCAGCAGCAGCAGCAGTAAGTGCATGCCCACTGCCACCCCTTCTCCTTTCACACCTTGTATCAGCTTTAATCCAGTCCAGTGCTGCCTGCTGAGCAGCACTGACCAACACTGCCTGGGCCCAGGCTTTTATCTCTGAGGCCCCATTATGATGTCAGAAAGCTGGCTCTGGCTCCTGAGGTCTCCACTATGACACGTGCAAAGTTCCGTCTGAACTTTATATAAGACGGTGCGGCTCAGTCAGTCACTCAGTGTTGCCTGAGAGGGCAACACTGCAACAGCCGGTCCCCAGGCTGTCTTTTTTTTGCACAGCTAGTTGCCTCCAGGAGGCCACAAGAGGGAGACAAGGGACTGCAAAATGGAAAATAGGCATCCACCAACTTTACAGACAACTTGTTCTCCTTGCTCCTACAACCTCCATCCTTGCACAGTTTGTTATTCTTCCAGGTAACATAGTAACAAATCCAAATTGCTGCTCTCTTTGTAGGCAAGCAAGGGTTTGTTGCAACTGCAATTCTTACTTCTTCTTGAAATGTAGGGACCACAGTACATTCCATCACATCCATCTAGTGTACACAGGTAGGTCCATTGTGACGGGCGGGCGGGCGGGCTGGCTGCTTTAATGGCTGCTTGCTGTTCCCCTACTCCACTCCACTATTTGACTATGGTGCTGCATCAATCAGTGGCTGGCTCAGGTGCAGCTCTTTAACCTACCTAGGAGGGAGGGCGGAGAGAAGACAAGGAAGGTGAATGAGCTGTTCCAATGTGAAATGCCGGAAACACAGAAACACAGACGACACAAAACAAGAGGTGGCAATGTATTAATTAATTGCATTTAATAAATTAGCTCATTATCACACATGACTGTACAAATGCATTGTCCAACAGGTGTTGAAATAATGGGATTAAAAGGGGAGATCCCATCCGAAAGACAAAAACAATGGCAAACACAAAAAGCACTTTTGGAATCTGATTTTAGTAAACACATAAGGAAAGGGTGCACCGGTCCTGGAAATACTGCAATACCAGGTCAATGCGTGGAGTGGACAGAGCAAGCTCTATTTCCATCTCCCTGTTCTAAAAATCCATTTAATATATGGTCCCCAGATAGGGGACGTATCAGATATTAAACTGATAAGAACAGATACTACACTTGATCTTAGCCAAAAGGCCGAGAAGCGATAACCCGAACGGGCTGCGCGTTGACCGAGCCTGTCCAATACTGCTGTTCACCCCTTGCAGCGATTCAGCCTACTCCTAGGCAATTCCATGGGGCCCTGCAGGCTCACACACACTCACAGCTACTAAGCGGGAGGTGAATAAAGGCCGGAGAGGAAGCAAGACAGGATTTGCTTCTTTTGCTTGCACCACAATGCAGTGCCTAAAGAGGAGGAATCGACATAAAAACGCCTTCCTGGCAACGCCCAAATGCCCTCCTGCCGTGCAAACACTGGCAGCAGCAGCAGCAGCAGCAGTAAGTGCATGCCCACTGCCACCCCTTCTCCTTTCACACCTTGTATCAGCTTTAATCCAGTCCAGTGCTGCCTGCTGAGCAGCACTGACCAACACTGCCTGGGCCCAGGCTTTTATCTCTGAGGCCCCATTATGATGTCAGAAAGCTGGCTCTGGCTCCTGAGGTCTCCACTATGACACGTGCAAAGTTCCGTCTGAACTTTATATAAGACGGTGCGGCTCAGTCAGTCACTCAGTGTTGCCTGAGAGGGCAACACTGCAACAGCCGGCCCCCAGGCTGTCTTTTTTTTGCACAGCTAGTTGCCTCCAGGAGGCCACAAGAGGGAGACAAGGGACTGCAAAATGGAAAATAGGCATCCACCAACTTTACAGACAACTTGTTCTCCTTGCTCCTACAACCTCCATCCTTGCACAGTTTGTTATTCTTCCAGGTAACATAGTAACAAATCCAAATTGCTGCTCTCTTTGTAGGCAAGCAAGGGTTTGTTGCAACTGCAATTCTTACTTCTTCTTGAAATGTAGGGACCACAGTACATTCCATCACATCCATCTAGTGTACACAGGTAGGTCCATTGTGACGGGCGGGCGGGCGGGCGGGCTGGCTGCTTTAATGGCTGTTTGCTGTTCCCCTACTCCACTCCACTATTTGACTATGGTGCTGCATCAATCAGTGGCTGGCTCAGGTGCAGCTCTTTAACCTACCTAGGAGGGAGGGCGGAGAGAAGACAAGGAAGGTGAATGAGCTGTTCCAATGTGAAATGCCGGAAACACAGAAACACAGACGACACAAAACAAGAGGTGGCAATGTATTAATTAATTGCATTTAATAAATTAGCTCATTATCACACATGACTGTACAAATGCATTGTCCAACAGGTGTTGAAATAATGGGATTAAAAGGGGAGATCCCATCCGAAAGACAAAAACAATGGCAAACACAAAAAGCACTTTTGGAATCTGATTTTAGTAAACACATAAGGAAAGGGTGCACCGGTCCTGGAAATACTGCAATACCAGGTCAATGCGTGGAGTGGACAGAGCAAGCTCTATTTCCATCTCCCTGTTCTAAAAATCCATTTAATATATGGTCCCCAGATAGGGGACGTATCAGATATTAAACTGATAAGAACAGATACTACACTTGATCTTAGCCAAAAGGCAGAGAAGCGATAACCCGAACGGGCCGCGCGTTGACCGAGCCTGCCCAATACTGCTGTTCACCCCTTGCAGCGATTCAGCCTACTCCTAGGCAATTCCATGGGGCCCTGCAGGCTCACACACACTCACAGCTACTAAGCGGGAGGTGAATAAAGGCCGGAGAGGAAGCAAGACAGGATTTGCTTCTTTTGCTTGCACCACAATGCAGTGCTGAAAGAGGAGGAATCGACATAAAAACGCCTTCCTGGCAACGCCCAAATGCCCTCCTGCCGTGCAAACACTGGCAGCAGCAGCAGCAGCAGCAGCAGCAGTAAGTGCATGCCCACTGCCACCCCTTCTCCTTTCACACCTTGTATCAGCTTTAATCCAGTCCAGTGCTGCCTGCTGAGCAGCACTGACCAACACTGCCTGGGCCCAGGCTTTTATCTCTGAGGCCCCATTATGATGTCAGAAAGCTGGCTCTGGCTCCTGAGGTCTCCACTATGACACGTGCAAAGTTCCGTCTGAACTTTATATAAGACGGTGCGGCTCAGTCAGTCACTCAGTGTTGCCTGAGAGGGCAACACTGCAACAGCCGGCCCCCAGGCTGTCTTTTTTTTGCACAGCTAGTTGCCTCCAGGAGGCCACAAGAGGGAGACAAGGGACTGCAAAATGGAAAATAGGCATCCACCAACTTTACAGACAACTTGTTCTCCTTGCTCCTACAACCTCCATCCTTGCACAGTTTGTTATTCTTCCAGGTAACATAGTAACAAATCCAAATTGCTGCTCTCTTTGTAGGCAAGCAAGGGTTTGTTGCAACTGCAATTCTTACTTCTTCCTGAAATGTAGGGAACACAGTACATTCCATCACATCCATCTAGTGTACACAGGTAGGTCCATTGTGACGGGCGGGCGGGCTGGCTGCTTTAATGGCTGTTTGCTGTTCCCCTACTCCACTCCACTATTTGACTATGGTGCTGCATCAATCAGTGGCTGGCTCAGGTGCAGCTCTTTAACCTACCTAGGAGGGAGGGCGGAGAGAAGACAAGGAAGGTGAATGAGCTGTTCCAATGTGAAATGCCGGAAACACAGAAACACAGACGACACAAAACAAGAGGTGGCAATGTATTAATTAATTGCATTTAATAAATTAGCTCATTATCACACATGACTGTACAAATGCATTGTCCAACAGGTGTTGAAATAATGGGATTAAAAGGGGAGATCCCATCCGAAAGACAAAAACAATGGCAAACACAAAAAGCACTTTTGGAATCTGATTTTAGTAAACACATAAGGAAAGGGTGCACCGGTCCTGGAAATACTGCAATACCAGGTCAATGCGTGGAGTGGACAGAGCAAGCTCTATTTCCATCTCCCTGTTCTAAAAATCCATTTAATATATGGTCCCCAGATAGGGGACGTATCAGATATTAAACTGATAAGAACAGATACTACACTTGATCTTAGCCAAAAGGCCGAGAAGCGATAACCCGAACGTGCCGCGCGTTTTGCTTCTTTTGCTTGCACCACAATGCAGTGCTGAAAGAGGAGGAATCGACATAAAAACGCCTTCCTGGCAACGCCCAAATGCCCTCCTGCCGTGCAAACACTGGCAGCAGCAGCAGCAGCAGCAGCAGTAAGTGCATGCCCACTGCCACCCCTTCTCCTTTCACACCTTGTATCAGCTTTAATCCAGTCCAGTGCTGCCTGCTGAGCAGCACTGACCAACACTGCCTGGGCCCAGGCTTTTATCTCTGAGGCCCCATTATGATGTCAGAAAGCTGGCTCTGGCTCCTGAGGTCTCCACTATGACACGTGCAAAGTTCCGTCTGAACTTTATATAAGACGGTGCGGCTCAGTCAGTCACTCAGTGTTGCCTGAGAGGGCAACACTGCAACAGCCGGCCCCCAGGCTGTCTTTTTTTTGCACAGCTAGTTGCCTCCAGGAGGCCACAAGAGGGAGACAAGGGACTGCAAAATGGAAAATAGGCATCCACCAACTTTACAGACAACTTGTTCTCCTTGCTCCTACAACCTCCATCCTTGCACAGTTTGTTATTCTTCCAGGTAACATAGTAACAAATCCAAATTGCTGCTCTCTTTGTAGGCAAGCAAGGGTTTGTTGCAACTGCAATTCTTACTTCTTCTTGAAATGTAGGGACCACAGTACATTCCATCACATCCATCTAGTGTACACAGGTAGGTCCATTGTGACGGGCGGGCGGGCGGGCGGGCTGACTGCTTTAATGGCTGTTTGCTGTTCCCCTACTCCACTCCACTATTTGACTATGGTGCTGCATCAATCAGTGGCTGGCTCAGGTGCAGCTCTTTAACCTACCTAGGAGGGAGGGCGGAGAGAAGACAAGGAAGGTGAATGAGCTGTTCCAATGTGAAATGCCGGAAACACAGAAACACAGACGACACAAAACAAGAGGTGGCAATGTATTAATTAATTGCATTTAATAAATTAGCTCATTATCACACATGACTGTACAAATGCATTGTCCAACAGGTGTTGAAATAATGGGATTAACTCCTTAACGCCGAAGGACGGATATATCCGTCCTCAGCAGCTGCTAGTTCGCGCAGGAGGACGGATATATCCGTCCTGTGATGGCGCGGGTACTGAGACTGTACCCACGCGATCAGCGGCAGGAGCACGGCTGTTATACACAGCCTGGCTCCTGCTGCAACTGCCGGAATCGAAGCGCGCGCCGATTCCGGCAGTTTAACCCATTAAATGCCGCTGTCAATAGTGACAGCGGCATTTAATGTGTTTGACAGAGGGGGGGGGGCTCCCTCTGTCACCCGATCGGCGCCCCCGCAAACAAATCGCGGGTCGCCGTCGGGTTTCCATGACAGCCGGGGGTCTAACAAAGACCCCCAGGTCTGCCTTCAGCATCTGCCTGTTAGGCGATGCCAGAGGCATGACCTAACAGGTTGCCTGTCAGTTTTACACTGACAGGCAATAATGCTTTGGTATACGAAGTATACCAAAGCATTATATATGTGATCGGCACATCGCATAGTGAAGTCCCCTGGTGGGACTAAAAAAAAAAATGTAAAACAGTTAAATAAAGTTTGTGAAAAAAATAAATAAATAATTACAGTCAAAGTCAAATAAAACTACTTTTTTGGCCCAAAAAGTGGTTTTATTTAGTAAAACGGTCAAAACAAATCACACATACACCTATATGGTATCCCCGCGATCGTAACAACTTGACCAATAAAATGAACATATTAATTAAACCGCCGGATGAACGGCGTCCAAAGAAAACGCAAAAAACAACGTCAAAATTCTCTCTTTTCTCCCATTCCCCCCATAAAAAATAAAATAAAAGTTAATCTATAAGTCCTAAGTACCCCAAAATAGTACTAATAAAAACTACACATTGTCCCGCAAAAATCAAGCCCACGTACGGCCACATCGACGGAAAAATAAAAACGTTACGGCTCTTGGAACGCGGCGATGCAAAAACAAGTAATTTTTTTCTAAAAGGGTTTTTATTGTGCAAACATAGGAAAACATATAAAATCTTTACATATTTGGTATCCCCGTAATCGTGCCGACCCATAGAATAAAGGTAACATGTTATTTACGCTGCATAGTAAACGGCGTAAATTTATAACGTGAAAATTAATGCTGGAATAGCTGCTTATTTTCAATTCTCTCCTAAAATAAAGTTAATAAAAGTTAATCAATATATTATAAGCATCTAAAAATGGTACAATTACAAAATACAACTCGTCCCACAAAAAACAAGCCCTTATACGGCTATGTAGACGGAATACAAAAAGAGTTACGACTCTTGGAATGCAACCGTGAAAAAACAAAAAAGAATCCTTGGTCATTAACGTGCAAAATGGCCCGGTCATTAAGGGGTTAAAAGGGGAGATCCCATCCGAAAGACAAAAACAATGGCAAACACAAAAAGCACTTTTGGAATCTGATTTTAGTAAACACATAAGGAAAGGGTGCACCGGTCCTGGAAATACTGCAATACCAGGTCAATGCGTGGAGTGGACAGAGCAAGCTCTATTTCCATCTCCCTGTTCTAAAAATCCATTTAATATATGGTCCCCAGATAGGGGACGTATCAGATATTAAACTGATAAGAACAGATACTACACTTGATCTTAGCCAAAAGGCCGAGAAGCGATAACCCGAACGGGCCGCGCGTTGACCGAGCCTGCCCAATACTGCTGTTCACCCCTTGCAGCGATTCAGCCTACTCCTAGGCAATTCCATGGGGCACTGCAGGCTCACACACACTCACAGCTACTAAGCGGGAGGTGAATAAAGGCCGGAGAGGAAGCAAGACAGGATTTGCTTCTTTTGCTTGCACCACAATGCAGTGCTGAAAGAGGAGGAATCGACATAAAAACGCCTTCCTGGCAACGCCCAAATGCCCTCCTGCCGTGCAAACACTGGCAGCAGCAGCAGCAGCAGCAGCAGCAGCAGTAAGTGCATGCCCACTGCCACCCCTTCTCCTTTCACACCTTGTATCAGCTTTAATCCAGTCCAGTGCTGCCTGCTGAGCAGCACTGACCAACACTGCCTGGGCCCAGGCTTTTATCTCTGAGGCCCCATTATGATGTCAGAAAGCTGGCTCTGGCTCCTGAGGTCTCCACTATGACACGTGCAAAGTTCCGTCTGAACTTTATATAAGACGGTGCGGCTCAGTCAGTCACTCAGTGTTGCCTGAGAGGGCAACACTGCAACAGCCGGCCCCCAGGCTGTCTTTTTTTTGCACAGCTAGTTGCCTCCAGGAGGCCACAAGAGGGAGACAAGGGACTGCAAAATGGAAAATAGGCATCCACCAACTTTACAGACAACTTGTTCTCCTTGCTCCTACAACCTCCATCCTTGCACAGTTTGTTATTCTTCCAGGTAACATAGTAACAAATCCAAATTGCTGCTCTCTTTGTAGGCAAGCAAGGGTTTGTTGCAACTGCAATTCTTACTTCTTCTTGAAATGTAGGGACCACAGTACATTCCATCACATCCATCTAGTGTACACAGGTAGGTCCATTGTGACGGGCGGGCGGGCGGGCTGGCTGCTTTAATGGCTGTTTGCTGTTCCCCTACTCCACTCCACTATTTGACTATGGTGCTGCATCAATCAGTGGCTGGCTCAGGTGCAGCTCTTTAACCTACCTAGGAGGGAGGGCGGAGAGAAGACAAGGAAGGTGAATGAGCTGTTCCAATGTGAAATGCCGGAAACACAGAAACACAGACGAAACAAAACAAGAGGTGGCAATGTATTAATTAATTGCATTTAATAAATTAGCTCATTATCACACATGACTGTACAAATGCATTGTCCAACAGGTGTTGAAATAATGGGATTAAAAGGGGAGATCCCATCCGAAAGACAAAAACAATGGCAAACACAAAAAGCACTTTTGGAATCTGATTTTAGTAAACACATAAGGAAAGGGTGCACCGGTCCTGGAAATACTGCAATACCAGGTCAATGCGTGGAGTGGACAGAGCAAGCTCTATTTCCATCTCCCTGTTCTAAAAATCCATTTAATATATGGTCCCCAGATAGGGGACGTATCAGATATTAAACTGATAAGAACAGATACTACACTTGATCTTAGCCAAAAGGCCGAGAAGCGATAACCCGAACGGGCCGCGCGTTGACCGAGCCTGCCCAATACTGCTGTTCACCCCTTGCAGCGATTCAGCCTACTCCTAGGCAATTCCATGGGGCCCTGCAGGCTCAAACACACTCACAGCTACTAAGCGGGAGGTGAATAAAGGCCGGAGAGGAAGCAAGACAGGATTTGCTTCTTTTGCTTGCACCACAATGCAGTGCTGAAAGAGGAGGAATCGACATAAAAACGCCTTCCTGGCAACGCCCAAATGCCCTCCTGCCGTGCAAACACTGGCAGCAGCAGCAGCAGCAGTAAGTGCATGCCCACTGCCACCCCTTCTCCTTTCACACCTTGTATCAGCTTTAATCCAGTCCAGTGCTGCCTGCTGAGCAGCACTGACCAACACTGCCTGGGCCCAGGCTTTTATCTCTGAGGCCCCATTATGATGTCAGAAAGCTGGCTCTGGCTCCTGAGGTCTCCACTATGACACGTGCAAAGTTCCGTCTGAACTTTATATAAGACGGTGCGGCTCAGTCAGTCACTCAGTGTTGCCTGAGAGGGCAACACTGCAACAGCCGGCCCCCAGGCTGTCTTTTTTTTGCACAGCTAGTTGCCTCCAGGAGGCCACAAGAGGGAGACAAGGGACTGTAAAATGGAAAATAGGCATCCACCAACTTTACAGACAACTTGTTCTCCTTGCTCCTACAACCTCCATCCTTGCACAGTTTGTTATTCTTCCAGGTAACATAGTAACAAATCCAAATTGCTGCTCTCTTTGTAGGCAAGCAAGGGTTTGTTGCAACTGCAATTCTTACTTCTTCTTGAAATGTAGGGACCACAGTACATTCCATCACATCCATCTAGTGTACACAGGTAGGTCCATTGTGATGGGCGGGCGGGCGGGCTGGCTGCTTTAATGGCTGTTTGCTGTTCCCCTACTCCACTCCACTATTTGACTATGGTGCTGCATCAATCAGTGGCTGGCTCAGGTGCAGCTCTTTAACCTACCTAGGAGGGAGGGCGGAGAGAAGACAAGGAAGGTGAATGAGCTGTTCCAATGTGAAATGCCGGAAACACAGAAACACAGACGACACAAAACAAGAGGTGGCAATGTATTAATTAATTGCATTTAATAAATTAGCTCATTATCACACATGACTGTACAAATGCATTGTCCAACAGGTGTTGAAATAATGGGATTAAAAGGGGAGATCCCATCCGAAAGACAAAAACAATGGCAAACACAAAAAGCACTTTTGGAATCTGATTTTAGTAAACACATAAGGAAAGGGTGCACCGGTCCTGGAAATACTGCAATACCAGGTCAATGCGTGGAGTGGACAGAGCAAGCTATATTTCCATCTCCCTGTTCTAAAAATCCATTTAATATATGGTCCCCAGATAGGGGACGTATCAGATATTAAACTGATAAGAACAGATACTACACTTGATCTTAGCCAAAAGGCCGAGAAGCGATAACCCGAACGGGCCGCGCGTTGACTGAGCCTGCCCAATACTGCTGTTCACCCCTTGCAGCGATTCAGCCTACTCCTAGGCAATTCCATGGGGCCCTGCAGGCTCACACACACTCACAGCTACTAAGCGGGAGGTGAATAAAGGCCGGAGAGGAAGCAAGACAGGATTTGCTTCTTTTGCTTGCACCACAATGCAGTGCTGAAAGAGGAGGAATCGACATAAAAACGCCTTCCTGGCAACGCCCAAATGCCCTCCTGCCGTGCAAACACTGGCAGCAGCAGCAGCAGCAGTAAGTGCATGCCCACTGCCACCCCTTCTCCTTTCACACCTTGTATCAGCTTTAATCCAGTCCAGTGCTGCCTGCTGAGCAGCACTGACCAACACTGCCTGGGCCCAGGCTTTTATCTCTGAGGCCCCATTATGATGTCAGAAAGCTGGCTCTGGCTCCTGAGGTCTCCACTATGACACGTGCAAAGTTCCGTCTGAACTTTATATAAGACGGTGCGGCTCAGTCAGTCACTCAGTGTTGCCTGAGAGGGCAACACTGCAACAGCCGGCCCCCAGGCTGTCTTTTTTTTGCACAGCTAGTTGCCTCCAGGAGGCCACAAGAGGGAGACAAGGGACTGCAAAATGGAAAATAGGCATCCACCAACTTTACAGACAACTTGTTCTCCTTGCTCCTACAACCTCCATCCTTGCACAGTTTGTTATTCTTCCAGGTAACATAGTAACAAATCCAAATTGCTGCTCTCTTTGTAGGCAAGCAAGGGTTTGTTGCAACTGCAATTCTTACTTCTTCTTGAAATGTAGGGACCACAGTACATTCCATCACATCCATCTAGTGTACACAGGTAGGTCCATTGTGACGGGCGGGCGGGCGGGCTGGCTGCTTTAATGGCTGTTTGCTGTTCCCCTACTCCACTCCACTATTTGACTATGGTGCTGCATCAATCAGTGGCTGGCTCAGGTGCAGCTCTTTAACCTACCTAGGAGGGAGGGCGGAGAGAAGACAAGGAAGGTGAATGAGCTGTTCCAATGTGAAATGCCGGAAACACAGAAACACAGACGACACAAAACAAGAGGTGGCAATGTATTAATTAATTGCATTTAATAAATTAGCTCATTATCACACATGACTGTACAAATGCATTGTCCAACAGGTGTTGAAATAATGGGATTAAAAGGGGAGATCCCATCCGAAAGACAAAAACAATGGCAAACACAAAAAGCACTTTTGGAATCTGATTTTAGTAAACACATAAGGAAAGGGTGCACCGGTCCTGGAAATACTGCAATACCAGGTCAATGCGTGGAGTGGACAGAGCAAGCTCTATTTCCATCTCCCTGTTCTAAAAATCCATTTAATATATGGTCCCCAGATAGGGGACGTATCAGATATTAAACTGATAAGAACAGATACTACACTTGATCTTAGCCAAAAGGCCGAGAAGCGATAACCCGAACGGGCCGCGCGTTGACCGAGCCTGCCCAATACTGCTGTTCACCCCTTGCAGCGATTCAGCCTACTCCTAGGCAATTCCATGGGGCCCTGCAGGCTCACACACACTCACAGCTACTAAGCGGGAGGTGAATAAAGGCCGGAGAGGAAGCAAGACAGGATTTGCTTCTTTTGCTTGCACCACAATGCAGTGCTGAAAGAGGAGGAATGGACATAAAAACGCCTTCCTGGCAACGCCCAAATGCCCTCCTGCCGTGCAAACACTGGCAGCAGCAGCAGTAAGTGCATGCCCACTGCCACCCCTTCTCCTTTCACACCTTGTATCAGCTTTAATCCAGTCCAGTGCTGCCTCCTGAGCAGCACTGACCAACACTGCATGGGCCCAGGCTTTTATCTCTGAGGCCCCATTATGATGTCAGAAAGCTGGCTCTGGCTCCTGAGGTCTCCACTATGACACGTGCAAAGTTCCGTCTGAACTTTATATAAGACGGTGCGGCTCAGTCAGTCACTCAGTGTTGCCTGAGAGGGCAACACTACAACAGCCGGCCCCCAGGCTGTCTTTTTTTTGCACAGCTAGTTGCCTCCAGGAGGCCACAAGAGGGAGACAAGGGACTGCAAAATGGAAAATAGGCATCCACCAACTTTACAGACAACTTGTTCTCCTTGCTCCTACAACCTCCATCCTTGCACAGTTTGTTATTCTTCCAGGTAACATAGTAACAAATCCAAATTGCTGCTCTCTTTGTAGGCAAGCAAGGGTTTGTTGCAACTGCAATTCTTACTTCTTCTTGAAATGTAGGGACCACAGTACATTCCATCACATCCATCTAGTGTACACAGGTAGGTCCATTGTGACGGGCGGGCGGGCTGGCTGCTTTAATGGCTGTTTGCTGTTCCCCTACTCCACTCCACTATTTGACTATGGTGCTGCATCAATCAGTGGCTGGCTCAGGTGCAGCTCTTTAACCTACCTAGGAGGGAGGGCGGAGAGAAGACAAGGAAGGTGAATGAGCTGTTCCAATGTGAAATGCCGGAAACACAGAAACACAGACGACACAAAACAAGAGGTGGCAATGTATTAATTAATTGCATTTAATAAATTAGCTCATTATCACACATGACTGTACAAATGCATTGTCCAACAGGTGTTGAAATAATGGGATTAAAAGGGGAGATCCCATCCGAAAGACAAAAACAATGGCAAACACAAAAAGCACTTTTGGAATCTGATTTTAGTAAACACATAAGGAAAGGGTGCACCGGTCCTGGAAATACTGCAATACCAGGTCAATGCGTGGAGTGGACAGAGCAAGCTCTATTTCCATCTCCCTGTTCTAAAAATCCATTTAATATATGGTCCCCAGATAGGGGACGTATCAGATATTAAACTGATAAGAACAGATACTACACTTGATCTTAGCCAAAAGGCCGAGAAGCGATAACCCGAACGGGCCGCGCGTTGATCGAGCCTGCCCAATACTGCTGTTCACCCCTTGCAGCGATTCAGCCTACTCCTAGGCAATTCCATGGGGCCCTGCAGGCTCACACACACTCACAGCTACTAAGCGGGAGGTGAATAAAGGCCGGAGAGGAAGCAAGACAGGATTTGCTTCTTTTGCTTGCATCACAATGCAGTGCTGAAAGAGGAGGAATGGACATAAAAACGCCTTCCTGGCAACGCCCAAATGCCCTCCTGCCGTGCAAACACTGGCAGCAGCAGCAGCAGCAGCAGCAGCAGTAAGTGCATCCCACTGCCACCCCTTCTCCTTTCACACCTTGTATCAGCTTTAATCCAGTCCAGTGCTGCCTGCTGAGCAGCACTGACCAACACTGCCTGGGCCCAGGCTTTTATCTCTGAGGCCCCATTATGATGTCAGAAAGCTGGCTCTGGCTCCTGAGGTCTCCACTATGACACGTGCAAAGTTCCGTCTGAACTTTATATAAGACGGTGCGGCTCAGTCAGTCACTCAGTGTTGCCTGAGAGGGCAACACTGCAACAGCCGGCCCCCAGGCTGTCTTTTTTTTGCACAGCTAGTTGCCTCCAGGAGGCCACAAGAGGGAGACAAGGGACTGCAAAATGGAAAATAGGCATCCACCAACTTTACAGACAACTTGTTCTCCTTGCTCCTACAACCTCCATCCTTGCACAGTTTGTTATTCTTCCAGGTAACATAGTAACAAATCCAAATTGCTGCTCTCTTTGTAGGCAAGCAAGGGTTTGTTGCAACTGCAATTCTTACTTCTTCTTGAAATGTAGGGACCACAGTACATTCCATCACATCCATCTAGTGTACACAGGTAGGTCCATTGTGACGGGCGGGCGGGCGGGCGGGCTGGCTGGCTGCTTTAATGGCTGTTTGCTGTTCCCCTACTCCACTCCACTATTTGACTATGGTGCTGCATCAATCAGTGGCTGGCTCAGGTGCAGCTCTTTAACCTACCTAGGAGGGAGGGCGGAGAGAAGACAAGGAAGGTGAATGAGCTGTTCCAATGTGAAATGCCGGAAACACAGAAACACAGACGACACAAAACAAGAGGTGGCAATGTATTAATTAATTGCATTTAATAAATTAGCTCATTATCACACATGACTGTACAAATGCATTGTCCAACAGGTGTTGAAATAATGGGATTAAAAGGGGAGATCCCATCCGAAAGACAAAAACAATGGCAAACACAAAAAGCACTTTTGGAATCTGATTTTAGTAAACACATAAGGAAAGGGTGCACCGGTCCTGGAAATACTGCAATACCAGGTCAATGCGTGGAGTGGACAGAGCAAGCTCTATTTCCATCTCCCTGTTCTAAAAATCCATTTAATATATGGTCCCCAGATAGGGGACGTATCAGATATTAAACTGATAAGAACAGATACTACACTTGATCTTAGCCAAAAGGCCGAGAAGCGATAACCCGAACGTGCCGCGCGTTTTGCTTCTTTTGCTTGCACCACAATGCAGTGCTGAAAGAGGAGGAATCGACATAAAAATGCCTTCCTGGCAACACCCAAATGCCCTCCTGCCGTGCAAACACTGGCAGCAGCAGCAGCAGCAGTAAGTGCATGCCCACTGCCACCCCTTCTCCTTTCACACCTTGTATCAGCTTTAATCCAGTCCAGTGCTGCCTGCTGAGCAGCACTGACCAACACTGCCTGGGCCCAGGCTTTTATCTCTGAGGCCCCATTATGATGTCAGAAAGCTGGCTCTGGCTCCTGAGGTCTCCACTATGACACGTGCAAAGTTCCGTCTGAACTTTATATAAGACGGTGCGGCTCAGTCAGTCACTCAGTGTTGCCTGAGAGGGCAACACTGCAACAGCCGGCCCCCAGGCTGTCTTTTTTTTGCACAGCTAGTTGCCTCCAGGAGGCCACAAGAGGGAGACAAGGGACTGCAAAATGGAAAATAGGCATCCACCAACTTTACAGACAACTTGTTCTCCTTGCTCCTACAACCTCCATCCTTGCACAGTTTGTTATTCTTCCAGGTAACATAGTAACAAATCCAAATTGCTGCTCTCTTTGTAGGCAAGCAAGGGTTTGTTGCAACTGCAATTCTTACTTCTTCTTGAAATGTAGGGACCACAGTACATTCCATCACATCCATCTAGTGTACACAGGTAGGTCCATTGTGACGGGCGGGCGGGCGGGCTGGCTGCTTTAATGGCTGTTTGCTGTTCCCCTACTCCACTCCACTATTTGACTATGGTGCTGCATCAATCAGTGGCTGGCTCAGGTGCAGCTCTTTAACCTACCTAGGAGGGAGGGCGGAGAGAAGACAAGGAAGGTGAATGAGCTGTTCCAATGTGAAATGCCGGAAACACAGAAACACAGACGACACAAAACAAGAGGTGGCAATGTATTAATTAATTGCATTTAATAAATTAGCTCATTATCACACATGACTGTACAAATGCATTGTCCAACAGGTGTTGAAATAATGGGATTAAAAGGGGAGATCCCATCCGAAAGACAAAAACAATGGCAAACACAAAAAGCACTTTTGGAATCTGATTTTAGTAAACACATAAGGAAAGGGTGCACCGGTCCTGGAAATACTGCAATACCAGGTCAATGCGTGGAGTGGACAGAGCAAGCTCTATTTCCATCTCCCTGTTCTAAAAATCCATTTAATATATGGTCCCCAGATAGGGGACGTATCAGATATTAAACTGATAAGAACAGATACTACACTTGATCTTAGCCAAAAGGCCGAGAAGCGATAACCCGAACGGGCCGCGCGTTGACCGAGCCTGCCCAATACTGCTGTTCACCCCTTGCAGCGATTCAGCCTACTCCTAGGCAATTCCATGGGGCCCTGCAGGCTCACACACACTCACAGCTACTAAGCGGGAGGTGAATAAAGGCCGGAGAGGAAGCAAGACAGGATTTGCTTCTTTTGCTTGCACCACAATGCAGTGCTGAAAGAGGAGGAATGGACATAAAAACGCCTTCCTGGCAACGCCCAAATGCCCTCCTGCCGTGCAAACACTGGCAGCAGCAGCAGTAAGTGCATGCCCACTGCCACCCCTTCTCCTTTCACACCTTGTATCAGCTTTAATCCAGTCCAGTGCTGCCTCCTGAGCAGCACTGACCAACACTGCATGGGCCCAGGCTTTTATCTCTGAGGCCCCATTATGATGTCAGAAAGCAGGCTCTGGCTCCTGAGGTCTCCACTATGACACGTGCAAAGTTCCGTCTGAACTTTATATAAGACGGTGCGGCTCAGTCAGTCACTCAGTGTTGCCTGAGAGGGCAACACTACAACAGCCGGCCCCCAGGCTGTCTTTTTTTTGCACAGCTAGTTGCCTCCAGGAGGCCACAAGAGGGAGACAAGGGACTGCAAAATGGAAAATAGGCATCCACCAACTTTACAGACAACTTGTTCTCCTTGCTCCTACAACCTCCATCCTTGCACAGTTTGTTATTCTTCCAGGTAACATAGTAACAAATCCAAATTGCTGCTCTCTTTGTAGGCAAGCAAGGGTTTGTTGCAACTGCAATTCTTACTTCTTCTTGAAATGTAGGGACCACAGTACATTCCATCACATCCATCTAGTGTACACAGGTAGGTCCATTGTGACGGGCGGGCGGGCTGGCTGCTTTAATGGCTGTTTGCTGTTCCCCTACTCCACTCCACTATTTGACTATGGTGCTGCATCAATCAGTGGCTGGCTCAGGTGCAGCTCTTTAACCTACCTAGGAGGGAGGGCGGAGAGAAGACAAGGAAGGTGAATGAGCTGTTCCAATGTGAAATGCCGGAAACACAGAAACACAGACGACACAAAACAAGAGGTGGCAATGTATTAATTAATTGCATTTAATAAATTAGCTCATTATCACACATGACTGTACAAATGCATTGTCCAACAGGTGTTGAAATAATGGGATTAAAAGGGGAGATCCCATCCGAAAGACAAAAACAATGGCAAACACAAAAAGCACTTTTGGAATCTGATTTTAGTAAACACATAAGGAAAGGGTGCACCGGTCCTGGAAATACTGCAATACCAGGTCAATGCGTGGAGTGGACAGAGCAAGCTCTATTTCCATCTCCCTGTTCTAAAAATCCATTTAATATATGGTCCCCAGATAGGGGACGTATGAGATATTAAACTGATAAGAACAGATAAGGTTTCAACAAAATTTTATTGACACATATATATATACAGAGAATACATTTTCATAAAATAAAATTCAGTAATAAAATGCTTGTTGTACATTTCATAAAATAATTTTTGTGTAATACAAATCTGTAATAAATTATTTGTTTGTACATTTTTCTTTAATAAAATTCAGTAACAAAATGTTTTTTAATTCATTTCATTAAAACCTTTTTGTAGAATAAATTCAGTAATAAAATGTTTATTTTTAATACATTTCATTAAAATGATAAAAGCAATAAATTTTTAACGAGAAGAAGGTTTCTTTAAAAATATGACAATGGCAGGATAAAACAAGCAGTAAAATCACAATTACAAATACATAAATTATTTACATGGTAATCGTGTTCCACAGAGACAGACACCACATGGATGCCGCTTCTTTTGCTCCTAGATTTTTTTTGTCTCTGAGGTAGTATACATACAGCTCACTTAGCGCAATCTTGACACAGTCTGTAATGTCAATAAAATCACGTTTAAAAAGAAGAATGTTCCTAACCTTCCAGATGGCATTTTTAAAACAATTAATAATCATCCAGCAGATCATCTGCTGTCTGAATGATGGGCAGGTAAAAAGGCCATAAAAAACGTATTCGTACTTAAAATCTTTAAGACCACAGATCCATTTTAGTAAAAGGCCTGCTTTCCTCCATACCTCCTGTGCATAGTGGCAGTTCCAGAACAAGTGCATTATTGTTTCATCATTCCCGCACCTATCTCGTGGGCACTTGGCTCTCGCCACCAGTCCTCGCCTATGTTGGAATGCACGTGTAGGGAGGCACTGGTGGACGATTGCCCAGGCAAGGTCCTTATGCACATTTGCAAGATATTTTCCAAAGACATTTCGCCACACTTGTTTGGACCTTGCCTGCGAGAAATTGGACACTGCCACTGTCTCTTCTCCGTGTCTGCACGCCACTGACACCTTCCTCTGGTCCCCCAATATGTCAGGCTCCAATTCTTGGAGGCTCAGGAGCCTAACAGTCTTTTCTAGCACCACATAGTGTTTTGGGGGACACAGAAGCACAGGAGAATTTAGGGAGATACGAGCCCAACGTTTAAAAACCATGCCCGCTGCGTATTTTAAAAAGCAGCTAAAAATGCCATCGGATTTAAACATTTTAAAACAGAAGCAGAAATATTTGATATAAAAAAATGTAAAAAGGTTAGGAACATCTCTCCCGCCATTGTCTTTACCTTTATACATAAAATCACGTTTTAATTTTTCCATCTTGGAGCCCCACAGAAACATAAAACAAATGCGTGTTAGCTTTTTAATATATAAAATGGATGGAGGGAAAACCATGGCCACATAGAGCATTATTGGGATTAAAATCATTTTTATGATTAAAATTTTCCCCTCCATCGTGAGGCTCCTAAGATTCCACATTAAAACCTTCTTCTCTATTTTTGCTATCACTGAGTCCCAGTTAGAGGTCCCATTGTTCGCCTGATTAAAAACAATCCCTAAAATTTTAATCTGGTCCTTCTGCATTCTGACTCCTGGGGTCAGGGAGGAATCCCAGCCTCCTATGTTAAAACACTCACATTTATCAATGTTAAGTTTAAAACCAGAAGCCTCGCAGAAAAAGGTGGTGTTCCTCAGCGCCCTCCTCATGGATGATGAATCGGGGCACAGAATTGTCACATCATCCATGTAGCTTAATACCTTTACTTGGTTGCCCCTCCCACCAGGTATTGGGGCGCCTCTAATAACTTTATCGTTCCTGAGCATGGCTAAAAGGGGCTCCATTGCGCAAATAAATAGTAGGGGAGACAATGGGCACCCTTGCTTGACTCCAGATAAAAGAGGAACACCACTAGTTAAAAATCCATTTATAGAAATCTCACTAAAACAGGACCGATATAAAAGCATAACACGACTTATAATAAAATCAGGCACCGCCATTTTTTTAAGCACCATAAAAAGGAACTCATGGGACACTCTATCAAAGGCCTTTTCAAAATCAAGGGATAAAATAGCAAGGTTTTGGCCTCGATCTTTAAAATACCAAATAACATCTCTTAAAATATTAAGGGACTCAGTGATAGATCTACCAGGTACCCCACAGACCTGATTTGGGTGGATTAATTTACTGATAAAAGGTTTAAAACGGACCGCTATCAGTTTGGCTAAAATTTTATAATCTACATTTAAAAGCGTAATCGGGCGCCAATTTTTGAGCTGGTCCTTTCCACCCTTATTTTTAAAAATTAGGGACACAATCCCCCTTCTCCAAGAAGGGGGCAGCTCTTCTACAATAAAAGCCTCTTTATATAATAAAATCATATCCTCTTTTAAAACATCCCAAAATGTTAGATAAAATTCAATAGGCAACCCATCCTCCCCAGGGGCCTTTCCCGCTGAAAAACTTTTAAAAACAAATAAAAGTTCCTCCAAATTAAGATCCCGGGATAAAACCTCCTGGTCCAAAGTATCTAACTTAAAATCAAGGGAGTTAAGAGCATGATTTAAAAAGGATTCATCAATGGCTTTTTTACTAAAAAGGAGTTGGTAAAAATTAAAAGCTGCCTTTAACATTCCTCCCACGGAAGTCTCCCCTTCTAGGTTTAAAATAGCGTCTCTTTTGTCGTTTACCTTTTTAAAAAAGAATCGGGAGCACTTCTCGTCTTCTTCTAGATGCTTCACGTGGGAGTTAAAAATTATTTGTTTACCTTTATCATCAAGACATTTTTTTATTTCAGCTTTTAAGTTTAAAATATCAGAATCCACATCAAACCCAACATCCTTCAATTTAAAAAGCACATGTAGACGCTTATTAAGAACATAAAACCACTGTTTCTTTTCTCTGGCTTTCTTCCTACCTGCTCGGATAAAAAATAATTTAATTTTTGGTTTAATGCCCTCCCACCAGTGCAGCATGGTCCCGTGGGGTTTTCTCTGTAATTGCCAGCACTGGTAGGTCCGCACAAACTCATTTTTAATTTCAGGGTCCTCCAGGAGCGTGGTGTTCAACCTCCAGAGGCCCTTACTTACTTTTTGCTCTCCCTCCAGCTCCAGAGACACATTTAGGAGTTTATGATCTGAAAAGATGTTATTTAAAAGCATGCATTTTTGAGGGGTAAAATCATGGGAGGCAAAAATAAAATCGATTCTGGAGCTCACTCTTCCATTAGACCATGTGGCGCCTGCGTCTCCTGGCAAGAGATCCTTCCAGCAATCGCGTAATTTAAAATCATCAATAAAATTTTTGAGCAGGTAGGTAGTGTGGTCTTTCCTATTTGCATCACCCCCCTGCCGGCACTCTCCTTCTCTTATGCAGTTAAAATCACCCCCTACCAGCAGGGGGGCAGACCCAACACAAAACAGTGGTAAAATATTAAAAAGTTCTGCCCGCTCCTGTTTGTCAGGAGGGGCATACACATTTAAAATACGAATTAAAAGTCCATTAATGTGCAGGTGGGTTAAAACAGCTCTGCCGGGCATAATCTCAATCACATTTTGTATAGAAATAAAATGGCCACGGCAGAGTAATCCCACACCTGTAGAACGACAGTCATTGGCTCCAGACCACACCGAAGGGCCCAGCTTCCAATCTTGTTTTAGATCCATATAGTCCATGCTGTTAGGGATTCCACACTCCTGCAGTAGGCAAAAATCAAAGTCCATAGTCTCAAGGTAAGAAAACAAAGCAGCCCTGCGAACAGGGCTCTTTAGGGACCTCACATTCAGTGAGGAGAATTTTAGGGTACTACAAGGCATAGTTTATGGAGAGTCAGTGTCCACTTCTGAGGAGCCCGACTCCGATATACTCTGGGAGTCAGGCTGCCCCGCATCCGGGGACGCGAACTCCACGATGTTCACAGGGTCAGAGCCGGACAGATGTTTCGACCCGACCCTTCCCCTGAACTCGCTTTCGTCCGAACTGCGGCATAACGTTTTCCTCTTTATTGTAGACACCTCCTCCTCTCTTGACCTCTTCCCCGTACTGGATAAATCCATCGTCGTCTCGTCCTCGTCCTCCTCACTCGACGTCACCTCGGTCTCCTGGCTGATGTCATCTCCGTCACGATCTCCGGCCACTGCTACCTCAGGTGCGGCTACAGGTTCCTCCGGATCGCTGGTCGTCTTGGGTTGCTCAGGAGCCTGTGAGGTCCCTTCCTTCTTCCTTATCATTCCGCCTACTGCATCTAAAGCCGTCAGCATCCGACCCTCTATTGGCGTGACAAGAGGGACCGACTCTAGCTGCCCGGCCGATCGGCGGCGGCTGGTGCTTGGGGTATCCCGCAAGGAGCCCCTACGTCTGGACTCCTTATTTGGCTCTTCACCAGCCGCCGTCTCTGTCCAGTCCCCTTTTGTGGGTATCGAGGACCGGCGAGACTTTTTGCCGACCGGCTCCGGGTTGGAGCTTGGGGCCTTCATTACAGAGCTAGAACAGCCCTGCTCGGCCCCCTTGGAATCCCTAGGACCACCCTCCACACGTGGCCCGGAGGGTATTGGCCCTGACCCTTCGGTGGGTCCCGGGGCATTACCAGCAGTGCCCGCACCTGTTGCAGGCTGCTGCCCTGGCCCCGGTCGGGGTGGCCCAGGTTTGGGTTCACCCCTCAATGACTGCGTTCTCTTTGGACATTCTTTGTACATGTGTCCTGTCTCCCCGCACAGGTTACACATGGTGCTGGAACTGCATTTGGAGGCCACGTGCCCAAGGCCTCCACATTTATTACAGCGTATGACATGACCCTCACTGCATGCGTCTTTCGTATGTCCATACGACTGGCAGTTCCAGCAGAACCGAGGCATCTGGGGGTAAAAGAGATATCCCCGGTTCCTCCCAATGGCAAAGTTGGCTGGCGGATGTATAAAGCCTCGTATGCCATTTGGGTCTTGGAAGAATTTCACAAAATACTTCCGCTTTCCATTCCAGAAGCCTTCCGCATTTTTAACTTCATGGCTGAAGTGGATTTCTCGACAGTATCGCCCAAGAAAGATCTCAATGTCCCTGGCAGGGACAAACGGGCTGTGCATCACCACGACAAGTGGAATAGATTCCTCCCCGTAGAGGAATGCGAAATAGAGCCCGTCCAGGCGCTCTTCTGTCTGGTCCGCACCAGACAGGGCTGCACAGATGGTGTCGCAGCAGGCCGCGGTACAAAAGGAGATGGTATATCGTCCGCGGCCTTCCTGGTCATTAAGACACAGGATGTTCTCCCGTCTGAGGCCGAAGAAGCCAAGCAGGATTTCCCCTACTATGAACTTCAGGTTCTTCCGCTGGCGATGTTTCTCCTCGACCTCAATCCGGATAGATTGTCGCAACTGGGTTTCCCCAGTCACGAATCCGTACGCAAACGGCATTTTCAGCTTGTCCCGACAAGGATTCGCCCTTCTAGGCCGTCCGGCGCAAGCCGTCCGCCTAGTGATCCCTTCTCGTTGCCTGAGGACTAGTCCGACTACCCAATAGCTGCAGGGGGGTGAAGTCAAGGCGATAAACCTGTGACGATCCCCCCAGGCCAAGTAGCCGGGTACCCCAGGCACCTTCTGACAAAACCTCCTGTATAAATACACTTGGTCTTAGCCAAAAGGCCGAGAAGCGATAACCCGAACGGGCCGCGCGTTGACCGAGCCAGCCCAATACTGCTGTTCACCCCTTGCAGCGATTCAGCCTACTCCTAGGCAATTCCATGGGGCCCTGCAGGCTCACACACACTCACAGCTACTAAGCGGGAGGTGAATAAAGGCCGGAGAGGAAGCAAGACAGGATTTGCTTCTTTTGCTTGCACCACAATGCAGTGCTGAAAGAGGAGGAATCGACATAAAAACGCCTTCCTGGCAACGCCCAAATGCCCTCCTGCCGTGCAAACACTGGCAGCAGCAGCAGCAGCAGCAGCAGCAGCAGCAGTAAGTGCATGCCCACTGCCACCCCTTCTCCTTTCACACCTTGTATCAGCTTTAATCCAGTCCAGTGCTGCCTGCTGAGCAGCACTGACCAACACTGCCTGGGCCCAGGCTTTTATCTCTGAGGCCCCATTATGATGTCAGAAAGCTGGCTCTGGCTCCTGAGGTCTCCACTATGACACGTGCAAAGTTCCGTCTGAACTTTATATAAGACGGTGCGGCTCAGTCAGTCACTCAGTGTTGCCTGAGAGGGCAACACTGCAACAGCCGGCCCCCAGGCTGTCTTTTTTTTGCACAGCTAGTTGCCTCCAGGAGGCCACAAGAGGGAGACAAGGGACTGCAAAATGGAAAATAGGCATCCACCAACTTTACAGACAACTTGTTCTCCTTGCTCCTACAACCTCCATCCTTGCACAGTTTGTTATTCTTCCAGGTAACATAGTAACAAATCCAAATTGCTGCTCTCTTTGTAGGCAAGCAAGGGTTTGTTGCAACTGCAATTCTTACTTCTTCTTGAAATGTAGGGACCACAGTACATTCCATCACATCCATCAAGTGTACACAGGTAGGTCCATTGTGACGGGCGGGCGGGCTGGCTGCTTTAATGGCTGTTTGCTGTTCCCCTACTCCACTCCACTATTTGACTATGGTGCTGCATCAATCAGTGGCTGGCTCAGGTGCAGCTCTTTAACCTACCTAGGAGGGAGGGCGGAGAGAAGACAAGGAAGGTGAATGAGCTGTTCCAATGTGAAATGCCGGAAACACAGAAACACAGACGACACAAAACAAGAGGTGGCAATGTATTAATTAATTGCATTTAATAAATTAGCTCATTATCACACATGACTGTACAAATGCATTGTCCAACAGGTGTTGAAATAATGGGATTAAAAGGGGAGATCCCATCCGAAAGACAAAAACAATGGCAAACACAAAAAGCACTTTTGGAATCTGATTTTAGTAAACACATAAGGAAAGGGTGCACCGGTCCTGGAAATACTGCAATACCAGGTCAATGCGTGGAGTGGACAGAGCAAGCTCTATTTCCATCTCCCTGTTCTAAAAATCCATTTAATATATGGTCCCCAGATAGGGGACGTATCAGATATTAAACTGATAAGAACAGATACTACACTTGATCTTAGCCAAAAGGCCGAGAAGCGATAACCCGAACGGGCCGCGCGTTGACCGAGCCTGCCCAATACTGCTGTTCACCCCTTGCAGCGATTCAGCCTACTCCTAGGCAATTCCATGGGGCCCTGCAGGCTCACACACACTCACAGCTACTAAGCGGGAGGTGAATAAAGGCCGGAGAGGAAGCAAGACAGGATTTGCTTCTTTTGCTTGCACCACAATGCAGTGCTGAAAGAGGAGGAATCGACATAAAAACGCCTTCCTGGCAACGCCCAAATGCCCTCCTGCCGTGCAAACACTGGCAGCAGCAGCAGCAGCAGCAGCAGCAGTAAGTGCATGCCCACTGCCACCCCTTCTCCTTTCACACCTTGTATCAGCTTTAATCCAGTCCAGTGCTGCCTGCTGAGCAGCACTGACCAACACTGCCTGGGCCCAGGCTTTTATCTCTGAGGCCCCATTATGATGTCAGAAAGCTGGCTCTGGCTCCTGAGGTCTCCACTATGACACGTGCAAAGTTCCGTCTGAACTTTATATAAGACGGTGCGGCTCAGTCAGTCACTCAGTGTTGCCTGAGAGGGCAACACTGCAACAGCCGGCCCCCAGGCTGTCTTTTTTTTGCACAGCTAGTTGCCTCCAGGAGGCCACAAGAGGGAGACAAGGGACTGCAAAATGGAAAATAGGCATCCACCAACTTTACAGACAACTTGTTCTCCTTGCTCCTACAACCTCCATCCTTGCACAGTTTGTTATTCTTCCAGGTAACATAGTAACAAATCCAAATTGCTGCTCTCTTTGTAGGCAAGCAAGGATTTGTTGCAACTGCAATTCTTACTTCTTCTTGAAATGTAGGGACCACAGTACATTCCATCACATCCATCTAGTGTACACAGGTAGGTCCATTGTGAC
Source organism: Rhinoderma darwinii (assembly GCF_050947455.1). Taxonomy (NCBI): domain Eukaryota; kingdom Metazoa; phylum Chordata; class Amphibia; order Anura; family Rhinodermatidae; genus Rhinoderma; species Rhinoderma darwinii. Next base: position 690,684 of record NW_027461698.1, read on the forward strand.
GGGCGGGCGGGCGGGCTGGCTGCTTTAATGGCTGTTTGCTGTTCCCCTACTCCACTCCACTATTTGACCATGGTGCTGCATCAATCAGTGGCTGGCTCAGGTGCAGCTCTTTAACCTACCTAGGAGGGAGGGCGGAGAGAAGTCAAGGAAGGTGAATGAGCTGTTCCAATGTGAAATGCCGGAAACACAGAAACACAGACGACACAAAACAAGAGGTGGCAATGTATTAATTAATTGCATTTAATAAATTAGCTCATTATCACACATGACTGTACAAATGCATTGTCCAACAGGTGTTGAAATAATGGGATTAAAAGGGGAGATCCCATCCGAAAGACAAAAACAATGGCAAACACAAAAAGCACTTTTGGAATCTGATTTTAGTAAACACATAAGGAAAGGGTGCACCGGTCCTGGAAATACTGCAATACCAGGTCAATGCGTGGAGTGGACAGAGCAAGCTCTATTTCCATCTCCCTGTTCTAAAAATCCATTTAATATATGGTCCCCAGATAGGGGACGTATCAGATATTAAACTGATAAGAACAGATACTACACTTGATCTTAGCCAAAAGGCCGAGAAGCGATAACCCGAACGGGCCGCGCGTTGACCGAGCCTGCCCAATACTGCTGTTCACCCCTTGCAGCGATTCAGCCTACTCCTAGGCAATTCCATGGGGCCCTGCAGGCTCACACACACTCACAGCTACTAAGCGGGAGGTGAATAAAGGCCGGAGAGGAAGCAAGACAGGATTTGCTTCTTTTGCTTGCACCACAATGCAGTGCTGAAAGAGGAGGAATCGACATAAAAACGCCTTCCTGGCAATGCCCAAATGCCCTCCTGCCGTGCAAACACTGGCAGCAGCAGCAGCAGCACCAGCAGCAGTAAGTGCATGCCCACTGCCACCCCTTCTCCTTTCACACCTTGTATCAGCTTTAATCCAGTCCAGTGCTGCCTGCTGAGCAGCACTGACCAACACTGCCTGGGCCCAGGCTTTTATCTCTGAGGCCCCATTATGATGTCAGAAAGCTGGCTCTGGCTCCTGAGGTCTCCACTATGACACGTGCAAAGTTCCGTCTGAACTTTATATAAGACGGTGCGGCTCAGTCAGTCACTCAGTGTTGCCTGAGAGGGCAACACTGCAACAGCCGGCCCCCAGGCTGTCTTTTTTTTGCACAGCTAGTTGCCTCCAGGAGGCCACAAGAGGGAGACAAGGGACTGCAAAATGGAAAATAGGCATCCACCAACTTTACAGACAACTTGTTCTCCTTGCTCCTACAACCTCCATCCTTGCACAGTTTGTTATTCTTCCAGGTAACATAGTAACAAATCCAAATTGCTGCTCTCTTTGTAGGCAAGCAAGGGTTTGTTGCAACTGCAATTCTTACTTCTTCTTGAAATGTAGGGACCACAGTACATTCCATCACATCCATCTAGTGTACACAGGTAGGTCCATTGTGACGGGCGGGCGGGCGGGCTGGCTGCTTTAATGGCTGTTTGCTGTTCCCCTACTCCACTCCACTATTTGACTATGGTGCTGCATCAATCAGTGGCTGGCTCAGGTGCAGCTCTTTAACCTACCTAGGAGGGAGGGCGGAGAGAAGACAAGGAAGGTGAATGAGCTGTTCCAATGTGAAATGCCGGAAACACAGAAACACAGACGACACAAAACAAGAGGTGGCAATGTATTAATTAATTGCATTTAATAAATTAGCTCATTATCACACATGACTGTACAAATGCATTGTCCAACAGGTGTTGAAATAATGGGATTAAAAGGGGAGATCCCATCCGAAAGACAAAAACAATGGCAAACACAAAAAGCACTTTTGGAATCTGATTTTAGTAAACACATAAGGAAAGGGTGCACCGGTCCTGGAAATACTGCAATACCAGGTCAATGCGTGGAGTGGACAGAGCAAGCTCTATTTCCATCTCCCTGTTCTAAAAATCCATTTAATATATGGTCCCCAGATAGGGGACGTATCAGATATTAAACTGATAAGAACAGATTTTTTTTTTTTTCAGTTGGCTACCCCCTCGCGGGGGTGTCAATGATTTATTATAAAAAAGTACAATTTACAATAATTTCCACTTTTTACATTGAATAAAAACAACAAGAAAAATTCAATTTACATTAAAATCCATAAAAGGGACATGGTGGTGAAACATTAGATATTGGAGTTCCAGTCTCTCACAAACCATTTTCTTGAAAGGGTGGCATTCCTTTTTTTATCTAATAAATAGTACATATACATATCACTAAAACAAAGTCCTAAAACGTCATCAATTGCTAAAACATCATGCTTAAAAATCAGGATGTTCCTGGCCTTCCAAAGAGCTTCTTTTGCGCAGTTCATCGTCTTCCATGCTATACTTTTTTGATCCGGGGTAGGGCATCCAAAAAGTCCATATAAAATGTTATCATAGCTTAAGTCCTTCAGGTCCGCCATCTTCACCAACAAAGGGAATATTTTTATCCAAAATTCCTGTGCAAAGTTGCAAGTCCAAAAAATGTGTCGAACCGTCTCTTCCGCCTGGCAGCCTTCCCTCGGGCAGATGGCAGACCTCGCAAATCCTCGTCTGTGTTGGAATGCCCTGCATGGAAGACATTGATGAACGCAGCTCCAGGCCAGGTCCATCTGTGTGTTAAAAAGATAAAACACATTAATAAACTTCCAAATAAAAGCACAACGTTCTTCACTAAAATGTTCAATACTGCAGACTAGTTCTTTGTCTCTTAGGTCCTTTATTAATTTTTTGCTGTTTTTAAGTTCTGACACACTTTTCCCTCTTAAATTGAACAAGGTCACTATTTTCTCTAAAATTTCATAGTTGGCTGGTAAATTAAAAGCATAGGGGGAAGTTAAATTAATATCAAACCACCCCAGCCTCCTCATAAAAAAACCAGTGTTAAAACGTAGGAAATAAGACCAGTGATGTTCTTTAAAAAGGGAATTAAAACAATAACTAAAGAACTTTATTAAAAGGAACCTATTAAAATCAGGAAAATCTTTGCCACCCTTTGGTTTGGATTTCATGACAGTTTCTCGTCTCAATTTCTCCATTCTGGAACTCCAAAAGAAGGTAAAACACGTTTTTATTATTTTACGTAATAAAACAGTTGGGGGAGGAAACACCATGCTTACGTATAAAAGAAGGGGTAAAATGACCATTTTGATAATTAAAACCTTTCCCTCCATGGTTAGTTTCCTCATATTCCACATACATATTTTTTTGTTTACCTTCTGCGCCACCATGTCCCAACTTATAAAACCATTGTCGCACTCACTGAAGGAGATACCTAAAATAGTAACAGAATCTGACACAGGTACCGGTATATCTCTAAAAACCATGCTTCCTATGTTTAAAATGTTACTTTTTCTGAAATTCACCTTAAAACCGGAAGCACAGCAATAAAACTCTATTTGTCTGAGGGCTCTCTGAAGCGACACGGTGTCCCTGCATAAAACCGCAACATCGTCCATGTACCCCACTGCTTTGGCCTCTATGCCGCCTCCCCCCGGAAGGGGAGCTCCACAAATTAATTTGTCGCGGCGAATCGCACACAGTAAAGGCTCCAACGCGCAAATAAAAAGCAGTGGGGACAAGGGACACCCCTGCTTCACCCCCGAGTTTAAAATTACCTCCTGTGTCTTAAAACCATTTACTAAAATTTTGCTAGTGCAGTTTTTATAAAAGGCTTTAAGTGATAATAAAAATCCTTCAGGAATACCCATCCGCTCTAAAACCTTAAAAAGATAAAAATGAGAAACACGGTCAAACGCCTTTTCAAAGTCTATGGATAAAATTGCAAGTTTACATCTTCTAGACCTCGTGTTCTCAATTACGTCCTTAATAAGATTTAGATTATCCCAGATGCTGCGGCCTGGCACCCCACACACCTGGTTAGGGTGTATGATGTGGGGTACTATGGCTTTCAGACGGTTTGCACATATTTTTGCCATAATTTTGTAGTCGCAGTTAAGAAGGGTTATTGGTCTCCAGTTTTCCAAAGCCGCGATGTCACCTTTCTTATATATTAGGGAGACCTCACCCTTCTGCCAGGACTTAGGCAGCATCTTGGAATTAAAAACATCAGAAAAAAGGCTAAAAAGGTCCTCTTTTAAAATGTCATAAAATTTTACATAAAACTCACTGGGTATCCCATCCGGACCAGGAACTTTACCTGCTTTAAAGCTCTTTACTGTTTCTAAAATCTCCTTCTCCGTCAGCTCCTGTAATAAAAATTGCTGCGAGACAGGATCTAAAACAGTAGTAATCTCCTTCAGTGAGTCACGCATAAAATCACGATCCACAGTTTTAACATTAAAAAGGTCAGTGTAAAACTCATGAACTTTACTTAAAAGACCCTGTACATCCGACACCCCATCAATGTTTCTAATGACAGCCTTTTTATTATTGATTTTCTTAAAAAAGTACCTGGAGCAGGTCTCGTTCTCTTCTACATGTTGCATTTTTGAACGGAAAATGATCTCTTTACCTCTCTGCTCCAGGCACTGGGCTATCTCTTTCTTTAAACTGATGATGTCGGATTTTACCTCTATTCCATGTTCTCTCATTTTGTACAGGGTCTGCAGGCGGGTGTTGAGGGTATTAAAAAACTCTTTTTTCTCCTTGGCTTTCGCCACGCTCTTTTTAATAAAAAAGTCTTTGATTTTTGTTTTCATCTTCTCCCACCAAGCCTTGATGGGAGTACGCACATCTCTCATCCGCCTGTTCATTCTGTAAAATTCAATAAAATCTGCTAAAACCTGTGGATCGTCTAAAAGGGAAACGTTAAACTTCCAGGACTTTTTACCAACCGAGTTGTTAAGATCATGCTTTATTAAAAACGATAAAAGCCTATGATCAGAAAAAACATTGGTTAAAACATCACAACTAAAAGGCAGTAAATTTTTAGGACAAAAAATAAAATCAATCCTGGAGCTACAGGTGGCATTGCTCCAGGTGACGCCGGCTTCCTCTGGACTATTTCTGTTACTTTCTTTATAAACATCACTTAAATTAAAATCATTCACGATATCCTTGAGCATTCCAGAGGTCTTATCATAATTTCTGCTCGTACTGTTGGTCAGCCGGCGCTCTCCTCTCATAACACAGTTAAAATCACCTGCGAGGATGAAAGGCTCAGATGTATTGATAAAAAGTGGTAAAATCTCTAACATCCTCGCTCTTTCATTTTTTCCTGGTGATCCGTAAAAATTTAAAAACTGCCATTTTGTGCCATCAATAAAAGCTTTAACCATTAAGATACGTCCTGGTAAAATTTCTTGAATAAAATCAACTAAAACGTTTCCCTTAAAAAGAATGGCGACCCCTGCTGATCTGGACTCGTTAGATCCAGACCAGATGGATGGACCACACTTCCAATCCTCTTTGTATTTTTGGTAAGACATTGTGTGGGGGATACCGCACTCCTGCAGGAAAAAAACAGAGGCTGCCAGGCAAGATAAATAATTGAAAAGAGCAACCCTTCTCACTTTTGTCTTTGCGCCCCTCACGTTGAGGGAGATTCCCTTTATCTCAGACATTGTAACTATAGGGAGAAAAAATTGTCTTGATTTTAAAATTATAAATAATATTGGTAATTAAAATCAGACTGTCTCTCCACCAGCAACACCAGATATCTCACTTGAACTCGTATACCCGCCCCCATCCAAGCTTAGCGTCTGAAGGGATGACGCGGGAGAGGAACTACCTTCAGAGAGGGTATTGCCAACAACCCCGGCCTCGTACACAGGGAGCCCAAACTCATTCAGCCTTACCTGGGTCTCATATGGCGCTCTACTGAGGTCCATGTCTGGTGGGTCCCCCCAGGGCCCCGCCACTCCCCCCTGGGGCTGTGATGGCCTTTCTGGAGGGGGAGGTTGTGCACAAGGCGGGGTGTCAGTATTCTCGGAGGGAGCAGTGCCCGCCCTCCTCACCAGTCGCGGCGAGGAGGGGGTCCTAGGAGGAGCCGCATCTTTCTTCACTGATATATCCATCTGCTCCTCCCCTGACTCCCTCCTACCGACTCGGCCTTGTCTTCCCTTTTTACGGGGACCCACCGGTACCTCATCATCCTCATCCGAGTCGGACGTTAGAGACCCAGGCTTTGGAGCAGGCCCAGCATCCCCCTGGCTACCAGCCTTCTGGGGCGCCTCCGATTTTTTCCCGGCCTGCTCCATATCGGCCTTCCGCTTTGACTGCCGCTTTTCCTTTGCACTGGGCTCCCTTTTTTCCTCTGGGGTTGCTGGCCTCGAGGTACCTGCTTTGGCTCCCGTACTTCGCACCTTGGAAGCCCAGGTACCTCGCTCCTCTATCTGAGTGCTGGTCTGTTCCTCTCCTTGGGGACGGGCCTGGTCTGCTGGCGGAGCACGTGGGGGCGCTTCGGGTTGCTCTTCTTCTTCTTCTCCTCGGTACCTATGAGGGCAGGAAAAATACAGGTGACCAGTTTTTTGACAAAAATTACATCGCTTTTCTTCTGTGCATTCTCTCATGGTGTGATTTTTACTTCCACAGTTCCTACAGGTGACATCGCAGCTAAAACTGGTGTGCCCATAGGTACCGCAGGTCCTGCAGAAGTTTGGCATCCCTGAAAAGTAGAGGTCGCCATTCACATTCCCTATTTTAAAACGAGCCGGTGGTAATCTCGTATTTTGGGTGGAGGGGTCCTTTATCAGCGTCACAATAAATTTCCACTTGACAGTCCACACTCCGCACTCGTTCATTACTCTCCCCAACAGTTTAACGTTTCTGAAGTAAGCAGCTAAGAACGCCGCCACTTCCTGATCCTTTACGTATGGGGAGTACATTTTAATCACTACGAGTTTGGTAACTTCAAATGCATGTTCGATTACCTTGACGCCCGAAGACGTGAGTTGAGCTTTCTCCCTCTCAGCTTTTTCCATGGCATCACGGAGGATTCCTTCTCCCATAAATGTAACATCAAAAACTCCACGCTTCGGGTAGTCCTGGATCGCCATAATCTCATGCTTGCGGACTGCCAGTAGTTTCTCAAGGATATCAAGTACCAAAAACTTAATCCCACGTGGACCGCCTCCACCCTCTGTCAAGACGAATCTTGCAGAGTTTTTCAGCCGGGCATATACCGGCACCGCATCTGGTTCGCCCGCCATCGCCTAGCCGGGTCGAACCGCGCAGCTTGCGCTGCTCCCTATGGGGTCCGGAGACACACCAAAGGGCTGGGGGGGGATCGCAACTCGTTGCTCAGGACTAAGCCTCTCTCCCAAATAGCAGCACGGGGGTGAAGTCCAGGCGAACCTGGACGATCCCCCGAGGCCGAGAGAGAGGGTACCTGAGCACCTTCTGACTAAAAACCTCCTGTATAAATACACTTGATCTTAGCCAAAAGGCCGAGAAGCGATAACCCGAACGGGCCGCGCGTTGACCGAGCCTGCCCAATACTGCTGTTCACCCCTTGCAGCGATTCAGCCTACTCCTAGGCAATTCCATGGGGCCCTGCAGGCTCACACACACTCACAGCTACTAAGCGGGAGGTGAATAAAGGCCGGAGAGGAAGCAAGACAGGATTTGCTTCTTTTGCTTGCACCACAATGCAGTGCTGAAAGAGGAGGAATCGACATAAAAACGCCTTCCTGGCAACGCCCAAATGCCCTCCTGCCGTGCAAACACTGGCAGCAGCAGCAGCAGCAGCAGCAGCAGTAAGTGCATGCCCACTGCCACCCCTTCTCCTTTCACACCTTGTATCAGCTTTAATCCAGTCCAGTGCTGCCTGCTGAGCAGCACTGACCAACACTGCCTGGGCCCAGGCTTTTATCTCTGAGGCCCCATTATGATGTCAGAAAGCTGGCTCTGGCTCCTGAGGTCTCCACTATGACACGTGCAAAGTTCCGTCTGAACTTTATATAAGACGGTGCGGCTCAGTCAGTCACTCAGTGTTGCCTGAGAGGGCAACACTGCAACAGCCGGCCCCCAGGCTGTCTTTTTTTTGCACAGCTAGTTGCCTCCAGGAGGCCACAAGAGGGAGACAAGGGACTGCAAAATGGAAAATAGGCATCCACCAACTTTACAGACAACTTGTTCTCCTTGCTCCTACAACCTCCATCCTTGCACAGTTTGTTATTCTTCCAGGTAACATAGTAACAAATCCAAATTGCTGCTCTCTTTGTAGGCAAGCAAGGGTTTGTTGCAACTGCAATTCTTACTTCTTCCTGAAATGTAGGGAACACAGTACATTCCATCACATCCATCTAGTGTACACAGGTAGGTCCATTGTGACGGGCGGGCGGGCTGGCTGCTTTAATGGCTGTTTGCTGTTCCCCTACTCCACTCCACTATTTGACTATGGTGCTGCATCAATCAGTGGCTGGCTCAGGTGCAGCTCTTTAACCTACCTAGGAGGGAGGGCGGAGAGAAGACAAGGAAGGTGAATGAGCTGTTCCAATGTGAAATGCCGGAAACACAGAAACACAGACGACACAAAACAAGAGGTGGCAATGTATTAATTAATTGCATTTAATAAATTAGCTCATTATCACACATGACTGTACAAATGCATTGTCCAACAGGTGTTGAAATAATGGGATTAAAAGGGGAGATCCCATCCGAAAGACAAAAACAATGGCAAACACAAAAAGCACTTTTGGAATCTGATTTTAGTAAACACATAAGGAAAGGGTGCACCGGTCCTGGAAATACTGCAATACCAGGTCAATGCGTGGAGTGGACAGAGCAAGCTCTATTTCCATCTCCATGTTCTAAAAATCCATTTAATATATGGTCCCCAGATAGGGGACGTATCAGATATTAAACTGATAAGAACAGATTTTTTTTTTTTTTTTTTTTTTTTTTTTTTTTTTTTTTTTTTTAACTCATCAGTTTATATACTATCCGCATCTTATTTCACATAAAAGCTACTTCATACTGCGGTTAGACCTTACATCATATGAGTCATATCAAAAATTTATTTCTTTACATACATTAACAATACAGGTTCCATTTTTTAACATTCCACATACCTTCAGCCTTAACCTCACCCCACCTTTTCTTGTCATAGAGGTACACAGTATGCAGCCTGGATAAAAACAGTTTGACAGCATCGTTTGGAGTTAAAACAGTCTTCCTAAAAATAATTAGATTTCTTGCGTCCCAGACAGTTTCTTTGAAAATAGCAAAGACAATCCAATAAATACGTACATTTTCAAATTTAGTAAAATCACATCCAATCAAAATATTTTCATAGCTAAAAGCATTAGATTTCAATAAGAATATTAAGAGCCGGTTTAAAAGTGATAAAACCTGCTTCGTAAAATTACAACTCCAAAATAGATGCTTTACATCTTCAATACCTCCGCAGCCACTCCTGGGACAGACCTCTGATACTCCCACACCTCTTCTCTCGAGGAGAGACCTTGTTGGAAGACAGTTATGTAAAGTCAACCAAACCACATCATGTTGTCTATTAGATACTCCAGGTGTCTTAAAGAGCTTCCAAACTCTAGCGGATTGTGCATTATTTGCAAAAGGAACCTCACATAAAACCTCGTTATTTCTAACTAAATCAATAATTTTCTTCTTGTCAAGGTCACCTGCAGTACCCAGATTAAAACGTACATAAAAGGATTTTAAGATGACATAAAATACAGGCAGTTTCCAGGATATCGGCCGTTTTAAATCTCTTATGCACCATTTCCATTTCACCATCAACCATCCCGCCAGGTAACGTATCATATCTGCCGCTCTGTTTTCCCCTTTCACAGTTTTAAGAATCAACAATAAATAGTGCAGATTTAAAAACACATCAATATTAGGAAAATCATACCCTCCCAAAATCGTTTTCCTCATGACCACCTCCCGTCTTAGTTTCTCCATTTTGGAGTTCCAGAAAAATACGAATAATTTCCTAGTAATTCTTCTTACCCACAACTTATTGGGAGGGAAAATTACAGCAACATACAACAGTAAAGGAAGGATTACCGACTTTATTACCAATACTTTCCCTTTCAGGGACAGGCTTCTCAATTTCCAGAAGGCAAGCTTCTGGTCTACTTTAGCCTCTAATAGAGAGAAACTGTGTTTACCCTTGAGATCTCTCTCAAAGGTAACTCCCAAGACTTCAATCTTATCTGTCTGCATCACTCTGTCCACCTTCACTTGTACCTGCTTGCCAAAGTTACACAACTGACATTTGTCCCAGTTGACTTTCATCCCTGATATTGCACAAAAAATCCTAAGATGTAAATTGGCTCGATTAAGATCGGCCACCGAGGTACACACAAATACTGCGTCATCCATGTATCCTAGTGACTTGACCTGATGCCCATCGCCTCCCGGAATAAAACAACCAGATATTTTTTTATCATTTTGTAAACTAATAAACAAAGGCTCCATAACACACACAAATAAAATGGGTGAGAGCGGGCACCCTTGCCTCACACCGGATTTAACCTTAATGGAGGGACTCACATTCCCATTAATTAATACCTGGCTCTCAACCCCATTATACAGCCCTTGGATCATCGTCATTAGTTTTGCAGGTATTCCCATCCTCTTCAATACTGCAAACATAAATCGATGAGAAACTTTGTCAAACGCCTTTTCCAAGTCAATTGACTCCAATATCAAAGATATATCCACCTCGTTTGCATAAAATATCAGATCCCGTAATAACAGCAAATTGTCCGATATCCTACGCCCAGGGACAGCGCAAGTTTGATGCATACCAACCATGTATTTTACCACCTGACTCATCCTTCCTGCAATGATCTTTGCTAATAGCTTATAGTCAGTATTCAAGAGGGTGATAGGACGCCAGTTCTTCATTTCCCTCCTATCTCCCTTCTTATGAATCAAAGTCACCACTCCCTGCCTCATTGAGGTTGAAAGCCCCCCACTATCAAATGCATATCTCAGAACTTTCACCACCTGTTCCTTGATAAAAGACCAGCATTCTTGGTAAAATTCAACCGGGAGCCCATCACACCCTGGGGTCTTATCTTTAGCCATGGCGTCCATACTTTTTTTTATTTCTGACTCACTAATATCGCTAGACATATTTTCTATATCTTCAAGCAAGATATTATTCTCCACGTTTTTGCAGTAGTCATAAATCTCGTTGTCACATGCCGCCTCATCCACTCCAAACAATGATTGATAAAACCTACAAACCTCAGTAGTCATTCCCTTGCCACAAACTTCTCCTGTAGGTGTTAAAACTGAGGAAATAATCCCTTTTGCATTAAAGGTTTTTTTAAAGAAATACCTCGAACACTGTTCGTTTTCCTCCAAATGCCTTATCTTTGATTGGAACACAATCTGCCTCCCTCGATCCATCAAACCTTTCTTTATCTCATCCTTTATGATTTTTAAGTCCTCCTCCACATCACAACCTGCACTTTTAAACTTCTGGAGAGTCTCCAACTTCCTCGTCAAACGGGCTTCCTCTTCCCTCCTCTCTTTTGCCTTCCTGATACCTATTCTTTTAAGGAGGGAAACCATCTGTTCTTTTGCCCAATCCCACCAAACCAACAAATCTGCATAATCAGATTGTTTCTCAACACAAAATTGAAATACCTTTTTTAATTCCTGCAATACGTCAACCTCCTGCAACAAACTTGTATTTAGTTTCCACAACCCCCTTCCAAACCTGAGAGACTCATTAAAACAAAATTCAACAGAAACCATTTTATGGTCTGAAAAAATATTTTTCTGATGTCTGCAATTCTTAGTTTTTATACCTTCAGAGGCAAAAATAAAATCAATTCTGGATTTGGCCCTTCCACTTTCCGCCAGGTAAGTATATTTATCCTCTCCGTCAATCGATACTCCAGCATCCTGATATCTCAAATCTAAAATAAGCTGATTTAAAATTTTAGAAGAAAAGTCCAATTTTACCTCTGCAACACTTTCTCTATCCCCTACTACTCTGATACAATTAAAATCCCCTGCAACAATTGTAAAAGCACGACCAGGCATATATAATTTAAGTGTCTCAAAAAAGGAAATTCTAGCCTGCTTCTCAGCAGGAGCATAAATACTAAAAACCCTAATTTTATGACCTAAAAAAACACAGTCTAAAATTATAAAACGACCTGGTACAATAATTCTAAAATCACTCACTGTAACATTATTATTCTTAAGGAGAATACCCACTCCTTCATTCCGATTCTCACCACCGACCGACCAAAAGGATTTCCCACAATTCCACTCAGCCCCAGCTGGAGCGATCTGAATAGCACACTCCTGTATGCAAATTATGTCAGCATTAACATTTTTTAATTGGTCAAAAATTGCTGCCCTTCTAAATTCAGATCCTATACTCCTAACATTAAGGGAAGCTACTATCAATGCCATTATAAGGATAAAAGCAAGTTTTATACAATACTTAGCCATTATAATTTGAATCTGTACTACTTTTTAAACTGACTAGTCTTTTTTAACTTCTCAACATCATCTTTTTCCAGATATTCAATAACAGGCGAACCTGGAGATTCAAAACCTCCACCGTCCCCTGAGAAGGAAGGCATTGCCTCTACAGATAAGCATGCATACCTATTGGCATGATCAAACCTTGGCTTTTTCAATACTGCCCTCACAGGTCTTTCATCCTCACCAGAGGCTCTCCTAGTACTCCTTTGTCCAGGCGTTAGCAAGTCATCTGAATCAACCTCATCCAGGTCAGGGAGACTAACGGGGCTCACCACACCCAAATCACTTTCAGCTGCCACCTGAGAAAACTCATCCATCATTACCTCCAAATCACCAATTGCACATTGTGCCTCTTGCGGAAGGTCTAATGCCTGCTCCACTGTAGGAACAGTCTCCATGTGGACTAGCTCACACTCCCCACTGTCGGGAGGGAGCCCCACTCCTGCGGTATCCACAAATCCCACATTTCCGAGCGACTGGGGTTCTCCAGCCTCAGCGAAATCAGCCGATGATGCCCCAATCCCTACATCAGTTTGCCGCAGTTTGGCACCAGACACCTCCACATTTGGCACCCTGCGTCTTACATTTCTCCTGGCAGCTTGAGCATAAGTAAAAACCTCCCCATGCTCAGGGCATTTCCTAGCCATGTGTCCAGCCAACCCACACAAGTCACAAACTCTTGCACTACCACAATTAGCAGCCTTATGTGAAGAACTCCCACAAATCCTGCACACCTCCCCCTTCACACACCTGTCCTTAGTATGACCATATCTACTGCAATTCCTGCAAAACTCTGGCTGTCCTCTAAAGAAACAAAACCCTCTCTCCCCAGTTATAGAAAATGAAGCAGGTGGACATAAATATCCCTCCAAAGCATTCTTGTCTTTTTTAAACACCACCAAGTACCTCCTTTTACCATTAGGTATACCATATGAGTTTTTTAGTCTCTCTCCAGCAGAAATTTCCTCACAAAACCGCCACAAGTATGCTTTTAAAAGTTCCTCTGAAAATCTGGTGTTGTACATATGCACAATCAGGACCCTTCTTGCTTGCTTGAATAAAGGTTCAATATCCACTTTTTTCAAAATCTCTGCAGTACTTAGTCTGATTTTCTCCATTGCATCCATGCACATGTATTCATTTGTTAAAGTCATATCAAAAGTACCTTGATTAGGAAAATCCTGCAGGCTCTCCACATCCGATGCACGAAGCTTCAACACGCCATAAATGATCTCCTCCACGATTTCTTTTAACGAAATTTTCTTTAGAAAAGCAGGCTTTACCTGAAAACGGATCGTGTCCTCCGCCCCTCGAACCGCCATGTCGTCGTCCTTCGCACCTCCAAGATCCCAACTCGTTTACCCGGGGCCCCCACAAGGAGGACCCCAAAGAAGCCTTCTGACCTGATCCAATAAGGTTTCCCCTACCAGATCGTAGCCAAAAGGCCGAGAAGCGATAACCCGAACGGGCCGCGAGTTGACCGAGCCTACCCAATACTGCTGTTCACCCCTTGCAGCGATTCAGCCTACTCCTAGGCAATTCCATGGGGCCCTGCAGGCTCACACACACTCACAGCTACTAAGCGGGAGGTGAATAAAGGCCGGAGAGGAAGCAAGACAGGATTTGCTTCTTTTGCTTGCACCACAATGCAGTGCTGAAAGAGGAGGAATCGACATAAAAACGCCTTCCTGGCAACGCCCAAATGCCCTCCTGCCGTGCAAACACTGGCAGCAGCAGCAGCAGTAAGTGCATGCCCACTGCCACCCCTTCTCCTTTCACACCTTGTACCAGCTTTAATCCAGTCCAGTGCTGCCTGCTGAGCAGCACTGACCAACACTGCCTGGGCCCAGGCTTTTATCTCTGAGGCCCCATTATGATGTCAGAAAGCTGGCTCTGGCTCCTGAGGTCTCCACTATGACACGTGCAAAGTTCCGTCTGAACTTTATATAAGACGGTGCGGCTCAGTCAGTCACTCAGTGTTGCCTGAGAGGGCAACACTGCAACAGCCGGCCCCCAGGCTGTCTTTTTTTGCACAGCTAGTTGCCTCCAGGAGGCCACAAGAGGGAGACAAGGGACTGCAAAATGGAAAATAGGCATCCACCAACTTTACAGACAACTTGTTCTCCTTGCTCCTACAACCTCCATCCTTGCACAGTTTGTTATTCTTCCAGGTAACATAGTAACAAATCCAAATTGCTGCTCTCTTTGTAGGCAAGCAAGGATTTGTTGCAACTGCAATTCTTACTTCTTCTTGAAATGTAGGGACCACAGTACATTCCATCACATCCATCTAGTGTACACAGGTAGGTCCATTGTGACGGGCGGGCGGGCGGGCTGGCTGCTTTAATGGCTGTTTGCTGTTCCCCTACTCCACTCCACTATTTGACTATGGTGCTGCATCAATCAGTGGCTGGCTCAGGTGCAGCTCTTTAACCTACCTAGGAGGGAGGGCGGAGAGAAGACAAGGAAGGTGAATGAGCTGTTCCAATGTGAAATGCCGGAAACACAGAAACACAGACGACACAAAACAAGAGGTGGCAATGTATTAATTAATTGCATTTAATAAATTAGCTCATTATCACACATGACTGTACAAATGCATTGTCCAACAGGTGTTGAAATAATGGGATTAAAAGGGGAGATCCCATCCGAAAGACAAAAACAATGGCAAACACAAAAAGCACTTTTGGAATCTGATTTTAGTAAACACATAAGGAAAGGGTGCACCGGTCCTGGAAATACTGCAATACCAGGTCAATGCGTGGAGTGGACAGAGCAAGCTCTATTTCCATCTCCCTGTTCTAAAAATCCATTTAATATATGGTCCCCAGATAGGGGACGTATCAGATATTAAACTGATAAGAACAGATTTTTTTTTTTTTTTTTTTTTTTTTTTTTTAAAACCTTCAGGTTTGGATTGATTATTTTTAAAAACACTCGTTCATATCCTGTCGATACTTACTATCAGTATCCAAGACATTCTGAACGATTCCATCCAATCATCATCAGGCTTTTTCATTTTAGTTTTTTAAATTTTCATATAACACAAAGCAAATACAGAAACAATATCAAAAATTCCACCCCTCCACTACACTCTCACCATATACCTCCACTTCAAAACCTTCCAAATCCCTTCTGCATCCACCTCCCCCAACCTTTCCTTATCTACCAAATACACTGTATACATCCTATCCAATACCATTCTCAAACATCCTTCCACAGTTACATCTTTCTTTCTAAACACATACAGGTTCCTAACATCCCACAAAACCTCTTTTATAATTGCTAACATGACAAATAATACCCTTTGATTTTTCTGACTTACACTCGCAAGCCCAAACAAAACTATTTCCATACATAACCTATTAATCCCAACCAACTCCTTAAGTAACGGACCCATACCCCTCCAAACTCCCTGTGCCACCCCACAATTCCAAAACAGATGAACTATACTTTCACTCCCACCACAATTCTCTCTCGGACACAAATCACTCCTCACAACTCCACGATTTTTCTGAAACTCTCTAACTGACAACCCACCATGCAAACTCTGCCATACAATCTCTCTCTGTCTATTTGTAATACCATCTGTCCTCAACCCCTTCCACACCTTACCAACACACTGACCTCTTACCATATTTATATTACATTGGACTTCCATATCTTTTATACACTTAAACACACTCTTCTTATCTTTCAAACATTCTTTCTTCACCGCTGTCAATCCAAACTTCCTCATAAAATTCTCAATAAACTCATACCATTTAGG
The DNA here is from genome assembly GCF_050947455.1 of Rhinoderma darwinii. NCBI lineage: Eukaryota > Metazoa > Chordata > Amphibia > Anura > Rhinodermatidae > Rhinoderma > Rhinoderma darwinii. Next base: position 706,868 of record NW_027461698.1, read on the forward strand.
ACTCACAAACGCATACGGCTTCCTTAAATCTCTTTTCATCCATCCTATTTTTCCCAACACCTTCCCACCCAAAAATCTCACCATGCATGCAAATTTCCAATCACCTCCCAGCATCCTCTTCACTGCAAACATCACATTCACCCCTAAATACACTTCAATATTAGGAAAATTCATACCCCCATTCACCCAGTCCTTCAACACAGTCTCTCTTTTCACTCTCTCCATTGTCGTTCCCCAAAAAAACACAAACACAATTCTATTCAATTTCCTTACAACCATATACCCCGGAGGAAACACCACAGCAAGATACAGAAAAATCGGCAAAATCACACTTTTTATCACCATTATCTTTCCTTCAAACGTCAACTCTCTCAAACTCCAAAATCTCAACTTCCTACTCACTCTTTTCTCCACATCTACCCAACTCTCACTTCCATCCAATTTTTCATCCATTTTAACCCCCAAAATTTGAATCGCTCCGTCCACTCTTTTCACACCCAAGTCCTCATTCATACCTGAACTTCCAAACCTCTTATACTCACTTTTCTTCCAATTTACCCTAAAAGCTGACGCACCACAAAACAAAGACACCAATAATTTCGCCCTCCTCAAAACTGCAAAAGAATCACACAGCACACACACATCGTCCATATACGCCAACACTTTCAGCTCTTTCCCACCACTCCCTGGAATCTGCACCCCTCTCATACACTTATCCTTCCTAATCATCTCTAATAATGGTTCTAAAGCACACACAAAGACTATAGGGGACAAAGGGCATCCCTGTCTTACACCCGAACACACCTTCACTTCTTCGCTCACCCATCCGTTTATCAAAACCTTACTGCCCACACCCTTATACAACATCCTCACTATATTCACAAACTCTCCAGGAAACCCCATCCTCACCAACACTTTAAACAGAAAATCATGCGACAACCTATCAAATGCTTTTTCAAAATCAATAGACAACACACTAACCTCTTGCTTTCTCTCCCTTGCATCCCACAACACATCTCTCAACAAACAAAGATTCTCCCCAATCCTTCTCCCAGGAATTCCACACACTTGATCCTCCCCAATCACCTGATCTATCACATCTCTCATTCTATTGGCAATCATTTTAGCAAAAATCTTATAATCCACATTCAACAAAGTTATAGGTCTCCAATTCCTTACATCCTTCTCATCCCCTTTCTTATAAATCAGCACAACCACTCCACTCTTCATACTCTCCGCCAATCTACACTTTTCCCGCATAAAAACATATATCTCAATCATATCCAGCTTAATCACATCCCACATTCTCTTATAAAACTCCACTGGCAACCCATCCTCTCCCGGTGTTCTATTCACTGACATGCTTTCAATAGCTGATTTAACCTCTTCCTCCCCAACTCCTCTCATCAGCCTATCACACTCCATTCTCTCCACCTGCTTCTCAATCACAGCCACCACCTCAGACTCCAAATCTCTATCACACTCCTTTACTGCATACAATTCTCTGTAAAACTCTTCAACCACTCCTAACACCACTTTCCCTTTTACCAGATTCCCATCCTTATCATACACACATACCAAATCCTCTTTCTTCCCAATCACTTTTTTAAAAAAATATCTCGAACATTTCTCATTCTTTTCTAACTTATCCAATCTTGCTTGATACATAATTTCCTTACCCTTTTTCACCATCCATTCTTTCATATTCTTCTTAACTTCCTCAATCTTCTCATCCACCTCCCAACCATTCTTCTTCAAACTTCTCAAAAACCCCAATCTTTTATACAAGCACTCATACTTTCTCCTTCTACCAGCCGCTCTTCTATAACCAGCTTTCTTAAAATATACTTTTGTCTTTTCCTTCACCCAATCCCACCACTCTAACACATCTACAAACTCATTCTTCCTTCTACACCAACTCCCATACAAATTAACATATTTCCCATACACCTCCTCATCTTCTAACAAATTAACATTTAATTTCCATAAACCCCTCCCACTTATACATTCCACATCCAAAACCAGTTCACACATCACACACTCATGATCTGAATATATTACCCTCATTTGCATATAGTTTTTACCCATCACACCTTTCGACACAAAACACATATCTAGTCTTGAACTATAAATACCCCTGTCTGAAAAATATGTATCTTGGGGGTCTACCCCACATAATTTTATCACATCCTTCAACTGAAAATCAAACAATATATTTTTAACCACATTACCAGACACATCCACATTTTTTCCATCAATCTCACAATTAAAGTCCCCTATCCACACAACCGGATCCTTCCCAGGCAAAAACATTTTCACTTTTTCAAACAGTTCCACTCTTTCATTCTTATTAACTGGAGCATATATATTAATTATACGAACATTCACTCTATTAAATCTCACCACCACCATCACACACCTTCCCTCCTCAATAACAGTATGACTACAAATTTCTATTTTTTTGTTTTTGAATAGAATCCCCACACCATCATTTCTATTTTTGTTTGACACTGACCATATTGCAGGCCCGTGCACCCACTCCTCCTGCCCCACCACAAAATCCAATCCACACTCTTGAACACAAATGACATCAACATTTTGATTTGCTAATATGTCTAGTATAAGAGCTCTTCTGGCTCTACTCCTAAACATACGCACATTGGATGACAAAAACTTCAAAGACATAATCTAAAACAACCCAAAGGAAGAAAATTTAGCAACGCCATTATTTTAAGATTTTCCTCTGGAGTACTTTGGAAGAACTTTCTCCGCCAGAGCCTGTATCCATATGGGCCTCAAATAAAGATTCGAATGGGTTCTCCAACGAAATCGCCTCTTCTTCCACCTTCTCAAAACGTGGCTTTTTTGCCGTTTTCCTGGGGGGACGAAAACATTCTGCACCTGTGACAGTCACTTCCCCCCCAGGAGGTTCATCTTCCTCAGAGAGAGACCAGTCTATTCTTGCTGACTCATCCATCAAAAGGCTCATGGGAGATTCCACAGCTGGGCTAATCAACCCCTCCCCCATCTCCACCTGCTGCTGGTCTTGCACAGCTTCATTTTGTCTTTTTTCAGCCTCCTCAGACATCCTCAAGATTCTTGCTCCTTCCTCCCTCTTCCTATCAAGATCCATTTGATTCCTTTGCTTCCTAGCCTCCTCCTGCTTCTTCCTTTCTTCCCTCCTCTTTACCACTTCAGGACAGTCTCTGTACATATGTCCAGTCAATCCACATAAATCACAGGCTCTAGGCTGTGGACACGCCCCAGCCTCATGTCCAGGATTTTTACAGTTCCTGCACAGTTTAACCCCTGGGCAATCCTCCTTTAAATGGCCAAATTTAAAACAGTTCCTGCAAAAGGATGGCTGTCCTTGGTAATACAGGTAGCCTCTGTTTCCAGCCACAGAAAAATTGGCAGGTGGGTGTCTCACTCCCCCAATACAGCTTTCATCAGGTCTTAATTTCACCCAGAATTTATATGTTCCATTAAAGATGTTAAGGATACTTTTCTGCCTTACCCCTCCTTTCACACTTAAACAGTACTGTCCAAGAAAGTTCTTTAGGATATTAACATCCGTGAAAGGGTTAAATACATGGATAAAGACAGTTTTTTCCTCTAGTTCAAACAGTGGAACAAATGTGACATTCCTCAGTACCTGGTTAGATGCATTAGTCTTCAGGCATTCATAAAAGAGCAGGCAGGTCCCATCCACATAAAAGGAAATGTCATAGATACCTTGTTTTTTTGATTCTTGAATACAAAATACATCATTTTCCAGGGAAATACCCGCCATCTTCTCCACAATTTCGTGTCCAACATATGAGATGCTGTTCTTCACGCTGTCAGAGATCTCCACCTTCAGCCGGACTGTCTTCTGGATACCTGAGGAAAATTCCATACCTGCCATCTTTTCAGCCTATCGGTCCAGGACCATAGGAGGATCGCCACTCAAAAGGTCTCCTGCTACCACAGGAACACTCGCACCCCCGACCCAGACCAGAGCAATAAACTCTGATCTGAGCCAAAAGGCCGAGAAGCGATAACCCGAACGGGCCACGCGTTGACCGAGCCTGCCCAATACTGCTGTTCACCCCTTGCAGCGATTCAGCCTACTCCTAGGCAATTCCATGGGGCCCTGCAGGCTCACACTCACTCACAGCTACTAAGCGGGAGGTGAATAAAGGCCGGAGAGGAAGCAAGACAGGATTTGCTTCTTTTGCTTGCACCACAATGCAGTGCTGAAAGAGGAGGAATCGACATAAAAACGCCTTCCTGGCAACGCCCAAATGCCCTCCTGCCGTGCAAACACTGGCAGCAGCAGCAGCAGCAGCAGCAGTAAGTGCATGCCCACTGCCACCCCTTCTCCTTTCACACCTTGTATCAGCTTTAATCCAGTCCAGTGCTGCCTGCTGAGCAGCACTGACCAACACTGCCTGGGCCCAGGCTTTTATCTCTGAGGCCCCATTATGATGTCAGAAAGCTGGCTCTGGCTCCTGAGGTCTCCACTATGACACGTGCAAAGTTCCGTCTGAACTTTATATAAGACGGTGCGGCTCAGTCAGTCACTCAGTGTTGCCTGAGAGGGCAACACTGCAACAGCCGGCCCCCAGGCTGTCTTTTTTTTGCACAGCTAGTTGCCTCCAGGAGGCCACAAGAGGGAGACAAGGGACTGCAAAATGGAAAATAGGCATCCACCAACTTTACAGACAACTTGTTCTCCTTGCTCCTACAACCTCCATCCTTGCACAGTTTGTTATTCTTCCAGGTAACATAGTAACAAATCCAAATTGCTGCTCTCTTTGTAGGCAAGCAAGGGTTTGTTGCAACTGCAATTCTTACTTCTTCTTGAAATGTAGGGACCACAGTACATTCCATCACATCCATCTAGTGTACACAGGTAGGTCCATTGTGACGGGCGGGCGGGCGGGCTGGCTGCTTTAATGGCTGTTTGCTGTTCCCCTACTCCACTCCACTATTTGACCATGGTGCTGCATCAATCAGTGGCTGGCTCAGGTGCAGCTCTTTAACCTACCTAGGAGGGAGGGCGGAGAGAAGTCAAGGAAGGTGAATGAGCTGTTCCAATGTGAAATGCCGGAAACACAGAAACACAGACGACACAAAACAAGAGGTGGCAATGTATTAATTAATTGCATTTAATAAATTAGCTCATTATCACACATGACTGTACAAATGCATTGTCCAACAGGTGTTGAAATAATGGGATTAAAAGGGGAGATCCCATCCGAAAGACAAAAACAATGGCAAACACAAAAAGCACTTTTGGAATCTGATTTTAGTAAACACATAAGGAAAGGGTGCACCGGTCCTGGAAATACTGCAATACCAGGTCAATGCGTGGAGTGGACAGAGCAAGCTCTATTTCCATCTCCCTGTTCTAAAAATCCATTTAATATATGGTCCCCAGATAGGGGACGTATCAGATATTAAACTGATAAGAACAGATAAGGTTTCAACAAAGTTTTTTATTGGCAAAAATAATATATTTTACAGACTTTTTTTTAAAATTGAAACCACAAGATAAAATCAACAGCATAATACATGAATATTCATACATTTAAATGAATACAAAAGTAATAATAATAAGACCATTAATACAGATGTTATAATAAAAGTACAGAACAATAGCAGGATAAAATTTATACAGGGCATAAAAGACATAAAAGAATAAAACCATTTTTATTTACAATGTTATGGTATTCCACATTTGCAAACACCACATGGATGTTGCTTCTTTTACCCCTAGCTGCTTTTTGTCCCTAAGATAATAAATGTACATTTCACTTAGGGCATATTTCACACAATTTTTAACGTCAATAAAATCATGTTTAAAAAGCAGAATGTTCCTAACCTTCCAAATGGCATTCTTAAAACAGTTTAAAATGATCCAACAGACCATTTGCTGTTTAAAACTTGGGCAGTTAAAAAGACCATAAAACACGTATTCAAATTTAAGATCTTTAAGACCGCAGGCCCATTTCAGCAATGGGCCTACCTTCCTCCAAACCTCCTGTGCATATGGGCAGTTCCAAAACAGGTGCATTATCGTCTCGTCGTCACCACACCTGTCTCTCGGGCACTTGGCTCTCGCCACCAGTCCTCGCCTATGCTGGAATTCACGAGTAGGGAGGCACTGGTGAACGATTGCCCAGGCAAGGTCCTTGTGCACATTTGCCATAAATTTCCCGAAAACGTTCCGCCACACCACCTTGGACCTTGCCTGTGAGAAATTTGAAACTGCCAGTGTATCCTCCTGCCGCCTACAGGAGAGTGACACTTTTTTCTGGTCCCCCAATATGTCAGGCTCCAATTCTTGGAGACCTAGGAGCCTGACAGTTTTTTCGAGCACCGCATATTGTTTTGGGGGACACAGAAGCACAGGAGAATTCAAAGGGACACGAAACCATCGTTTAAAAATCATGCCCGTAGCGTACTTTAAAAAGTAGCTAAAAATACCATCAGAATTATACATTTTAAAACAGAAGCAAAAGTATTTAATGTAAAAGAAGTTAAAAAGGTTAGGAACATCTCTCCCGCCATTGTCCTTACATCTGTACATAAAATCACGTTTTAGTTTTTCCATTTTGGAACCCCATAAAAACATAAAACAGATCCTGGTCACTTTTTTAATATATAAAATTGTTGGAGGGAAAACCATAGCTACATAAAGCATTATGGGTAATAAAACAGATTTAATTATTAAAACTTTTCCCTCCATGGTGAGATTTCTCAAATTCCACATTAAAACCTTTTTTTCCATTTTGGCAATTACTGAATCCCAATTGGGTCTCCCATCGTTTTCTTGATTAAAAACAATTCCTAAAATTTTTATCTGATCCTGCTGCATGTTAACTCCTGGTGTCACAGAGGAATCCCATACACCAGTATAAAAACAGTCACACTTATCAACGTTTAATTTAAAACCAGAGGCTTCACAAAAAAAGCCGGTGTTCCTCAATGCCCGTCTCATAGAAGCGGCGTCTGGGCATAGGACGGTGGCGTCATCCATATAGCCTAGGATTTTTACCTGGTTCCCCCTTCCTCCAGGTATGGGCACGCCTCTGATGACTTTATCATCTCTTATTAGGGTGAACAGAGGTTCTATGGCACAAATAAAAAGGAGCGGAGACAACGGGCACCCCTGTTTCACCCCTGATAAAAGAGGAACACCTTTAGTTAAAAATCCGTTGATAGAAATTTGGCTAAAACAGGATCGATATAAAAGCTTAATACGTGTTAAAATAATTTCAGGAACAGCCATCTTTTTAAGAACCATAAAAAGATATTCATGGGAGACCCGGTCAAAAGCCTTCTCGAAATCTAAGGATAAAATAGCAAGGCTTTGACCCCTTTCTTTAAAATACCAAATGATGTCACGTAAAATATTCAGGGACTCAGTAATTGACCTCCCAGGTACCCCACATACCTGGTTTGGATGGATTAATTTATGAATAAAAGGTTTAAAACGGATTGTTATTAGTTTAGCTAAAATTTTACAATCAACGTTTAAAAGAGTAATAGGGCGCCAGTTTTTTAACTGGTCCCTCTCACCTTTTTTAAAAATTAAGGACACAATCCCCCTCCTCCAGGAAGGGGGCAGCTCTTCAGTAATAAAAACTTCCTTATACAATAAAAACATGTCATTCTTTAAAATTTCCCAAAAAGCATGATAAAATTCGATGGGCAGACCATCTTCCCCAGGAGCTTTCCCATTAGAAAAACTTTTAAAAGCAAATAAAAGTTCCTCCAAGGTAATATTACGGGATAAAACTTCCTGGTCTAAAATATCTAGCTTGGCATCAAGGGAATTAAGAACATGTTCTAAAAAGGAAGGATCAATATTTTTCTTGTTAAAAAGAGATTGGTAGAAATTAAAAGCAGAATTTAAAATGCCGACCATAGTGGTTTCTCCTTCAAGGTTTAAAATGACATCTCGTTTATCCATTACCTTTTTGAAGAAGAACCGGGAACACTTCTCGCCATCCTCGAGGTGCTTTACATGTGAATTAAAAATTATTTGTTTCCCTTTCTCTTCTATGGCATATTTTATTTCAGCTTTAAGATTTAAGATATCATCATCAACATCCATACCAATCTCCTTCAATTTAAAAAGTACATGTAAACGTTTATTAAGAACATAAAACCATTGTTTTTTCTCTTTTGCTTTCTTCTTACCTGCTCGAATAAAAAAAGCTCTGATTTTGGGTTTAATGCCCTCCCACCAGTGTAGCATAGGCTGACTGGGCGCTCTATGGGACTGCCAACACTGGTAGGTCCGCACAAACTCCTCTTTAATGATGGGGTCCTCCAGGAGTGTGGTGTTTAGTCTCCAGGGACCCCTACAAGCTTTTTGCTCTCCCTCTAGCTCCAGGTGCACTGAAAGGAGCTTGTGATCAGATAAAATATTTGTTAAAAGCAAACATTTTTTGGGAATAAAACTATTAGAAGTGAAAATAAAATCAATTCTGGAGCTCACTCTTCCATTGGACCAGGTGGGGCCTGGGTCCGCAGGCAAGAGTTCCCTCCAGCAATCTTTCAATTTAAAATCACCAATAAAATTCTTGAGCAGGTAAGAAGTACGGTCAATTTTTCGATTAAAATCCCCACCCTGCCGGTGTTCTCCATCTCGCACACAGTTAAAATCACCACCCACCAGCAGGGGGGTAGACCCAACACAAAACAATGGTAAAATCTCTAATAGTTCTGCCCTCTCCTGTTTGGTAGGAGGGGCATAAACGTTTAAAACACGAATTAAAATTCCATTAAAAAGCAAATGTATTAAAATAGCTCTGCCGGGCATGATTTCAGTCACTGTTTGGATGGAGATAAAACGACCTCGGCAGAGCAATCCAACCCCCGCAGAGCGACAGTCATTTCCACCAGACCAGACTGAGGGGCCTAGTTTCCAGTCCATCTTTAAATCTTGATATTCCAAGTCATTAGGGATTCCACATTCTTGAAGCAGGCAAAGGTCAAAGTCCACAGTCTCTAAAAATGAAAATAAAGCAGTCCTGCGGACAGGGCTCTTTAGGGACCTCACATTTAGTGAGGCGACTTTGATAGGAACCAACATAGTCTTAGTTGAGGTCAGGGTCCGAACCAGAAGAGTCGTACTCGGAGATCAGCTGCGAGTCTGGACCCCCTTTTTGAGGGGTCAATAAATCTTGGATGTTGGTAGGGTCAGAGCCAGATACGTGGGCGGCTCCAACCCCCACACTGCTCTCATCCGAACTCCGATAGGCAGCTTTCCTCCGAACTCCGGACTCCTCTTCCTCTCGCTGTCTCTTTGCAGAATGGCTCCTATCCATCTCCTCGAAGTCGCTCTCACCCATCTCTGGCCCCTGGCTGAAGATATCGCTGATGTCCTTCCTGGGCAGCTGCACAGGGGCCTGTGAGGTCCCATCACTCTTGGCAACCTTTGCCTGCTTACGGGGAGCCTTCATCGCAAGCCCCTCCACAACCGCAGTGGAGGAACTTTGCTCCGACCCCCCCGTTGACCGGAAATGGTCAAAACGAGGCTCCAATCCAGCATATTTTAGGGTTTTCTTAATGGAGCCCTCGTCTGACACAGAGTGTCTCCGCTCCATGCCCACACTCTTGGGACAGGCGTCAGGTCCTACTGCAGAACCTACGGAGCCACGACGCCTGTCGCTAACCACTGCCTCAACAGGGTCCACTGCAGGCGGAGCAGAGGACCTGTTTGCAGAGGTGCCGGTCAACTTATGTCCAGCAGAGTCAGAATTCCTCCTGCTCTGCCTGGACCCGGTGGAATCCCTATGGCCGTCCCTCGAGGCTGACATCGGTGGGCCCCCCGATGGAGCTGTGAAGGACTTTGGCCTGGACCCCTCAGTCGTCAATGCTCGTTTTGGGGCATTACCAGCGGCGTCTGCACATGTTGCAAACTGCCGCTCTGGCCCTGGTCTGGGTGGCCCAGATTTCGCTCTGCGGGGGCAATCTTTAAAAGCATGCCCAGTCATGCCGCACAGATTGCACAACACCTCGGAACTGCATTTTGCCGCTACGTGTCCAACCTGGCCACACCTGTTACACTGCACCACATGGGGCCGGTCACAATGTTCTCTGGTGTGGCCATATCTCAAGCAGTTCCGGCAGGCTATTGGCATCTGGGGGTAAAATAGGAATCCTCGATTCTTCCCAATGGCAAAGTTCTGGGGTGGGTGATGTAAGCCTCCAATGCCATTGGGATCCTGGCGGAACTTCACCCAATATTTTCTTTTGCCATTCCAGAAGCTCTGGGTGTTCAAGATTTTATGTGAGAAGCGGACCTCCCTGCAGTAACGACTGAGGAAGGTTTCAATGTCACACTCTGAGACAAATGGACTGAACATGCACATCACGAGCGGGACTTCTTCCTCCCCGTAGAGGAATAAAAAGTTCAGTCCATTTAGCCGCTCCTCACTCTGGTCCGCATCAGACAATCTTTTGTGCATGTTGTCGCAACATGCCGCGGCCGTAAAGGATACGGTGTACCGACCGCGGCTTTCCTGGTCGTTGAGACACAGGATGTCCGCCCGCTTGAGCCCCAGGAAGTCCAGCAGAATCACCTCCACAATGAAGCGAAGGTTCTTCCGCTGGCGATGGCCTTCTTCCACCTCGATGCGGACGGACTGGCGCAACCGGGTGTCCCCGGATGCAAATCCAAATGTATATGGCATTTTCAGTGCCTGGGGGCTAAGCCTGTCCCTTATAGCAGCAAGGGCTCAGATTCCACAATTAAGTGGAACCCTCCCCCAAGGCCAAGGATTAGGGTACCCCAGACACCTACGAAGCCCGATAAACGCCCTCGGAACGCTCTTAGAAAAACGCCTCAAGGCCGGTTGACCTCTTGGGTAAGGCGCGATCGCAACTCGTTGTCCGGGGGCTAAGCCCACTCCCCAAATAGCAGCAAGGGGGTGAAGTCTCTCTGTGAAAAGAGACGATCCCCCAAGGCCAAGGAGCAGGGTACCCCGGACACCTCCCAACAAAACCAGATGCAGAAATACTACACCTGATCTTGCCAAAAGGCCGAGAAGCGATAACCCGAACGGGCCGCGCGTTGACCGAGCCTGCCCAATACTGCTGTTCACCCCTTGCAGCGATTCAGCCTACTCCTAGGCAATTCCATGGGGCCCTGCAGGCTCACACACACTCACAGCTACTAAGCGGGAGGTGAATAAAGGCCGGAGAGGAAGCAAGACAGGATTTGCTTCTTTTGCTTGCACCACAATGCAGTGCTGAAAGAGGAGGAATCGACATAAAAACGCCTTCCTGGCAACGCCCAAATGCCCTCCTGCCGTGCAAACACTGGCAGCAGCAGCAGCAGCACCAGCAGCAGTAAGTGCATGCCCACTGCCACCCCTTCTCCTTTCACACCTTGTATCAGCTTTAATCCAGTCCAGTGCTGCCTGCTGAGCAGCACTGACCAACACTGCCTGGGCCCAGGCTTTTATCTCTGAGGCCCCATTATGATGTCAGAAAGCTGGCTCTGGCTCCTGAGGTCTCCACTATGACACGTGCAAAGTTCCGTCTGAACTTTATATAAGACGGTGCGGCTCAGTCAGTCACTCAGTGTTGCCTGAGAGGGCAACACTGCAACAGCCGGCCCCCAGGCTGTCTTTTTTTTGCACAGCTAGTTGCCTCCAGGAGGCCACAAGAGGGAGACAAGGGACTGCAAAATGGAAAATAGGCATCCACCAACTTTACAGACAACTTGTTCTCCTTGCTCCTACAACCTCCATCCTTGCACAGTTTGTTATTCTTCCAGGTAACATAGTAACAAATCCAAATTGCTGCTCTCTTTGTAGGCAAGCAAGGGTTTGTTGCAACTGCAATTCTTACTTCTTCTTGAAATGTAGGGACCACAGTACATTCCATCACATCCATCTAGTGTACACAGGTAGGTCCATTGTGACGGGCGGGCGGGCGGGCTGGCTGCTTTAATGGCTGTTTGCTGTTCCCCTACTCCACTCCACTATTTGACTATGGTGCTGCATCAATCAGTGGCTGGCTCAGGTGCAGCTCTTTAACCTACCTAGGAGGGAGGGCGGAGAGAAGACAAGGAAGGTGAATGAGCTGTTCCAATGTGAAATGCCGGAAACACAGAAACACAGACGACACAAAACAAAAGGTGGCAATGTATTAATTAATTGCATTTAATAAATTAGCTCATTATCACACATGACTGTACAAATGCATTGTCCAACAGGTGTTGAAATAATGGGATTAAAAGGGGAGATCCCATCCGAAAGACAAAAACAATGGCAAACACAAAAAGCACTTTTGGAATCTGATTTTAGTAAACACATAAGGAAAGGGTGCACCGGTCCTGGAAATACTGCAATACCAGGTCAATGTGTGGAGTGGACAGAGCAAGCTCTATTTCCATCTCCCTGTTCTAAAAATCCATTTAATATATGGTCCCCAGATAGGGGACGTATCAGATATTAAACTGATAAGAACAGATACTACACTTGATCTTAGCCAAAAGGCCGAGAAGCGATAACCCGAACGGGCCGCGCGTTGACCGAGGCTGCCCAATACTGCTGTTCACCCCTTGCAGCGATTCAGCCTACTCCTAGGCAATTCCATGGGGCCCTGCAGGCTCACACACACTCACAGCTACTAAGCGGGAGGTGAATAAAGGCCGGAGAGGAAGCAAGACAGGATTTGCTTCTTTTGCTTGCACCACAATGCAGTGCTGAAAGAGGAGGAATCGACATAAAAACGCCTTCCTGGCAACGCCCAAATGCCCTCCTGCCGTGCAAACACTGGCAGCAGCAGCAGCAGCAGCAGTAAGTGCATGCCCACTGCCACCCCTTCTCCTTTCACACCTTGTATCAGCTTTAATCCAGTCCAGTGCTGCCTGCTGAGCAGCACTGACCAACACTGCCTGGGCCCAGGCTTTTATCTCTGAGGCCCCATTATGATGTCAGAAAGCTGGCTCTGGCTCCTGAGGTCTCCACTATGACACGTGCAAAGTTCCGTCTGAACTTTATATAAGACGGTGCGGCTCAGTCAGTCACTCAGTGTTGCCTGAGAGGGCAACACTGCAACAGCCGGCCCCCAGGCTGTCTTTTTTTTGCACAGCTAGTTGCCTCCAGGAGGCCACAAGAGGGAGACAAGGGACTGCAAAATGGAAAATAGGCATCCACCAACTTTACAGACAACTTGTTCTCCTTGCTCCTACAACCTCCATCCTTGCACAGTTTGTTATTCTTCCAGGTAACATAGTAACAAATCCAAATTGCTGCTCTCTTTGTAGGCAAGCAAGGGTTTGTTGCAACTGCAATTCTTACTTCTTCTTGAAATGTAGGGACCACAGTACATTCCATCACATCCATCTAGTGTACACAGGTAGGTCCATTGTGACGGGCGGGCGGGCGGGCTGGCTGCTTTAATGGCTGTTTGCTGTTCCCCTACTCCACTCCACTATTTGACTATGGTGCTGCATCAATCAGTGGCTGGCTCAGGTGCAGCTCTTTAACCTACCTAGGAGGGAGGGCGGAGAGAAGACAAGGAAGGTGAATGAGCTGTTCCAATGTGAAATGCCGGAAACACAGAAACACAGACGACACAAAACAAGAGGTGGCAATGTATTAATTAATTGCATTTAATAAATTAGCTCATTATCACACATGACTGTACAAATGCATTGTCCAACAGGTGTTGAAATAATGGGATTAAAAGGGGAGATCCCATCCGAAAGACAAAAACAATGGCAAACACAAAAAGCACTTTTGGAATCTGATTTTAGTAAACACATAAGGAAAGGGTGCACCGGTCCTGGAAATACTGCAATACCAGGTCAATGCGTGGAGTGGACAGAGCAAGCTCTATTTCCATCTCCCTGTTCTAAAAATCCATTTAATATATGGTCCCCAGATAGGGGACGTATCAGATATTAAACTGATAAGAACAGATACTACACTTGATCTTAGCCAAAAGGCCGAGAAGCGATAACCCGAACGGGCCGCGCGTTGACCGAGCCTGCCCAATACTGCTGTTCACCCCTTGCAGCGATTCAGCCTACTCCTAGGCAATTCCATGGGGCCCTGCAGGCTCACACACACTCACAGCTACTAAGCGGGAGGTGAATAAAGGCCGGAGAGGAAGCAAGACAGGATTTGCTTCTTTTGCTTGCACCACAATGCAGTGCTGAAAGAGGAGGAATCGACATAAAAACGCCTTCCTGGCAACGCCCAAATGCCCTCCTGCCGTGCAAACACTGGCAGCAGCAGCAGCAGCAGCAGCAGCAGTAAGTGCATGCCCACTGCCACCCCTTCTCCTTTCACACCTTGTATCAGCTTTAATCCAGTCCAGTGCTGCCTGCTGAGCAGCACTGACCAACACTGCCTGGGCCCAGGCTTTTATCTCTGAGGCCCCATTATGATGTCAGAAAGCTGGCTCTGGCTCCTGAGGTCTCCACTATGACACGTGCAAAGTTCCGTCTGAACTTTATATAAGACGGTGCGGCTCAGTCAGTCACTCAGTGTTGCCTGAGAGGGCAACACTGCAACAGCCGACCCCCAGGCTGTCTTTTTTTTGCACAGCTAGTTGCCTCCAGGAGGCCACAAGAGGGAGACAAGGGACTGCAAAATGGAAAATAGGCATCCACCAACTTTACAGACAACTTGTTCTCCTTGCTCCTACAACCTCCATCCTTGCACAGTTTGTTATTCTTCCAGGTAACATAGTAACAAATCCAAATTGCTGCTCTCTTTGTAGGCAAGCAAGGGTTTGTTGCAACTGCAATTCTTACTTCTTCTTGAAATGTAGGGACCACAGTACATTCCATCACATCCATCTAGTGTACACAGGTAGGTCCATTGTGACGGGCGGGCGGGCGGGCTGGCTGCTTTAATGGCTGTTTGCTGTTCCCCTACTCCACTCCACTATTTGACTATGGTGCTGCATCAATCAGTGGCTGGCTCAGGTGCAGCTCTTTAACCTACCTAGGAGGGAGGGCGGAGAGAAGACAAGGAAGGTGAATGAGCTGTTCCAATGTGAAATGCCGGAAACACAGAAACACAGACGACACAAAACAAGAGGTGGCAATGTATTAATTAATTGCATTTAATAAATTAGCTCATTATCACACATGACTGTACAAATGCATTGTCCAACAGGTGTTGAAATAATGGGATTAAAAGGGGAGATCCCATCCGAAAGACAAAAACAATGGCAAACACAAAAAGCACTTTTGGAATCTGATTTTAGTAAACACATAAGGAAAGGGTGCACCGGTCCTGGAAATACTGCAATACCAGGTCAATGCGTGGAGTGGACAGAGCAAGCTCTATTTCCATCTCCCTGTTCTAAAAATCCATTTAATATATGGTTCCCAGATAGGGGACGTATCAGATATTAAACTGATAAGAACAGATACTACACTTGATCTTAGCCAAAAGGCCGAGAAGCGATAACCCGAACGGGCCGCGCGTTGACCGAGCCTGCCCAATACTGCTGTTCACCCCTTGCAGCGATTCAGCCTACTCCTAGGCAATTCCATGGGGCCCTGCAGGCTCACACACACTCACAGCTACTAAGCGGGAGGTGAATAAAGGCCGGAGAGGAAGCAAGACAGGATTTGCTTCTTTTGCTTGCACCACAATGCAGTGCTGAAAGAGGAGGAATCGACATAAAAACGCCTTCCTGGCAACGCCCAAATGCCCTCCTGCCGTGCAAACACTGGCAGCAGCAGCAGCAGCAGCAGCAGCAGCAGCAGTAAGTGCATGCCCACTGCCACCCCTTCTCCTTTCACACCTTGTATCAGCTTTAATCCAGTCCAGTGCTGCCTGCTGAGCAGCACTGACCAACACTGCCTGGGCCCAGGCTTTTATCTCTGAGGCCCCATTATGATGTCAGAAAGCTGGCTCTGGCTCCTGAGGTCTCCACTATGACACGTGCAAAGTTCCGTCTGAACTTTATATAAGACGGTGCGGCTCAGTCAGTCACTCAGTGTTGCCTGAGAGGGCAACACTGCAACAGCCGGCCCCCAGGCTGTCTTTTTTTTTGCACAGCTAGTTGCCTCCAGGAGGCCACAAGAGGGAGACAAGGGACTGCAAAATGGAAAATAGGCATCCACCAACTTTACAGACAACTTGTTCTCCTTGCTCCTACAACCTCCATCCTTGCACAGTTTGTTATTCTTCCAGGTAACATAGGAACAAATCCAAATTGCTGCTCTCTTTGTAGGCAAGCAAGGGTTTGTTGCAACTGCAATTCTTACTTCTTCTTGAAATGTAGGGACCACAGTACATTCCATCACATCCATCTAGTGTACACAGGTAGGTCCATTGTGACGGGCGGGCGGGCGGGCTGGCTGCTTTAATGGCTGTTTGCTGTTCCCCTACTCCACTCCACTATTTGACTATGGTGCTGCATCAATCAGTGGCTGGCTCAGGTGCAGCTCTTTAACCTACCTAGGAGGGAGGGCGGAGAGAAGACAAGGAAGGTGAATGAGCTGTTCCAATGTGAAATGCCGGAAACACAGAAACACAGACGACACAAAACAAGAGGTGGCAATGTATTAATTAATTGCATTTAATAAATTAGCTCATTATCACACATGACTGTACAAATGCATTGTCCAACAGGTGTTGAAATAATGGGATTAAAAGGGGAGATCCCATCCGAAAGACAAAAACAATGGCAAACACAAAAAGCACTTTTGGAATCTGATTTTAGTAAACACATAAGGAAAGGGTGCACCGGTCCTGGAAATACTGCAATACCAGGTCAATGCGTGGAGTGGACAGAGCAAGCTCTATTTCCATCTCCCTGTTCTAAAAATCCATTTAATATATGGTCCCCAGATAGGGGACGTATCAGATATTAAACTGATAAGAACAGATACTACACTTGATCTTAGCCAAAAGGCCGAGAAGCGATAACCCGAACGGGCCGCGCGTTGACCGAGCCTGCCCAATACTGCTGTTCACCCCTTGCAGCGATTCAGCCTACTCCTAGGCAATTCCATGGGGCCCTGCAGGCTCACACACACTCACAGCTACTAAGCGGGAGGTGAATAAAGGCCGGAGAGGAAGCAAGACAGGATTTGCTTCTTTTGCTTGCACCACAATGCAGTGCTGAAAGAGGAGGAATCGACATAAAAACGCCTTCCTGGCAACGCCCAAATGCCCTCCTGCCGTGCAAACACTGGCAGCAGCAGCAGCAGCAGCAGCAGCAGCAGTAAGTGCATGCCCACTGCCACCCCTTCTCCTTTCACACCTTGTATCAGCTTTAATCCAGTCCAGTGCTGCCTGCTGAGCAGCACTGACCAACACTGCCTGGGCCCAGGCTTTTATCTCTGAGGCCCCATTATGATGTCAGAAAGCTGGCTCTGGCTCCTGAGGTCTCCACTATGACACGTGCAAAGTTCCGTCTGAACTTTATATAAGACGGTGCGGCTCAGTCAGTCACTCAGTGTTGCCTGAGAGGGCAACACTGCAACAGCCGGCCCCCAGGCTGTCTTTTTTTTGCACAGCTAGTTGCCTCCAGGAGGCCACAAGAGGGAGACAAGGGACTGCAAAATGGAAAATAGGCATCCACCAACTTTACAGACAACTTGTTCTCCTTGCTCCTACAACCTCCATCCTTGCACAGTTTGTTATTCTTCCAGGTAACATAGGAACAAATCCAAATTGCTGCTCTCTTTGTAGGCAAGCAAGGGTTTGTTGCAACTGCAATTCTTACTTCTTCTTGAAATGTAGGGACCACAGTACATTCCATCACATCCATCTAGTGTACACAGGTAGGTCCATTGTGACGGGCGGGCGGGCGGGCTGGCTGCTTTAATGGCTGTTTGCTGTTCCCCTACTCCACTCCACTATTTGACTATGGTGCTGCATCAATCAGTGGCTGGCTCAGGTGCAGCTCTTTAACCTACCTAGGAGGGAGGGCGGAGAGAAGACAAGGAAGGTGAATGAGCTGTTCCAATGTGAAATGCCGGAAACACAGAAACACAGACGACACAAAACAAGAGGTGGCAATGTATTAATTAATTGCATTTAATAAATTAGCTCATTATCACACATGACTGTACAAATGCATTGTCCAACAGGTGTTGAAATAATGGGATTAAAAGGGGAGATCCCATCCGAAAGACAAAAACAATGGCAAACACAAAAAGCACTTTTGGAATCTGATTTTAGTAAACACATAAGGAAAGGGTGCACCGATCCTGGAAATACTGCAATACCAGGTCAATGCGTGGAGTGGACAGAGCAAGCTCTATTTCCATCTCCCTGTTCTAAAAATCCATTTAATATATGGTCCCCAGATAGGGGACGTATCAGATATTAAACTGATAAGAACAGATACTACACTTGATCTTAGCCAAAAGGCCGAGAAGCGATAACCCGAACGGGCCGCGCGTTGACCGAGCCTGCCCAATACTGCTGTTCACCCCTTGCAGCGATTCAGCCTACTCCTAGGCAATTCCATGGGGCCCTGCAGGCTCACACACACTCACAGCTACTAAGCGGGAGGTGAATAAAGGCCGGAGAGGAAGCAAGACAGGATTTGCTTCTTTTGCTTGCACCACAATGCAGTGCTGAAAGAGGAGGAATCGACATAAAAACGCCTTCCTGGCAACGCCCAAATGCCCTCCTGCCGTGCAAACACTGGCAGCAGCAGCAGCAGCAGCAGCAGCAGCAGCAGTAAGTGCATGCCCACTGCCACCCCTTCTCCTTTCACACCTTGTATCAGCTTTAATCCAGTCCAGTGCTGCCTGCTGAGCAGCACTGAACAACACTGCCTGGGCCCAGGCTTTTATCTCTGAGGCCCCATTATGATGTCAGAAAGCTGGCTCTGGCTCCTGAGGTCTCCACTATGACACGTGCAAAGTTCCGTCTGAACTTTATATACGACGGTGCGGCTCAGTCAGTCACTCAGTGTTGCCTGAGAGGGCAACACTGCAACAGCCGGCCCCCAGGCTGTCTTTTTTTTGCACAGCTAGTTGCCTCCAGGAGGCCACAAGAGGGAGACAAGGGACTGCAAAATGGAAAATAGGCATTCACCAACTTTACAGACAACTTGTTCTCCTTGCTCCTACAACCTCCATCCTTGCACAGTTTGTTATTCTCCCAGGTAACATAGTAACAAATCCAAATTGCTGCTCTCTTTGTAGGCAAGCAAGGGTTTGTTGCAACTGCAATTCTTACTTCTTCTTGAAATGTAGGGACCACAGTACATTCCATCACATCCATCTAGTGTACACAGGTAGGTCCATTGTGACGGGCGGGCCGGCGGGCTGGCTGCTTTAATGGCTGTTTGCTGTTCCCCTACTCCACTCCACTATTTGACTATGGTGCTGCATCAATCAGTGGCTGGCTCAGGTGCAGCTCTTTAACCTACCTAGGAGGGAGGGCGGAGAGAAGACAAGGAAGGTGAATGAGCTGTTCCAATGTGAAATGCCGGAAACACAGAAACACAGACGACACAAAACAAGAGGTGGCAATGTATTAATTAATTGCATTTAATAAATTAGCTCATTATCACACATGACTGTACAAATGCATTGTCCAACAGGTGTTGAAATAATGGGATTAAAAGGGGAGATCCCATCCGAAAGACAAAAACAATGGCAAACACAAAAAGCACTTTTGGAATCAGATTTTAGTAAACACATAAGGAAAGGGTGCACCGGTCCTGGAAATACTGCAATACCAGGTCAATGCGTGGAGTGGACAGAGCAAGCTCTATTTCCATCTCCCTGTTCTAAAAATCCATTTAATATATGGTCCCCAGATAGGGGACGTATCAGATATTAAACTGATAAGAACAGATACTACACTTGATCTTAGCCAAAAGGCCGAGAAGCGATAACCCGAACGGGCCGCGCGTTGACCGAGCCTGCCCAATACTGCTGTTCACCCCTTGCAGCGATTCAGCCTACTCCTAGGCAATTCCATGGGGCCCTGCAGGCTCACACACACTCACAGCTACTAAGCGGGAGGTGAATAAAGGCCGGAGAGGAAGCAAGACAGGATTTGCTTCTTTTGCTTGCACCACAATGCAGTGCTGAAAGAGGAGGAATCGACATAAAAACGCCTTCCTGGCAACGCCCAAATGCCCTCCTGCCGTGCAAACACTGGCAGCAGCAGCAGCAGCAGCAGTAAGTGCATGCCCACTGCCACCCCTTCTCCTTTCACACCTTGTATCAGCTTTAATCCAGTCCAGTGCTGCCTGCTGAGCAGCACTGAACAACACTGCCTGGGCCCAGGCTTTTATCTCTGAGGCCCCATTATGATGTCAGAAAGCTGGCTCTGGCTCCTGAGGTCTCCACTATGACACGTGCAAAGTTCCGTCTGAACTTTATATAAGACGGTGCGGCTCAGTCAGTCACTCAGTGTTGCCTGAGAGGGCAACACTGCAACAGCCGGCCCCCAGGCTGTCTTTTTTTTGCACAGCTAGTTGCCTCCAGGAGGCCACAAGAGGGAGACAAGGGACTGCAAAATGGAAAATAGGCATTCACCAACTTTACAGACAACTTGTTCTCCTTGCTCCTACAACCTCCATCCTTGCACAGTTTGTTATTCTTCCAGGTAACATAGTAACAAATCCAAATTGCTGCTCTCTTTGTAGGCAAGCAAGGGTTTGTTGCAACTGCAATTCTTACTTCTTCTTGAAATGTAGGGACCACAGTACATTCCATCACATCCATCTAGTGTACACAGGTAGGTCCATTGTGACGGGCGGGCCGGCGGGCTGGCTGCTTTAATGGCTGTTTGCTGTTCCCCTACTCCACTCCACTATTTGACTATGGTGCTGCATCAATCAGTGGCTGGCTCAGGTGCAGCTCTTTAACCTACCTAGGAGGGAGGGCGGAGAGAAGACAAGGAAGGTGAATGAGCTGTTCCAATGTGAAATGCCGGAAACACAGAAACACAGACGACACAAAACAAGAGGTGGCAATGTATTAATTAATTGCATTTAATAAATTAGCTCATTATCACACATGACTGTACAAATGCATTGTCCAACAGGTGTTGAAATAATGGGATTAAAAGGGGAGATCCCATCCGAAAGACAAAAACAATGGCAAACACAAAAAGCACTTTTGGAATCTGATTTTAGTAAACACATAAGGAAAGGGTGCACCGGTCCTGGAAATACTGCAATACCAGGTCAATGCGTGGAGTGGACAGAGCAAGCTCTATTTCCATCTCCCTGTTCTAAAAATCCATTTAATATATGGTCCCCAGATAGGGGACGTATCAGATATTAAACTGATAAGAACAGATACTACACTTGATCTTAGCCAAAAGGCCGAGAAGCGATAACCCGAACGGGCCGCGCGTTGACCGAGCCTGCCCAATACTGCTGTTCACCCCTTGCAGCGATTCAGCCTACTCCTAGGCAATTCCATGGGGCCCTGCAGGCTCACACACACTCACAGCTACTAAGCGGGAGGTGAATAAAGGCCGGAGAGGAAGCAAGACAGGATTTGCTTCTTTTGCTTGCACCACAATGCAGTGCTGAAAGAGGAGGAATCGACATAAAAACGCCTTCCTGGCAACGCCCAAATGCCCTCCTGCCGTGCAAACACTGGCAGCAGCAGCAGCAGCAGCAGTAAGTGCATGCCCACTGCCACCCCTTCTCCTTTCACACCTTGTATCAGCTTTAATCCAGTCCAGTGCTGCCTGCTGAGCAGCACTGAACAACACTGCCTGGGCCCAGGCTTTTATCTCTGAGGCCCCATTATGATGTCAGAAAGCTGGCTCTGGCTCCTGAGGTCTCCACTATGACACGTGCAAAGTTCCGTCTGAACTTTATATAAGACGGTGCGGCTCAGTCAGTCACTCAGTGTTGCCTGAGAGGGCAACACTGCAACAGCCGGCCCCCAGGCTGTCTTTTTTTTGCACAGCTAGTTGCCTCCAGGAGGCCACAAGAGGGAGACAAGGGACTGCAAAATGGAAAATAGGCATTCACCAACTTTACAGACAACTTGTTCTCCTTGCTCCTACAACCTCCATCCTTGCACAGTTTGTTATTCTTCCAGGTAACATAGTAACAAATCCAAATTGCTGCTCTCTTTGTAGGCAAGCAAGGGTTTGTTGCAACTGCAATTCTTACTTCTTCTTGAAATGTAGGGACCACAGTACATTCCATCACATCCATCTAGTGTACACAGGTAGGTCCATTGTGACGGGCGGGCGGGCTGGCTGCTTTAATGGCTGTTTGCTGTTCCCCTACTCCACTCCACTATTTGACTATGGTGCTGCATCAATCAGTGGCTGGCTCAGGTGCAGCTCTTTAACCTACCTAGGAGGGAGGGCGGAGAGAAGACAAGGAAGGTGAATGAGCTGTTCCAATGTGAAATGCCGGAAACACAGAAACACAGACGACACAAAACAAGAGGTGGCAATGTATTAATTAATTGCATTTAATAAATTAGCTCATTATCACACATGACTGTACAAATGCATTGTCCAACAGGTGTTGAAATAATGGGATTAAAAGGGGAGATCCCATCCGAAAGACAAAAACAATGGCAAACACAAAAAGCACTTTTGGAATCTGATTTTAGTAAACACATAAGGAAAGGGTGCACCGGTCCTGGAAATACTGCAATACCAGGTCAATGCGTGGAGTGGACAGAGCAAGCTCTATTTCCATCTCCCTGTTCTAAAAATCCATTTAATATATGGTCCCCAGATAGGGGACGTATCAGATTTTAAACTGATAAGAACATATACTACACTTGATCTTTGCCAAAAGGCCGAGAAGCGATAACCCGAACGGGCCGCGCGTTGACCGAGCCTGCCCAATACTGCTGTTCACCCCTTGCAGCGATTCAGCCTACTCCTAGGCAATTCCATGGGGCCCTGCAGGCTCACACACACTCACAGCTACTAAGCGGGAGGTGAATAAAGGCCGGAGAGGAAGCAAGACAGGATTTGCTTCTT
Organism: Rhinoderma darwinii; assembly: GCF_050947455.1. NCBI lineage: Eukaryota > Metazoa > Chordata > Amphibia > Anura > Rhinodermatidae > Rhinoderma > Rhinoderma darwinii. Next base: position 729,796 of record NW_027461698.1, read on the forward strand.
TTGCTTGCACCACAATGCAGTGCTGAAAGAGGAGGAATCGACATAAAAACGCCTTCCTGGCAACGCCCAAATGCCCTCCTGCCGTGCAAACACTGGCAGCAGCAGCAGCAGCAGCAGTAAGTGCATGCCCACTGCCACCCCTTCTCCTTTCACACCTTGTATCAGCTTTAATCCAGTCCAGTGCTGCCTGCTGAGCAGCACTGACCAACACTGCCTGGGCCCAGGCTTTTATCTCAGAGGCCCCATTATGATGTCAGAAAGCTGGCTCTGGCTCCTGAGGTCTCCACTATGACACGTGCAAAGTTCCGTCTGAACTTTATATAAGACGGTGCGGCTCAGTCAGTCACTCCGTGTTGCCTGAGAGGGCAACACTGCAACAGCCGGCCCCCAGGCTGTCTTTTTTTTGCACAGCTAGTTGCCTCCAGGAGGCCACAAGAGGGAGACAAGGGACTGCAAAATGGAAAATAGGCATCCACCAACTTTACAGACAACTTGTTCTCCTTGCTCCTACAACCTCCATCCTTGCACAGTTTGTTATTCTTCCAGGTAACATAGTAACAAATCCAAATTGCTGCTCTCTTTGTAGGCAAGCAAGGGTTTGTTGCAACTGCAATTCTTACTTCTTCTTGAAATGTAGGGACCACAGTACATTCCATCACATCCATCTAGTGTACACAGGTAGGTCCATTGTGACGGGCGGGCGGGCGGGCTGGCTGCTTTAATGGCTGTTTGCTGTTCCCCTACTCCACTCCACTATTTGACTATGGTGCTGCATCAATCAGTGGCTGGCTCAGGTGCAGCTCTTTAACCTACCTAGGAGGGAGGGCGGAGAGAAGACAAGGAAGGTGAATGAGCTGTTCCAATGTGAAATGCCGGAAACACAGAAACACAGACGACACAAAACAAGAGGTGGCAATGTATTAATTAATTGCATTTAATAAATTAGCTCATTATCACACATGACTGTACAAATGCATTGTCCAACAGGTGTTGAAATAATGGGATTAAAAGGGGAGATCCCATCCGAAAGACAAAAACAATGGCAAACACATAAAGCACTTTTGGAATCTGATTTTAGTAAACACATCAGGAAAGGGTGCACCGGTCCTGGAAATACTGCAATACCAGGTCAATGCGTGGAGTGGACAGAGCAAGCTCTATTTCCATCTCCCTGTTCTAAAAATCCATTTAATATATGGTCCCCAGATAGGGGACGTATCAGATTTTAAACTGATAAGAACAGATACTACACTTGATCTTAGCCAAAAGGCCGAGAAGCGATAACCCGAACGGGCCGCGCGTTGACCGAGCCTGCCCAATACTGCTGTTCACCCCTTGCAGCGATTCAGCCTACTCCTAGGCAATTCCATGGGGCCCTGCAGGCTCACACACACTCACAGCTACTAAGCGGGAGGTGAATAAAGGCCGGAGAGGAAGCAAGACAGGATTTGCTTCTTTTGCTTGCACCACAATGCAGTGCTGAAAGAGGAGGAATCGACATAAAAACGCCTTCCTGGCAACGCCCAAATGCCCTCCTGCCGTGCAAACACTGGCAGCAGCAGCAGCAGCAGCAGTAAGTGCATGCCCACTGCCACCCCTTCTCCTTTCACACCTTGTATCAGCTTTAATCCAGTCCAGTGCTGCCTGCTGAGCAGCACTGACCAACACTGCCTGGGCCCAGGCTTTTATCTCTGAGGCCCCATTATGATGTCAGAAAGCTGGCTCTGGCTCCTGAGGTCTCCACTATGACACGTGCAAAGTTCCGTCTGAACTTTATATAAGACGGTGCGGCTCAGTCAGTCACTCAGTGTTGCCTGAGAGGGCAACACTGCAACAGCCGGCCCCCAGGCTGTCTTTTTTTTGCACAGCTAGTTGCCTCCAGGAGGCCACAAGAGGGAGACAAGGGACTGCAAAATGGAAAATAGGCATCCACCAACTTTACAGACAACTTGTTCTCCTTGCTCCTACAACCTCCATCCTTGCACAGTTTGTTATTCTTCCAGGTAACATAGTAACAAATCCAAATTGCTGCTCTCTTTGTAGGCAAGCAAGGGTTTGTTGCAACTGCAATTCTTACTTCTTCTTGAAATGTAGGGACCACAGTACATTCCATCACATCCATCTAGTGTACACAGGTAGGTCCATTGGGTAGGGCCAGGTTAATGGCTGTTTGCTGTTCCCCTACTCCACTCCACTATTTGACTATGGTGCTGCATCAATCAGTGGCTGGCTCAGGTGCAGCTCTTTAACCTACCTAGGAGGGAGGGCGGAGAGAAGACAAGGAAGGTGAATGAGCTGTTCCAATGTGAAATGCCGGAAACACAGAAACACAGACGACACAAAACAAGAGGTGGCAATGGATTAATTAATTGCATTTAATAAATTAGCTCATTATCACACATGACTGTACAAATGCATTGTCCAACAGGTGTTGAAATAATGGGATTAAAAGGGGAGATCCCATCCGAAAGACAAAAACAATGGCAAACACAAAAAGCACTTTTGGAATCTGATTTTAGTAAACACATAAGGAAAGGGTGCACCGGTCCTGGAAATACTGCAATACCAGGTCAATGCGTGGAGTGGACAGAGCAAGCTCTATTTCCATCTCCCTGTTCTAAAAATCCATTTAATATATGGTCCCCAGATAGGGGACGTATCAGATATTAAACTGATAAGAACAGATACTACACTTGATCTTAGCCAAAAGGCCGAGAAGCGATAACCCGAACGGGCCGCGCGTTGACCGAGCCTGCCCAATACTGCTGTTCACCCCTTGCAGCGATTCAGCCTACTCCTAGGCAATTCCATGGGGCCCTGCAGGCTCACACACACTCACAGCTACTAAGCGGGAGGTGAATAAAGGCCGGAGAGGAAGCAAGACAGGATTTGCTTCTTTTGCTTGCACCACATTGCAGTGCTGAAAGAGGAGGAATCGACATAAAAACGCCTTCCTGGCAACGCCCAAATGCCCTCCTGCCGTGCAAACACTGGCAGCAGCAGCAGCAGTAAGTGCATGCCCACTGCCACCCCTTCTCCTTTCACACCTTGTATCAGCTTTAATCCAGTCCAGTGCTGCCTGCTGAGCAGCACTGACCAACACTGCCTGGGCCCAGGCTTTTATCTCTGAGGCCCCATTATGATGTCAGAAAGCTGGCTCTGGCTCCTGAGGTCTCCACTATGACACGTGCAAAGTTCCGTCTGAACTTTATATAAGACGGTGCGGCTCAGTCAGTCACTCAGTGTTGCCTGAGAGGGCAACACTGCAACAGCCGGCCCCCAGGCTGTCTTTTTTTTGCACAGCTAGTTGCCTCCAGGAGGCCACAAGAGGGAGACAAGGGATTGCAAAATGGAAAATAGGCATCCACCAACTTTACAGACAACTTGTTCTCCTTGCTCCTACAACCTCCATCCTTGCACAGTTTGTTATTCTTCCAGGTAACATAGTAACAAATCCAAATTGCTGCTCTCTTTGTAGGCAAGCAAGGGTTTGTTGCAACTGCAATTCTTACTTCTTCTTGAAATGTAGGGACCACAGTACATTCCATCACATCCATCTAGTGTACACAGGTAGGTCCATTGTGACGGGCGGGCGGGCGGGCGGGCGAGCTGGCTGCTTTAATGGCTGTTTGCTGTTCCCCTACTCCACTCCACTATTTGACTATGGTGCTGCATCAATCAGTGGCTGGCTCAGGTGCAGCTCTTTAACCTACCTAGGAGGGAGGGCGGAGAGAAGACAAGGAAGGTGAATGAGCTGTTCCAATGTGAAATGCCGGAAACACAGAAACACAGACGACACAAAACAAGAGGTGGCAATGTATTAATTAATTGCATTTAATAAATTAGCTCATTATCACACATGACTGTACAAATGCATTGTCCAACAGGTGTTGAAATAATGGGATTAAAAGGGGAGATCCCATCCGAAAGACAAAAACAATGGCAAATACAAAAAGCACTTTTGGAATCTGATTTTAGTAAACACATAAGGAAAGGGTGCACCGGTCCTGGAAATACTGCAATACCAGGTCAAGGCGTGGAGTGGACAGAGCAAGCTCTATTTCAATCTCCCTGTTCTAAAAATCCATTTAATATATGGTCCCCAGATAGGGGACGTATCAGATATTAAACTGATAAGAACAGATACTACACTTGATCTTAGCCAAAAGGCCGAGAAGCGATAACCCGAACGTGCCGCGCGTTTTGCTTCTTTTGCTTGCACCACAATGCAGTGCTGAAAGAGGAGGAATCGACATAAAAACGCCTTCCTGGCAACGCCCAAATGCCCTCCTGCCGTGCAAACACTGGCAGCAGCAGCAGCAGTAAGTGCATGCCCACTGCCACCCCTTCTCCTTTCACACCTTGTATCAGCTTTAATCCAGTCCAGTGCTGCCTGCTGAGCAGCACTGACCAACACTGCCTGGGCCCAGGCTTTTATCTCTGAGGCCCCATTATGATGTCAGAAAGCTGGCTCTGGCTCCTGAGGTCTCCACTATGACACGTGCAAAGTTCCGTCTGAACTTTATATAAGACGGTGCGGCTCAGTCAGTCACTCAGTGTTGCCTGAGAGGGCAACACTGCAACAGCCGGCCCCCAGGCTGTCTTTTTTTTGCACAGCTAGTTGCCTCCAGGAGGCCACAAGAGGGAGGCAAGGGACTGCAAAATGGAAAATAGGCATCCACCAACTTTACAGACAACTTGTTCTCCTTGCTCCTACAACCTCCATCCTTGCACAGTTTGTTATTCTTCCAGGTAACATAGTAACAAATCCAAATTGCTGCTCTCTTTGTAGGCAAGCAAGGGTTTGTTGCAACTGCAATTCTTACTTCTTGAAATGTAGGGACCACAGTACATTCCATCACATCCATCTAGTGTACACAGGTAGGTCCATTGTGACGGGCGGGCGGGCGGGCTGGCTGCTTTAATGGCTGTTTGCTGTTCCCCTACTCCACTCCACTATTTGACTATGGTGCTGCATCAATCAGTGGCTGGCTCAGGTGCAGCTCTTTAACCTACCTAGGAGGGAGGGCGGAGAGAAGACAAGGAAGGTGAATGAGCTGTTCCAATGTGAAATGCCGGAAACACAGAAACACAGACGACACAAAACAAGAGGTGGCAATGTATTAATTAATTGCATTTAATAAATTAGCTCATTATCACACATGACTGTACAAATGCATTGTCCAACAGGTGTTGAAATAATGGGATTAAAAGGGGAGATCCCATCCGAAAGACAAAAACAATGGCAAACACAAAAAGCACTTTTGGAATCTGATTTTAGTAAACACATAAGGAAAGGGTGCACCGGTCCTGGAAATACTGCAATACCAGGTCAATGCGTGGAGTGGACAGAGCAAGCTCTATTTCCATCTCCCTGTTCTAAAAATCCATTTAATATATGGTCCCCAGATAGGGGACGTATCAGATATTAAACTGATAAGAACAGATACTACACTTGATCTTAGCCAAAAGGCCGAGAAGCGATAACCCGAACGTGCCGCGCGTTTTGCTTCTTTTGCTTGCACCACAATGCAGTGCTGAAAGAGGAGGAATCGACATAAAAACGCCTTCCTGGCAACGCTTAAATGCCCTCCTGCCGTGCAAACACTGGCAGCAGCAGCAGCAGCAGCAGTAAGTGCATGCCCACTGCCACCCCTTCTCCTTTCACACCTTGTATCAGCTTTAATCCAGTCCAGTGCTGCCTGCTGAGCAGCACTGACCAACACTGCCTGGGCCCAGGCTTTTTTCTCTGAGGCCCCATTATGATGTCAGAAAGCTGGCTCTGGCTCCTGAGGTCTCCACTATGACACGTGCAAAGTTCCGTCTGAACTTTATATAAGACGGTGCGGCTCAGTCAGTCACTCAGTGTTGCCTGAGAGGGCAACACTGCAACAGCCGGCCCCCAGGCTGTCTTTTTTTTGCACAGCTAGTTGCCTCCAGGAGGCCACAAGAGGGAGACAAGGGACTGCAAAATGGAAAATAGGCATCCACCAACTTTACAGACAACTTGTTCTCCTTGCTCCTACAACCTCCATCCTTGCACAGTTTGTTATTCTTCCAGGTAACATAGTAACAAATCCAAATTGCTGCTCTCTTTGTAGGCAAGCAAGGGTTTGTTGCAACTGCAATTCTTACTTCTTCTTGAAATGTAGGGACCACAGTACATTCCATCACATCCATCTAGTGTACACAGGTAGGTCCATTGTGACGGGCGGGCGGGCGGGCGGGCGGGCTGGCTGCTTTAATGGCTGTTTGCTGTTCCCCTACTCCACTCCACTATTTGACTATGGTGCTGCATCAATCAGTGGCTGGCTCAGGTGCAGCTCTTTAACCTACCTAGGAGGGAGGGCGGAGAGAAGACAAGGAAGGTGAATGAGCTGTTCCAATGTGAAATGCCGGAAACACAGAAACACAGACGACACAAAACAAGAGGTGGCAATGTATTAATTAATTGCATTTAATAAATTAGCTCATTATCACACATGACTGTACAAATGCATTGTCCAACAGGTGTTGAAATAATGGGATTAAAAGGGGAGATCCCATCCGAAAGACAAAAACAATGGCAAACACAAAAAGCACTTTTGGAATCTGATTTTAGTAAACACATAAGGAAAGGGTGCACCGGTCCTGGAAATACTGCAATACCAGGTCAATGCGTGGAGTGGACAGAGCAAGCTCTATTTCCATCTCCCTGTTCTAAAAATCCATTTAATATATGGTCCCCAGATAGGGGACGTATCAGATATTAAACTGATAAGAACAGATTTTTTTTTTTTTTTTTTTTTTTTTTTTTTTTTTTTATTAAACCATTCAGGTTTTTTTGAATAAAACCGAGAACTGTAGTTGTTCAAACCACCTCTCTATTTTTCAAAAAATCTCATCACTCTGGTTCATTATTTTATTTTCCATCAAATACAAGATAAATCAAACAAAATTCCTCAAACTAAATACCTCCATTTTAACATTCGCCATATCCCTTCCGCATCCATACCTCTTTCTAGATCCCATTTATAATAAAAATACAATTTAGCCAATACCATACTAACCACATCCTCCATCTCAAATACTTCTCTTTTATACACATTCAAATTCCTCGTATTCCACAATACTTCTTTCACACAAGTCAGAAAAATCCACAACACTCTATCCTTTTCACTACCCAAACTACACAAACCAAACAAGACAATTTCATACGTCAAAACCTTCAAACCAGTCAATTCTTCACACAACCCACTCAACTTTTTCCAAACATCCTTTGCATGCTTACACGACCAAAACACATGACTCACATCCTCATCATCCCCACAACCTTCTCTCGGACACCTTTCAGACGCAACCAAACCTCTTCTTTTCTGAACACTCCTTACAGGCAACACTCCATGTACCGACATCCATAACAAATCTTTCTGCTTATTTGACACATCATACGTAACAATCTTCTTCCACACAGACTTAGACTCCATCGAATTCAAACCATTTACAGAACACATCACATTATTCATACACATACTTCTCACAACATTCTTTTCGCTCAAAAATCTCTCCATTCTTACATCCTCTAGCTGGAACTTTTTAATAAATTTTTCAACATACAAATACCACCCTGTGCACTGAAAAGCAATTGGTTTACATAAATTACGTTTTTCCCACCTTAGACGCTGAATCACCGTTCCAGCTAGATACTTCGACATTCTGGAAGCCTTGGATTCTTTAAATAAAAGCTCTACAAAAAACCGTACACAATTAATTCCAATGAAGATCTCCAAATTTGGGAAATCAAGGCCTCCATTTCGTCTGCTTTTCATTAGAATTTCTCTCTTTGCCTTCTCAATCCCGCTCCCCCATAAAAAAAGGAACAAAACTCTATTCACTTTTTTTAACATATCAACAGCAGGAGGAAAAACCAGAGCAACATATAAAATCATAGGTAGAATAATACTTTTGACAATTAAAACCTTCCCCGAAAAAGAAAGATCCCTCATTCTCCACATTTCCAACTTTCTCACAATCCTACCACCTAACTCATCCCAACTTTCTCTCCCTTTCAACTCATCATCAAACACAATACCCAAAATTTTCACACCATCCACCTGTTCCATATCAGAATCACTCACTCGCTCATTACTGAAAAAAAATTTAAATTTGCTCTTACCCCAATTTATTTTAAAAGCAGACGCAATACAAAACATGTTTACAATCAACTTCACTCTGGACATATCATACACTGAATCACACAATACACAAATATCATCCATATATCCCAAAGCTTTCACACGTTTTCCATCACACCCGGGCACCACCAAACCTTTCACAACCTTATCATTTCTAATCATTTGCAACAATGGTTCAATCGCACAAATAAATAGGATGGGAGACAACGGACAACCCTGTCGCACACCAGACATAATACTAAATGATTCTGAAAAAAACCCATTCACCTGCACACAACTCTTTGCATTCGCGTATAAATTCTTCAACAAACTCACAAACTGAACCGGAAAACCCATTCTCTCTAACACTTTAAACAAAAACACATGCGCCACACGATCAAACGCTTTCTCAAAATCTAACGCACACACAATCACCTTCTTATTCCGACCCTTACAATCCTCAAGCATGTCCCGCACCAACGCCACGTTCTCATGCAATTTCCTTTTTGGTACCGCACATACCTGATCCTCATCAATCACACACCCAATCACATCTCTCATACGATTCGCAATCAGCTTGGCAAAAATTTTATAATCCGTATTCAGCAAAGTAATCGGTCGCCAGTTTTCTAACCGCCTCTTATCTCCTTTTTTATGCAACAGAACTACCATACCCTTCTTCATCACATCACACATATTCGTCCCAGAAAACAACACTCTCATAACTTCTATAACATCCTTCCCAATTATGTCCCAATATTTCCCATAGAAATCAGCTGGTATCCCATCGATCCCTGGAGACTTATTTTTAGCCATACTTCCCACCACATCCTTTACTTCACCATCCATAATCTCACCAAGCAAAACCTCACATTCACTTTCAGGAACAAAATTACACACAATATCCAAAAACTCCTCATCATCACCCAAATCACATTTCTTCACATCATACAGTTGTTTATAAAAATCAGACACCGCATCAATCACATCCTTACCAAACACCTCTTTATCATCCTTATCCAATAACACATTCATTCCACTTTTTCCACCACACATTTTTTTAAAGAAAAATCTAGTGCATTTCTCGTGATTATCTCTAACCTCCACCTTAGACCTAAATATTATTTCTTTCCCTTTTTCTCGGAACCACTCCTTAATATCTTTTTTTGTTTTTTCCAAATCGTGTCTTACATCCATACCCAAATTTTTACATTGTTGAAGGAACGTCATCCGCATGTTAAAGCGTGAATATTGCAATCTTTTCCTTCTCGCTCTTCTATATCCTATTTGTCTAAAAAACCCACCAATCTTTTTTTTCACCCATACCCACCATTCACACACATTAGAGAAAGAACTTTTCTTCCTAACCCAAAACCCATATTTTTTCCCAAACCTAGTTTTCACCCTTTCATCACTCAGAAAACTAACATTCATCTTCCATACCCCTCTACCATAAAAGAAATTATTTATGACAAAAACCCCCAACAAACACTCGTGATCTGAAAACCACACTCTCTCCTGCGAATAATCTACACATTTCATTGCTGAAGTAGAAAAAAAGAAAAAGTCCAGACGAGAATCCGTTCTTCCGTCATCGGCATGGTAAGTAAATGGACCTGGTTTCCTGGTGACAGCGTCCTGCAAAGCAAAGTCCTGCAAAATTTTATTCCACAAAACTCCAGTGACATCCACATTAGACTCTGTGGACCCAGCTCGGGCCTGCTTCTCCAGGATACAGTTAATGTCACCAACAATAATTACAGGAACTTTACCATGAAGAAAAAATTTTAAAGAATCAAAAAGTGCCAACCTATCAGTTTTCACAGCATGGCCATAGATATTAATTAGCCTAAACTGCCATCCCTTATAGGATAGTAACACACAGACACATCTTCCTTCTTGTATAATTTGAGTCTGTTTGATGACAAACTCATTATTTTTAAAAAGAATACCAATTCCATCATTCCTATTTGTGGAAGAAAAAGACCAAATTGCTTCCCCAAACTTCCATTCTTCTTTCCTAGGCATTTTTGACAAACCACATTCTTGTACGCAAACAATGTCACTGCCCTTAGAGGCCAAAAAGTCCAGGACTGCAGCACGCTTGTGAGCAGAGGAGAACACCCGTACATTTTGTGAGACAATTTTTAATCTCAAAGACATGCGGGCATAGTATGGTTAGTGCAATGGAAAGCCATGGAAAAACCAGAACATATCACGTCCCAGGGAAATACATCGCTCTTTCCAAATTTGCCACATTGACTTCACTGAGGAAACCTTCCCCAGGAGAGCTGGGTACTTCTGAGGCCACCTCAGATGACTTAGGGCTAGAACTGGAGTCACTATCCAGCAAAGAAAAGGGATTTGCATGAGCAGAATCTTCCAATAAGCCTATCTTAAGTCTCTTCACCGCCTTTCCAGACTTCCCCCTTTTTGAGACAACTTTATGGAAGATTTCCGCACTAGTGGCACTAGGCATCCTGGCCTCCTTCTCGTCCTCCTCCGATATTGACCACTCCACTTTTGCTGAATCGTCCATTTTTGACTCTGGGCTAGAAAAGGACAAAATTTGCATACTTGCACCATTATCAGGGTATGCACACCCACTAGGTGGCGCTGTGTCTTTACCTTCCATAGGTATAACCCCAGGTGTCTCATCAACAGTTGGCTCTGCAGGAGGGACCACACCCAACTCCATGCTGTCAGTATGTGAGGTTAGAACCTCTCCTAATCCAGCTTTCCCAGGGTCCTGAGAAGCAGCCACAGAAACACTGCCAGCTGGCTCTGAAATTACCTCAGAAGAGGCAGCAAGGGAACTTGTTGTTCTCACCTGTCTGCCCCATGTTCTTCTCTCTTGTCCTAAGAAAGGAAACACCTTTGGACATTTCCTACAAGTATGACCCGGCAAACCACAAATGTCACACCTGGATGGGGAAATGCATGCACTAGCCTCATGTCCTGTTTCCTTGCAATTTCTGCAAACTTTGCCTTTGCATGCATCTTTGGTATGCCCGTAGGAAAAACATGATCTACAAAAGCATGGCATATCTTGGTAGTACAGATATCCCTTATTCCCACCAATGGAAAAATTAGCAGGAGGATTCATCACTCCTCCAATACAGCTGGAGTCAGGTTTCAGCCTGACCCAGTACTTGATATCACCATTAAAGACTCCCCATAGATTCTTCTGCTCCACACCTCCTCTAACATGGGTACAGTAATGAGCTAAAAAAGCCCTGACCAGCCTTCTATCCAGAAATGGGTTATACATATGAATTGTTATACATTTCTCCACTGTAGAAAAAAGAGGTTGCACTTCAATGGATGTTAAAGCCTCATGCATGTGTTTTTCCTTTAGCAACTGAAAAACGTTTAAACAGTAGGCGGCCTCAAAAAAGGATACATCGTATGTAGCAATATTGCTGAAAGCTTGGATACAGAATACCTCTACCAACTTAACTCCAGCCAGGTCCAGAAGGATGTTCTCAATGATATGTCCAGTATCAACTTCGTCTCTCCTCTGCTCATTCACCACGAAACGGATAGTGTTACGCACAGCTGCCCTCTTGAAATGGAATGCCCAACGGCACGATGATCGCTCCCAAAAACGTCGGAAAGGACTCCACGAAAGGCCGAACCCCCCGGCCCAGACCAGGCAATGAACCTGATCTGAGCCAAAAGGCCGAGAAGCGATAACCCGAACGGGCCGCGCGTTGACCGAGCCTGCCCAATACTGCTGTTCACCCCTTGCAGCGATTCAGCCTACTCCTAGGCAATTCCATGGGGCCCTGCAGGCTCACACACACTCACAGCTACTAAGCGGGAGGTGAATAAAGGCCGGGGAGGAAGCAAGACAGGATTTGCTTCTTTTGCTTGCACCACAATGCAGTGCTGAAAGAGGAGGAATCGACGTAAAAACGCATTCCTGGCAACGCCCAAATGTCCTCCTGCCGTGCAAACACTGGCAGCAGCAGCAGCAGCAGCAGCCGTAAATGCATGCCCACTGCCACCCCTTCTCCTTTCACACCTTGTATCAGCTTTAATCCAGTCCAGTGCTGCCTGCTGAGCAGCACTGACCAACACTGCCTGGGCCCAGGCTTTTATCTCTGAGGCCCCATTATGATGTCAGAAAGCTGGCTCTGGCTCCTGAGGTCTCCACTATGACACGTGCAAAGTTCCGTCTGAACTTTATATAAGACGGTGCGGCTCAGTCAGTCACTCAGTGTTGCCTGAGAGGGCAACACTGCAACAGCCGGCCCCCAGGCTGTCTTTTTTTTGCACAGCTAGTTGCCTCCAGGAGGCCACAAGAGGGAGACAAGGGACTGCAAAATGGAAAATAGGCATCCACCAACTTTACAGACAACTTGTTCTCCTTGCTCCTACAACCTCCATCCTTGCACAGTTTGTTATTCTTCCAGGTAACATAGTAACAAATCCAAATTGCTGCTCTCTTTGTAGGCAAGCAAGGGTTTGTTGCAACTGCAATTCTTACTTCTTCTTGAAATGTAGGGACCACAGTACATTCCATCACATCCATCTAGTGTACACAGGTAGGTCCATTGTGACGGGCGGGCGGGCGGGCTGGCTGCTTTAATGGCTGTTTGCTGTTCCCCTACTCCACTCCACTATTTGACTATGGTGCTGCATCAATCAGTGGCTGGCTCAGGTGCAGCTCTTTAACCTACCTAGGAGGGAGGGCGGAGAGAAGACAAGGAAGGTGAATGAGCTGTTCCAATGTGAAATGCCGGAAACACAGAAACACAGACGACACAAAACAAGAGGTGGCAATGTATTAATTAATTGCATTTAATAAATTAGCTCATTATCACACATGACTGTACAAATGCATTGTCCAACAGGTGTTGAAATAATGGGATTAAAAGGGAAGATCCCATCCGAAAGACAAAAACAATGGCAAACACAAAAAGCACTTTTGGAATCTGATTTTAGTAAACACATAAGGAAAGGGTGCACCGGTCCTGGAAATACTGCAATACCAGGTCAATGCGTGGAGTGGACAGAGCAAGCTCTATTTCCATCTCCCTGTTCTAAAAATCCATTTAATATATGGTCCCCAGATAGGGGACGTATCAAATATTAAACTGATAGAACAGATACTACACTTGATCTTAGCCAAAAGGCCGAGAAGCGATAACCCGAACGGGCCGCGCGTTGACCGAGCCTGCCCAATACTGCTGTTCACCCCTTGCAGCGATTCAGCCTACTCCTAGGCAATTCCATGGGGCCCTGCAGGCTCACACACACTCACAGCTACTAAGCGGGAGGTGAATAAAGGCCGGAGAGGAAGCAAGACAGGATTTGCTTCTTTTGCTTGCACCACAATGCAGTGCTGAAAGAGGAGGAATCGACATAAAAACGCCTTCCTGGCAACGCCCAAATGCCCTCCTGCCGTGCAAACACTGGCAGCAGCAGCAGTAAGTGCATGCCCACTGCCACCCCTTCTCCTTTCACACCTTGTATCAGCTTTAATCCAGTCCAGTGCTGCCTGCTGAGCAGCACTGACCAACACTGCCTGGGCCCAGGCTTTTATCTCTGAGGCCCCATTATGATGTCAGAAAGCTGGCTCTGGCTCCTGAGGTCTCCACTATGACACGTGCAAAGTTCCGTCTGAACTTTATATAAGACGGTGCGGCTCAGTCAGTCACTCAGTGTTGCCTGAGAGGGCAACACTGCAACAGCCGGCCCCCAGGCTGTCTTTTTTTTGCACAGCTAGTTGCCTCCAGGAGGCCACAAGAGGGAGACAAGGGACTGCAAAATGGAAAATAGGCATCCACCAACTTTACAGACAACTTGTTCTCCTTGCTCCTACAACCTCCATCCTTGCACAGTTTGTTATTCTTCCAGGTAACATAGTAACAAATCCAAATTGCTGCTCTCTTTGTAGGCAAGCAAGGGTTTGTTGCAACTGCAATTCTTACTTCTTCTTGAAATGTAGGGACCACAGTACATTCCATCACATCCAACTAGTGTACACAGGTAGGTCCATTGTGACGGGCGGGCGGGCGGGCTGGCTGCTTTAATGGCTGTTTGCTGTTCCCCTACTCCACTCCACTATTTGACTATGGTGCTGCATCAATCAGTGGCTGGCTCAGGTGCAGCTCTTTAACCTACCTAGGAGGGAGGGCGGAGAGAAGACAAGGAAGGTGAATGAGCTGTTCCAATGTGAAATGCCGGAAACACAGAAACACAGACGACACAAAACAAGAGGTGGCAATGTATTAATTAATTGCATTTAATAAATTAGCTCATTATCACACATGACTGTACAAATGCATTGTCCAACAGGTGTTGAAATAATGGGATTAAAAGGGGAGATCCCATCCGAAAGACAAAAACAATGGCAAACACAAAAAGCACTTTTGGAATCTGATTTTAGTAAACACATAAGGAAAGGGTGCACCGGTCCTGGAAATACTGCAATACCAGGTCAATGCGTGGAGTGGACAGAGCAAGCTCTATTTCCATCTCCCTGTTTTAAAAATCCATTTAATATATGGTCCCCAGATAGGGGACGTATCAGATATTAAACTGATAAGAACAGATACTACACTTGATCTTAGCCAAAAGGCCGAGAAGCGATAACCCGAACGGGCCACGCGTTGACCGAGCCTGCCCAATACTGCTGTTCACCCCTTGCAGCGATTCAGCCTACTCCTAGGCAATTCCATGGGGCCCTGCAGGCTCACACACACTCACAGCTACTAAGCGGGAGGTGAATAAAGGCCGGAGAGGAAGCAAGACAGGATTTGCTTCTTTTGCTTGCACCACAATGCAGTGCTGAAAGAGGAGGAATCGACATAAAAACGCCTTCCTGGCAACGCCCAAATGCCCTCCTGCCGTGCAAACACTGGCAGCAGCAGCAGCAGCAGCAGCAGTAAGTGCATGCCCACTGCCACCCCTTCTCCTTTCACACCTTGTATCAGCTTTAATCCAGTCCAGTGCTGCCTGCTGAGCAGCACTGACCAACACTGCCTGGGCCCAGGCTTTTATCTCTGAGGCCCCATTATGATGTCAGAAAGCTGGCTCTGGCTCCTGAGGTCTCCACTATGACACGTGCAAAGTTCCGTCTGAACTTTATATAAGACGGTGCGGCTCAGTCAGTCACTCAGTGTTGCCTGAGAGGGCAACACTGCAACAGCCGGCCCCCAGGCTGTCTTTTTTTTGCACAGCTAGTTGCCTCCAGGAGGCCACAAGAGGGAGACAAGGGACTGCAAAATGGAAAATAGGCATCCACCAACTTTACAGACAACTTGTTCTCCTTGCTCCTACAACCTCCATCCTTGCACAGTTTGTTATTCTTCCAGGTAACATAGTAACAAATCCAAATTGCTGCTCTCTTTGTAGGCAAGCAAGGGTTTGTTGCAACTGCAATTCTTACTTCTTCTTGAAATGTAGGGACCACAGTACATTCCATCACATCCATCTAGTGTACACAGGTAGGTCCATTGTGACGGGCGGGCGGGCGGGCTGGCTGCTTTAATGGCTGTTTGCTGTTCCCCTACTCCACTCCACTATTTGACTATGGTGCTGCATCAATCAGTGGCTGGCTCAGGTGCAGCTCTTTAACCTACCTAGGAGGGAGGGCGGAGAGAAGACAAGGAAGGTGAATGAGCTGTTCCAATGTGAAATGCCGGAAACACAGAAACACAGACGACACAAAACAAGAGGTGGCAATGTATTAATTAATTGCATTTAATTAATTAGCTCATTATCACACATGACTGTACAAATGCATTGTCCAACAGGTGTTGAAATAATGGGATTAAAAGGGGAGATCCCATCCGAAAGACAAAAACAATGGCAAACACAAAAAGCACTTTTGGAATCTGATTTTAGTAAACACATAAGGAAAGGGTGCACCGGTCCTGGAAATACTGCAATACCAGGTCAATGCGTGGAGTGGACAGAGCAAGCTCTATTTCCATCTCCCTGTTCTAAAAATCCATTTAATATATGGTCTCCAGATAGGGGACATATCAGATATTAAACTGATAAGAACAGATACTACACTTGATCTTAGCCAAAAGGCCGAGAAGCGATAACCCGAACGGGCCGCGCGTTGACCGAGCCTCCCCAATACTGCTGTTCACCCCTTGCAGCGATTCAGCCTACTCCTAGGCAATTCCATGGGGCCCTGCAGGCTCACACACACTCACAGCTACTAAGCGGGAGGTGAATAAAGGCCGGAGAGGAAGCAAGACAGGATTTGCTTCTTTTGCTTGCACCACAATGCAGTGCTGAAAGAGGAGGAATCGACATAAAAACGCCTTCCTGGCAACGCCCAAATGCCCTCCTGCCGTGCAAACACTGGCAGCAGCAGCAGCAGCAGCAGCAGTAAGTGCATGCCCACTGCCACCCCTTCTCCTTTCACACCTTGTATCAGCTTTAATCCAGTCCAGTGCTGCCTGCTGAGCAGCACTGACCAACACTGCCTGGGCCCAGGCTTTTATCTCTGAGGCCCCATTATGATGTCAGAAAGCTGGCTCTGGCTCCTGAGGTCTCCACTATGACACGTGCAAAGTTCCGTCTGAACTTTATATAAGACGGTGCGGCTCAGTTAGTCACTCAGTGTTGCCTGAGAGGGCAACACTGCAACAGCCGGCCCCCAGGCTGTCTTTTTTTTGCACAGCTAGTTGCCTCCAGGAGGCCACAAGAGGGAGACAAGGGACTGCAAAATGGAAAATAGGCATCCACCAACTTTACAGACAACTTGTTCTCCTTGCTCCTACAACCTCCATCCTTGCACAGTTTGCTATTCTTCCAGGTAACATAGTAACAAATCCAAATTGCTGCTCTCTTTGTAGGCAAGCAAGGGTTTGTTGCAACTGCAATTCTTACTTCTTCTTGAAATGTAGGGACCACAGTACATTCCATCACATCCATCTAGTGTACACAGGTAGGTCCATTGTGACGGGCGGGCGGGCGGGCTGGCTGCTTTAATGGCTGTTTGCTGTTCCCCTACTCCACTCCACTATTTGACTATGGTGCTGCATCAATCAGTGGCTGGCTCAGGTGCAGCTCTTTAACCTACCTAGGAGGGAGGGCGGAGAGAAGACAAGGAAGGTGAATGAGCTGTTCCAATGTGAAATGCCGGAAACACAGAAACACAGACGACACAAAACAAGAGGTGGCAATGTATTAATTAATTGCATTTAATAAATTAGCTCATTATCACACATGACTGTACAAATGCATTGTCCAACAGGTGTTGAAATAATGGGATTAAAAGGGGAGATCCCATCCGAAAGACAAAAACAATGGCAAACACAAAAAGCACTTTTGGAATCTGATTTTAGTAAACACATAAGGAAAGGGTGCACCGGTCCTGGAAATACTGCAATACCAGGTCAATGCGTGGAGTGGACAGAGCAAGCTCTATTTCCATCTCCCTGTTCTAAAAATCCATTTAATATATGGTCCCCAGATAGGGGACGTATCAGATATTAAACTGATAAGAACAGATACTACACTTGATCTTAGCCAAAAGGCCGAGAAGCGATAACCCGAACGTGCCGCGCGTTTTGCTTCTTTTGCTTGCACCACAATGCAGTGCTGAAAGAGGAGGAATCGACATAAAAACGCCTTCCTGGCAACGCCCAAATGCCCTCCTGCCGTGCAAACACTGGCAGCAGCAGCAGCAGCAGCAGTAAGTGCATGCCCACTGCCACCCCTTCTCCTTTCACACCTTGTATCAGTTTTAATCCAGTCCAGTGCTGCCTGCTGAGCAGCACTGACCAACACTGCCTGGGCCCAGGCTTTTATCTCTGAGGCCCCATTATGATGTCAGAAAGCTGGCTCTGGCTCCTGAGGTCTCCACTATGACACGTGCAAAGTTCCGTCTGAACTTTATATAAGACGGTGCGGCTCAGTCAGTCACTCAGTGTTGCCTGAGAGGGCAACACTGCAACAGCCGGCCCCCAGGCTGTCTTTTTTTTGCACAGCTAGTTGCCTCCAGGAGGCCACAAGAGGGAGACAAGGGACTGCAAAATGGAAAATAGGCATCCACCAACTTTACAGACAACTTGTTCTCCTTGCTCCTACAACCTCCATCCTTGCACAGTTTGTTATTCTTCCAGGTAACATAGTAACAAATCCAAATTGCTGCTCTCTTTGTAGGCAAGCAAGGGTTTGTTGCAACTGCAATTCTTACTTCTTCTTGAAATGTAGGGACCACAGTACATTCCATCACATCCATCTAGTGTACACAGGTAGGTCCATTGTGACGGGCGGGCGGGCGGGCTGGCTGCTTTAATGGCTGTTTGCTGTTCCCCTACTCCACTCCACTATTTGACTATGGTGCTGCATCAATCAGTGGCTGGCTCAGGTGCAGCTCTTTAACCTACCTAGGAGGGAGGGCGGAGAGAAGACAAGGAAGGTGAATGAGCTGTTCCAATGTGAAATGCCGGAAACACAGAAACACAGACGACACAAAACAAGAGGTGGCAATGTATTAATTAATTGCATTTAATAAATTAGCTCATTATCACACATGACTGTACAAATGCATTGTCCAACAGGTGTTGAAATAATGGGATTAAAAGGGGAGATCCCATCCGAAAGACAAAAACAATGGCAAACACAAAAAGCACTTTTGGAATCTGATTTTAGTAAACACATAAGGAAAGGGTGCACCGGTCCTGGAAATACTGCAATACCAGGTCAATGCGTGGAGTGGATAGAGCAAGCTCTATTTCCATCTCCCTGTTCTAAAAATCCATTTAATATATGGTCCCCAGATAGGGGACGTATCAGATATTAAACTGATAAGAACAGATACTACACTTGATCTTAGCCAAAAGGCCGAGAAGCGATAACCCGAACGTGCCACGCGTTTTGCTTCTTTTGCTTGCACCACAATGCAGTGCTGAAAGAGGAGGAATCGACATAAAAACGCCTTCCTGGCAACGCCCAAATGCCCTCCTGCCGTGCAAACACTGGCAGCAGCAGCAGCAGCAACAGCAGCAGCAGTAAGTGCATGCCCACTGCCACCCCTTCTCCTTTCACACCTTGTATCAGCTTTAATCCAGTCCAGTGCTGCCTGCTGAGCAGCACTGACCAACACTGCCTGGGCCCAGGCTTTTATCTCTGAGGCCCCATTATGATGTCAGAAAGCTGGCTCTGGCTCCTGAGGTCTCCACTATGACACGTGCAAAGTTCCGTCTGAACTTTATATAAGACGGTGCGGCTCAGTCAGTCGCTCAGTATTGCCTGAGAGGGCAACACTGCAACAGCCGGCCCCCAGGCTGTCTTTTTTTTGCACAGCTAGTTGCCTCCAGGAGGCCACAAGAGGGAGACAAGGGACTGCAAAATGGAAAATAGGCATCCACCAACTTTACAGACAACTTGTTCTCCTTGCTCCTACAACCTCCATCCTTGCACAGTTTGTTATTCTTCCAGGTAACATAGTAACAAATCCAAATTGCTGCTCTCTTTGTAGGCAAGCAAGGGTTTGTTGCAACTGCAATTCTTACTTCTTCTTGAAATGTAGGGACCACAGTACATTCCATCACATCCATCTAGTGTACACAGGTAGGTCCATTGTGACGGGCGGGCGGGCGGGCTGGCTGCTTTAATGGCTGTTTGCTGTTCCCCTACTCCACTCCACTATTTGACTATGGTGCTGCATCAATCAGTGGCTGGCTCAGGTGCAGCTCTTTAACCTACCTAGGAGGGAGGGCGGAGAGAAGACAAGGAAGGTGAATGAGCTGTTCCAATGTGAAATGCCGGAAACACAGAAACACAGACGACACAAAACAAGAGGTGGCAATGTATTAATTAATTGCATTTAATAAATTAGCTCATTATCACACATGACTGTACAAATGCATTGTCCAACAGGTGTTGAAATAATGGGATTAAAAGGGGAGATCCCATCCGAAAGACAAAAACAATGGCAAACACAAAAAGCACTTTTGGAATCTGATTTTAGTAAACACATAAGGAAAGGGTGCACCGGTCCTGGAAATACTGCAATACCAGGTCAATGCGTGGAGTGGACAGAGCAAGCTCTATTTCCATCTCCCTGTTCTAAAAATCCATTTAATATATGGTCCCCAGATAGGGGACGTATCAGATATTAAACTGATAAGAACAGATACTACACTTGATCTTAGCCAAAAGGCCGAGAAGCGATAACCCGAACGTGCCGCGCGTTTTGCTTCTTTTGCTTGCACCACAATGCAGTGCTGAAAGAGGAGGAATCGACATAAAAACGCCTGCCTTGCAACGCCCAAATGCCCTCCTGCCGTGCAAACACTGGCAGCAGCAGCAGCAGCAGCAGTAAGTGCATGCCCACTGCCACCCCTTCTCCTTTCACACCTTGTATCAGCTTTAATCCAGTCCAGTGCTGCCTGCTGAGCAGCACTGACCAACACTGCCTGGGCCCAGGCTTTTATCTCTGAGGCCCCATTATGATGTCAGAAAGCTGGCTCTGGCTCCTGAGGTCTCCACTATGACACATGCAAAGTTCCGTCTGAACTTTATATAAGACGGTGCGGCTCAGTCAGTCACTCAGTGTTGCCTGAGAGGGCAACACTGCAACAGCCGGCCCCCAGGCTGTCTTTTTTTTGCACAGCTAGTTGCCTCCAGGAGGCCACAAGAGGGAGACAAGGGACTGCAAAATGGAAAATAGGCATCCACCAACTTTACAGACAACTTGTTCTCCTTGCTCCTACAACCTCCATCCTTGCACAGTTTGCTATTCTTCCAGGGAACATAGTAACAAATCCAAATTGCTGCTCTCTTTGTAGGCAAGCAAGGGTTTGTTGCAACTGCAATTCTTACTTCTTCTTGAAATGTAGGGACCACAGTACATTCCATCACATCCATCTAGTGTACACAGGTAGGTCCATTGTGACGGGCGGGCGGGCGGGCGGGCTGGCTGCTTTAATGGCTGTTTGCTGTTCCCCTACTCCACTCCACTATTTGACTATGGTGCTGCATCAATCAGTGGCTGGCTCAGGTGCAGCTCTTTAACCTACCTAGGAGGGAGGGCGGAGAGAAGACAAGGAAGGTGAATGAGCTGTTCCAATGTGAAATGCCGGAAACACAGAAACACAGACGACACAAAACAAGAGGTGGCAATGTATTAATTAATTGCATTTAATAAATTAGCTCATTATCACACATGACTGTACAAATGCATTGTCCAACAGGTGTTGAAATAATGGGATTAAAAGGGGAGATCCCATCCGAAAGACAAAAACAATGGCAAACACAAAAAGCACTTTTGGAATCTGATTTTAGTAAACACATAAGGAAAGGGTGCATCGGTCCTGGAAATACTGCAATACCAGGTCAATGCGTGGAGTGGACAGAGCAAGCTCTATTTCCATCTCCCTGTTCTAAAAATCCATTTAATATATGGTCCCCAGATAGGGGACGTATCAGAT
This sequence comes from Rhinoderma darwinii, assembly GCF_050947455.1. NCBI lineage: Eukaryota > Metazoa > Chordata > Amphibia > Anura > Rhinodermatidae > Rhinoderma > Rhinoderma darwinii. Next base: position 751,361 of record NW_027461698.1, read on the forward strand.
ATTAAACTGATAAGAACAGATACTACACTTGATCTTAGCCAAAAGGCCGAGAAGCGATAACCCGAACGTGCCGCGCGTTTTGCTTCTTTTGCTTGCACCACAATGCAGTGCTGAAAGAGGAGGAATCGACATAAAAACGCCTTCCTGGCAACGCCCAAATGCCCTCCTGCCGTGCAAACACTGGCAGCAGCAGCAGCAGTAAGTGCATGCCCACTGCCACCCCTTCTCCTTTCACACCTTGTATCAGCTTTAATCCAGTCCAGTGCTGCCTGCTGAGCAGCACTGACCAACACTGCCTGGGCCCAGGCTTTTATCTCTGAGGCCCCATTATGATGTCAGAAAGCTGGCTCTGGCTCCTGAGGTCTCCACTATGACACGTGCAAAGTTCCGTCTGAACTTTATATAAGACGGTGCGGCTCAGTCAGTCACTCAGTGTTGCCTGAGAGGGCAACACTGCAACAGCCGGCCCCCAGGCTGTCTTTTTTTTGCACAGCTAGTTGCCTCCAGGAGGCCACAAGAGGGAGACAAGGGACTGCAAAATGGAAAATAGGCATCCACCAACTTTACAGACAACTTGTTCTCCTTGCTCCTACAACCTCCATCCTTGCACAGTTTGTTATTCTTCCAGGTAACATAGTAACAAATCCAAATTGCTGCTCTCTTTGTAGGCAAGCAAGGGTTTGTTGCAACTGCAATTCTTACTTCTTCTTGAAATGTAGGGACCACAGTACATTCCATCACATCCATCTAGTGTACACAGGTAGGTCCATTGTGACGGGCGGGCGGGCGGGCGGGCTGGCTGCTTTAATGGCTGTTTGCTGTTCCCCTACTCCACTCCACTATTTGACTATGGTGCTGCATCAATCAGTGGCTGGCTCAGGTGCAGCTCTTTAACCTACCTAGGAGGGAGGGCGGAGAGAAGACAAGGAAGGTGAATGAGCTGTTCCAATGTGAAATGCCGGAAACACAGAAACACAGACGACACAAAACAAGAGGTGGCAATGTATTAATTAATTGCATTTAATAAATTAGCTCATTATCACACATGACTGTACAAATGCATTGTCCAACAGGTGTTGAAATAATGGGATTAAAAGGGGAGATCCCATCCGAAAGACAAAAACAATGGCAAACACAAAAAGCACTTTTGGAATCTGATTTTAGTAAACACATAAGGAAAGGGTGCACCGGTCCTGGAAATACTGCAATACCAGGTCAATGCGTGGAGTGGACAGAGCAAGCTCTATTTCCATCTCCCTGTTCTAAAAATCCATTTAATATATGGTCCCCAGATAGGGGACGTATCAGATATTAAACTGATAAGAACAGATACTACACTTGATCTTAGCCAAAAGGCCGAGAAGCGATAACCCGAACGTGCCGCGCGTTTTGCTTCTTTTGCTTGCACCACAATGCAGTGCTGAAAGAGGAGGAATCGACAGAAAAACGCCTTCCTGGCAACGCCCAAATGCCCTCCTGCCGTGCAAACACTGGCAGCAGCAGCAGCAGCAGTAAGTGCATGCCCACTGCCACCCCTTCTCCTTTCACACCTTGTATCAGCTTTAATCCAGTCCAGTGCTGCCTGCTGAGCAGCACTGACCAACACTGCCTGGGCCCAGGCTTTTATCTCTGAGGCCCCATTATGATGTCAGAAAGCTGGCTCTGGCTCCTGAGGTCTCCACTATGACACGTGCAAAGTTCCGTCTGAACTTTATATAAGACGGTGCGGCTCAGTCAGTCACTCAGTGTTGCCTGAGAGGGCAACACTGCAACAGCCGGCCCCCAGGCTGTCTTTTTTTTGCACAGCTAGTTGCCTCCAGGAGGCCACAAGAGGGAGACAAGGGACTGCAAAATGGAAAATAGGCATCCACCAACTTTACAGACAACTTGTTCTCCTTGCTCCTACAACCTCCATCCTTGCACAGTTTGCTATTCTTCCAGGTAACATAGTAACAAATCCAAATTGCTGCTCTCTTTGTAGGCAAGCAAGGGTTTGTTGCAACTGCAATTCTTACTTCTTCTTGAAATGTAGGGACCACAGTACATTCCATCACATCCATCTAGTGTACACAGGTAGGTCCATTGTGACGGGCGGGCGGGCGGGCTGGCTGCTTTAATGGCTGTTTGCTGTTCCCCTACTCCACTCCACTATTTGACTATGGTGCTGCATCAATCAGTGGCTGGCTCAGGTGCAGCTCTTTAACCTACCTAGGAGGGAGGGCGGAGAGAAGACAAGGAAGGTGAATGAGCTGTTCCAATGTGAAATGCCGGAAACACAGAAACACAGACGACACAAAACAAGAGGTGGCAATGTATTAATTAATTGCATTTAATAAATTAGCTCATTATCACACATGACTGTACAAATGCATTGTCCAACAGGTGTTGAAATAATGGGATTAAAAGGGGAGATCCCATCCGAAAGACAAAAACAATGGCAAACACAAAAAGCACTTTTGGAATCTGATTTTAGTAAACACATAAGGAAAGGGTGCACCGGTCCTGGAAATACTGCAATACCAGGTCAATGCGTGGAGTGGACAGAGCAAGCTCTATTTCCATCTCCCTGTTCTAAAAATCCATTTAATATATGGTCCCCAGATAGGGGACGTATCAGATATTAAACTGATAAGAACAGATACTACACTTGATCTTAGCCAAAAGGCCGAGAAGCGATAACCCGAACGTGCCGCGCGTTTTGCTTCTTTTGCTTGCACCACAATGCAGTGCTGAAAGAGGAGGAATCGACATAAAAACGCCTTCCTGGCAACGCCCAAATGCCCTCCTGCCGTGCAAACACTGGCAGCAGCAGCAGCAGCAGTAAGTGCATGCCCACTGCCACCCCTTCTCCTTTCACACCTTGTATCAGCTTTAATCCAGTCCAGTGCTGCCTGCTGAGCAGCACTGACCAACACTGCCTGGGCCCAGGCTTTTATCTCTGAGGCCCCATTATGATGTCAGAAAGCTGGCTCTGGCTCCTGAGGTCTCCACTATGACACGTGCAAAGTTCCGTCTGAACTTTATATAAGACGGTGCGGCTCAGTCAGTCACTCAGTGTTGCCTGAGAGGGCAACACTGCAACAGCCGGCCCCCAGGCTGTCTTTTTTTTGCACAGCTAGTTGCCTCCAGGAGGCCACAAGAGGGAGACAAGGGACAGCAAAATGGAAAATAGGCATCCACCAACTTTACAGACAACTTGTTCTCCTTGCTCCTACAACCTCCATCCTTGCACAGTTTGTTATTCTTCCAGGTAACATAGTAACAAATCCAAATTGCTGCTCTCTTTGTAGGCAAGCAAGGGTTTGTTGCAACTGCAATTCTTACTTCTTCTTGAAATGTAGGGACCACAGTACATTCCATCACATCCATCTAGTGTACACAGGTAGGTCCATTGTGACGGGCGGGCGGGCGGGCTGGCTGCTTTAATGGCTGTTTGCTGTTCCCCTACTCCACTCCACTATTTGACTATGGTGCTGCATCAATCAGTGGCTGGCTCAGGTGCAGCTCTTTAACCTACCTAGGAGGGAGGGCGGAGAGAAGACAAGGAAGGTGAATGAGCTGTTCCAATGTGAAATGCCGGAAACACAGAAACACAGACGACACAAAACAAGAGGTGGCAATGTATTAATTAATTAATTGCATTTAATAAATTAGCTCATTATCACACATGACTGTACAAATGCATTGTCCAACAGGTGTTGAAATAATCGGATTAAAAGGGGAGATCCCATCCGAAAGACAAAAACAATGGCAAACACAAAAAGCACTTTTGGAATCTGATTTTAGTAAACACATAAGGAAAGGGTGCACCGGTCCTGGAAATACTGCAATACCAGGTCAATGCGTGGAGTGGACAGAGCAAGCTCTATTTCCATCTCCCTGTTCTAAAAATCCATTTAATATATGGTCCCCAGATAGGGGACGTATCAGATATTAAACTGATAAGAACAGATACTACACTTGATCTTAGCCAAAAGGCCGAGAAGCGATAACCCGAACGTGCCGCGCGTTTTGCTTCTTTTGCTTGCACCACAATGCAGTGCTGAAAGAGGAGGAATCGACATAAAAACGCCTTCCTGGCAACGCCCAAATGCCCTCCTGCCGTGCAAACACTGGCAGCAGCAGCAGCAGTAGTGCATGCCCACTGCCACCCCTTCTCCTTTCACACCTTGTATCAGCTTTAATCCAGTCCAGTGCTGCCTGCTGAGCAGCACTGACCAACACTGCCTGGGCCCAGGCTTTTATCTCTGAGGCCCCATTATGATGTCAGAAAGCTGGCTCTGGCTCCTGAGGTCTCCACTATGACACGTGCAAAGTTCCGTCTGAACTTTATATAAGACGGTGCGGCTCAGTCAGTCACTCAGTGTTGCCTGAGAGGGCAACACTGCAACAGCCGGCCCCCAGGCTGTCTTTTTTTTGCACAGCTAGTTGCCTCCAGGAGGCCACAAGAGGGAGACAAGGGACTGCAAAATGGAAAATAGGCATCCACCAACTTTACAGACAACTTGTTCTCCTTGCTCCTACAACCTCCATCCTTGCACAGTTTGTTATTCTTCCAGGTAACATAGTAACAAATCCAAATTGCTGCTCTCTTTGTAGGCAAGCAAGGGTTTGTTGCAACTGCAATTCTTACTTCTTCTTGAAATGTAGGGACCACAGTACATTCCATCACATCCATCTAGTGTACACAGGTAGGTCCATTGTGACGGGCGGGCGGGCGGGCGGGCGGGCTGGCTGCTTTAATGGCTGTTTGCTGTTCCCCTACTCCACTCCACTATTTGACTATGGTGCTGCATCAATCAGTGGCTGGCTCAGGTGCAGCTCTTTAACCTACCTAGGAGGGAGGGCGGAGAGAAGACAAGGAAGGTGAATGAGCTGTTCCAATGTGAAATGCCGGAAACACAGAAACACAGATGACACAAAACAAGAGGTGGCAATGTATTAATTAATTGCATTTAATAAATTAGCTCATTATCACACATGACTGTACAAATGCATTGTCCAACAGGTGTTGAAATAATGGGATTAAAAGGGGAGATCCCATCCGAAAGACAAAAACAATGGCAAACACAAAAAGCACTTTTGGAATCTGATTTTAGTAAACACATAAGGAAAGGGTGCACCGGTCCTGGAAATACTGCAATACCAGGTCAATGCGTGGGGTGGACAGAGCAAGCTCTATTTCCATCTCCCTGTTCTAAAAATCCATTTAATATATGGTCCCCAGATAGGGGACGTATCAGATATTAAACTGATAAGAACAGATACTACACTTGATCTTAGCCAAAAGGCCGAGAAGCGATAACCCGAACGTGCCGCGCGTTTTGCTTCTTTTGCTTGCACCACAATGCAGTGCTGAAAGAGGAGGAATCGACATAAAAACGCCTTCCTGGCAACGCCCAAATGCCCTCCTGCCGTGCAAACACTGGCAGCAGCAGCAGCAGCAGCAGCAGTAAGTGCATGCCCACTGCCACCCCTTCTCCTTTCACACCTTGTATCAGCTTTAATCCAGTCCAGTGCTGCCTGCTGAGCAGCACTGACCAACACTGCCTGGGCCCAGGCTTTTATCTCTGAGGCCCCATTATGATGTCAGAAAGCTGGCTCTGGCTCCTGAGGTCTCCACTATGACACGTGCAAAGTTCAGTCTGAACTTTATATAAGACGGTGCGGCTCAGTCAGTCACTCAGTGTTGCCTGAGAGGGCAACACTGCAACAGCCGGCCCCCAGGCTGTCTTTTTTTTGCACAGCTAGTTGCCTCCAGGAGGCCACAAGAGGGAGACAAGGGACTGCAAAATGGAAAATAGGCATCCACCAACTTTACAGACAACTTGTTCTCCTTGCTCCTACAACCTCCATCCTTGCACAGTTTGTTATTCTTCCAGGTAACATAGTAACAAATCCAAATTGCTGCTCTCTTTGTAGGCAAGCAAGGGTTTGTTGCAACTGCAATTCTTACTTCTTCTTGAAATGTAGGGACCACAGTACATTCCATCACATCCATCTAGTGTACACAGGTAGGTCCATTGTGACGGGCGGGCGGGCGGGATGGCTGCTTTAATGGCTGTTTGCTGTTCCCCTACTCCACTCCACTATTTGACTATGGTGCTGCATCAATCAGTGGCTGGCTCAGGTGCAGCTCTTTAACCTACCTAGGAGGGAGGGCGGAGAGAAGACAAGGAAGGTGAATGAGCTGTTCCAATGTGAAATGCCGGAAACACAGAAACACAGACGACACAAAACAAGAGGTGGCAATGTATTAATTAATTGCATTTAATAAATTAGCTCATTATCACACATGACTGTACAAATGCATTGTCCAACAGGTGTTGAAATAATGGGATTAAAAGGGGAGATCCCATCCGAAAGACAAAAACAATGGCAAACACAAAAAGCACTTTTGGAATCTGATTTTAGTAAACACATAAGGAAAGGGTGCACCGGTCCTGGAAATACTGCAATACCAGGTCAATGCGTGGAGTGGACAGAGCAAGCTCTATTTCCATCTCCCTGTTCTAAAAATCCATTTAATATATGGTCCCCAGATAGGGGACGTATCAGATATTAAACTGATAAGAACAGATACTACACTTGATCTTAGCCAAAAGGCCGAGAAGCGATAACCCGAACGGGCCGCGCGTTGACCGAGCCTGCCCAATACTGCTGTTCACCCCTTGCAGCGATTCAGCCTACTCCTAGGCAATTCCATGGGGCCCTGCAGGCTCACACACACTCACAGCTACTAAGCGGGAGGTGAATAAAGGCCGGAGAGGAAGCAAGACAGGATTTGCTTCTTTTGCTTGCACCACATTGCAGTGCTGAAAGAGGAGGAATCGACATAAAAACGCCTTCCTGGCAACGCCCAAATGCCCTCCTGCCGTGCAAACACTGGCAGCAGCAGCAGCAGTAAGTGCATGCCCACTGCCACCCCTTCTCCTTTCACACCTTGTATCAGCTTTAATCCAGTCCAGTGCTGCCTGCTGAGCAGCACTGACCAACACTGCCTGGGCCCAGGCTTTTATCTCTGAGGCCCCATTATGATGTCAGAAAGCTGGCTCTGGCTCCTGAGGTCTCCACTATGACACGTGCAAAGTTCCGTCTGAACTTTATATAAGACGGTGCGGCTCAGTCAGTCACTCAGTGTTGCCTGAGAGGGCAACACTGCAACAGCCGGCCCCCAGGCTGTCTTTTTTTTGCACAGCTAGTTGCCTCCAGGAGGCCACAAGAGGGAGACAAGGGATTGCAAAATGGAAAATAGGCATCCACCAACTTTACAGACAACTTGTTCTCCTTGCTCCTACAACCTCCATCCTTGCACAGTTTGTTATTCTTCCAGGTAACATAGTAACAAATCCAAATTGCTGCTCTCTTTGTAGGCAAGCAAGGGTTTGTTGCAACTGCAATTCTTACTTCTTCTTGAAATGTAGGGACCACAGTACATTCCATCACATCCATCTAGTGTACACAGGTAGGTCCATTGTGACGGGCGGGCGGGCGGGCTGGCTGCTTTAATGGCTGTTTGCTGTTCCCCTACTCCACTCCACTATTTGACTATGGTGCTGCATCAATCAGTGGCTGGCTCAGGTGCAGCTCTTTAACCTACCTAGGAGGGAGGGCGGAGAGAAGACAAGGAAGGTGAATGAGCTGTTCCAATGTGAAATGCCGGAAACACAGAAACACAGACGACACAAAACAAGAGGTGGCAATGTATTAATTAATTGCATTTAATAAATTAGCTCATTATCACACATGACTGTACAAATGCATTGTCCAACAGGTGTTGAAATAATGGGATTAAAAGGGGAGATCCCATCCGAAAGACAAAAACAATGGCAAATACAAAAAGCACTTTTGGAATCTGATTTTAGTAAACACATAAGGAAAGGGTGCACCGGTCCTGGAAATACTGCAATACCAGGTCAAGGCGTGGAGTGGACAGAGCAAGCTCTATTTCAATCTCCCTGTTCTAAAAATCCATTTAATATATGGTCCCCAGATAGGGGACGTATCAGATATTAAACTGATAAGAACAGATACTACACTTGATCTTAGCCAAAAGGCCGAGAAGCGATAACCCGAACGTGCCGCGCGTTTTGCTTCTTTTGCTTGCACCACAATGCAGTGCTGAAAGAGGAGGAATCGACATAAAAACGCCTTCCTGGCAACGCCCAAATGCCCTCCTGCCGTGCAAACACTGGCAGCAGCAGCAGCAGTAAGTGCATGCCCACTGCCACCCCTTCTCCTTTCACACCTTGTATCAGCTTTAATCCAGTCCAGTGCTGCCTGCTGAGCAGCACTGACCAACACTGCCTGGGCCCAGGCTTTTATCTCTGAGGCCCCATTATGATGTCAGAAAGCTGGCTCTGGCTCCTGAGGTCTCCACTATGACACGTGCAAAGTTCCGTCTGAACTTTATATAAGACGGTGCGGCTCAGTCAGTCACTCAGTGTTGCCTGAGAGGGCAACACTGCAACAGCCGGCCCCCAGGCTGTCTTTTTTTTGCACAGCTAGTTGCCTCCAGGAGGCCACAAGAGGGAGGCAAGGGACTGCAAAATGGAAAATAGGCATCCACCAACTTTACAGACAACTTGTTCTCCTTGCTCCTACAACCTCCATCCTTGCACAGTTTGTTATTCTTCCAGGTAACATAGTAACAAATCCAAATTGCTGCTCTCTTTGTAGGCAAGCAAGGGTTTGTTGCAACTGCAATTCTTACTTCTTGAAATGTAGGGACCACAGTACATTCCATCACATCCATCTAGTGTACACAGGTAGGTCCATTGTGACGGGCGGGCGGGCGGGCTGGCTGCTTTAATGGCTGTTTGCTGTTCCCCTACTCCACTCCACTATTTGACTATGGTGCTGCATCAATCAGTGGCTGGCTCAGGTGCAGCTCTTTAACCTACCTAGGAGGGAGGGCGCAGAGAAGACAAGGAAGGTGAATGAGCTGTTCCAATGTGAAATGCCGGAAACACAGAAACACAGACGACACAAAACAAGAGGTGGCAATGTATTAATTAATTGCATTTAATAAATTAGCTCATTATCACACATGACTGTACAAATGCATTGTCCAACAGGTGTTGAAATAATGGGATTAAAAGGGGAGATCCCATCCGAAAGACAAAAACAATGGCAAACACAAAAAGCACTTTTGGAATCTGATTTTAGTAAACACATAAGGAAAGGGTGCACCGGTCCTGGAAATACTGCAATACCAGGTCAATGCGTGGAGTGGACAGAGCAAGCTCTATTTCCATCTCCCTGTTCTAAAAATCCATTTAATATATGGTCCCCAGATAGGGGACGTATCAGATATTAAACTGATAAGAACAGATACTACACTTGATCTTAGCCAAAAGGCCGAGAAGCGATAACCCGAACGTGCCGCGCGTTTTGCTTCTTTTGCTTGCACCACAATGCAGTGCTGAAAGAGGAGGAATCGACATAAAAACGCCTTCCTGGCAACGCTTAAATGCCCTCCTGCCGTGCAAACACTGGCAGCAGCAGCAGCAGCAGCAGTAAGTGCATGCCCACTGCCACCCCTTCTCCTTTCACACCTTGTATCAGCTTTAATCCAGTCCAGTGCTGCCTGCTGAGCAGCACTGACCAACACTGCCTGGGCCCAGGCTTTTTTCTCTGAGGCCCCATTATGATGTCAGAAAGCTGGCTCTGGCTCCTGAGGTCTCCACTATGACACGTGCAAAGTTCCGTCTGAACTTTATATAAGACGGTGCGGCTCAGTCAGTCACTCAGTGTTGCCTGAGAGGGCAACACTGCAACAGCCGGCCCCCAGGCTGTCTTTTTTTTGCACAGCTAGTTGCCTCCAGGAGGCCACAAGAGGGAGACAAGGGACTGCAAAATGGAAAATAGGCATCCACCAACTTTACAGACAACTTGTTCTCCTTGCTCCTACAACCTCCATCCTTGCACAGTTTGTTATTCTTCCAGGTAACATAGTAACAAATCCAAATTGCTGCTCTCTTTGTAGGCAAGCAAGGGTTTGTTGCAACTGCAATTCTTACTTCTTCTTGAAATGTAGGGACCACAGTACATTCCATCACATCCATCTAGTGTACACAGGTAGGTCCATTGTGACGGGCGGGCGGGCGGGCGGGCGGGCTGGCTGCTTTAATGGCTGTTTGCTGTTCCCCTACTCCACTCCACTATTTGACTATGGTGCTGCATCAATCAGTGGCTGGCTCAGGTGCAGCTCTTTAACCTACCTAGGAGGGAGGGCGGAGAGAAGACAAGGAAGGTGAATGAGCTGTTCCAATGTGAAATGCCGGAAACACAGAAACACAGACGACACAAAACAAGAGGTGGCAATGTATTAATTAATTGCATTTAATAAATTAGCTCATTATCACACATGACTGTACAAATGCATTGTCCAACAGGTGTTGAAATAATGGGATTAAAAGGGGAGATCCAATCCGAAAGACAAAAACAATGGCAAACACAAAAAGCACTTTTGGAATCTGATTTTAGTAAACACATAAGGAAAGGGTGCACCGGTCCTGGAAATACTGCAATACCAGGTCAATGCGTGGAGTGGACAGAGCAAGCTCTATTTCCATCTCCCTGTTCTAAAAATCCATTTAATATATGGTCCCCAGATAGGGGACGTATCAGATATTAAACTGATAAGAACAGATACTACACTTGATCTTAGCCAAAAGGCCGAGAAGCGATAACCCGAACGGGCCGCGCGTTGACCGAGCCTGCCCAATACTGCTGTTCACCCCTTGCAGCGATTCAGCCTACTCCTAGGCAATTCCATGGGGCCCTGCAGGCTCACACACACTCACAGCTACTAAGCGGGAGGTGAATAAAGGCCGGGGAGGAAGCAAGACAGGATTTGCTTCTTTTGCTTGCACCACAATGCAGTGCTGAAAGAGGAGGAATCGACGTAAAAACGCATTCCTGGCAACGCCCAAATGTCCTCCTGCCGTGCAAACACTGGCAGCAGCAGCAGCAGCAGCAGCCGTAAATGCATGCCCACTGCCACCCCTTCTCCTTTCACACCTTGTATCAGCTTTAATCCAGTCCAGTGCTGCCTGCTGAGCAGCACTGACCAACACTGCCTGGGCCCAGGCTTTTATCTCTGAGGCCCCATTATGATGTCAGAAAGCTGGCTCTGGCTCCTGAGGTCTCCACTATGACACGTGCAAAGTTCCGTCTGAACTTTATATAAGACGGTGCGGCTCAGTCAGTCACTCAGTGTTGCCTGAGAGGGCAACACTGCAACAGCCGGCCCCCAGGCTGTCTTTTTTTTGCACAGCTAGTTGCCTCCAGGAGGCCACAAGAGGGAGACAAGGGACTGCAAAATGGAAAATAGGCATCCACCAACTTTACAGACAACTTGTTCTCCTTGCTCCTACAACCTCCATCCTTGCACAGTTTGTTATTCTTCCAGGTAACATAGTAACAAATCCAAATTGCTGCTCTCTTTGTAGGCAAGCAAGGGTTTGTTGCAACTGCAATTCTTACTTCTTCTTGAAATGTAGGGACCACAGTACATTCCATCACATCCATCTAGTGTACACAGGTAGGTCCATTGTGACGGGCGGGCGGGCGGGCTGGCTGCTTTAATGGCTGTTTGCTGTTCCCCTACTCCACTCCACTATTTGACTATGGTGCTGCATCAATCAGTGGCTGGCTCAGGTGCAGCTCTTTAACCTACCTAGGAGGGAGGGCGGAGAGAAGACAAGGAAGGTGAATGAGCTGTTCCAATGTGAAATGCCGGAAACACAGAAACACAGACGACACAAAACAAGAGGTGGCAATGTATTAATTAATTGCATTTAATAAATTAGCTCATTATCACACATGACTGTACAAATGCATTGTCCAACAGGTGTTGAAATAATGGGATTAAAAGGGGAGATCCCATCCGAAAGACAAAAACAATGGCAAACACAAAAAGCACTTTTGGAATCTGATTTTAGTAAACACATAAGGAAAGGGTGCACCGGTCCTGGAAATACTGCAATACCAGGTCAATGCGTGGAGTGGACAGAGCAAGCTCTATTTCCATCTCCCTGTTCTAAAAATCCATTTAATATATGGTCCCCAGATAGGGGACGTATCAAATATTAAACTGATAGAACAGATACTACACTTGATCTTAGCCAAAAGGCCGAGAAGCGATAACCCGAACGGGCCGCGCGTTGACCGAGCCTGCCCAATACAATCACTAGCATATACCATATATTAGGGTTCTCCTTCCTTTTTCCCTTCCTTTCACTATTTTCATGTTTCACCTTAGCCCCTGAATTTCTGTCATGTTTATACATACATGATATTCATCTCTCACTTACACCTGTAACGTTTTTTAATACTTTTGTAGCGTTTACAGTTCCAATACTTTAATCTTCCACATTTCCACCTTTAACTATTCTCACCTTTTATATGGTCCCTCTTATATATCCCCTAGACGCATAGGGAATGTACCCTCTCGTTTACCTGTTGTTAAATGTTCCGCTGGGAATCAGTGTTTACCTCTCTAATTTCTAAGTGTGGTGACATGCGCACTCGCGTTTCCCCACACTTAGTCTAATTTCTCTTTCATCGCACCTTAACATAAACCACGCAGGCGCGCCAGCCGCTGTGTGATTGGTGCATTCTTTTCTAACCTCTGTATGGCTGACTTGGTTGTCAGTCATACATATTACGGCCAGACTGTGTTGACCTCTCTAATTGGCCCTTTATTGGCCACGCCCACTGTCATGGCGGCCCGAGGGCTTAAGAGGGACGGACCTGTCACGCGCCGTTAGATGCCCCATTTGAACCCCTGAAGACGCTGAGTATGCAGCGAAACATGTCGGGGGGGCCTCCACAATATTTTTAACTTCAGAGTCTCCACTGACTAAGATACATACGCCACTCAACTGTGTCACCCGGTGTTCTGCAGACGCCGTAGGAGACACAAAGGCAAACAGTCTATATTACACACTGTCTGTATCTGATCGATACAAATCCATTTGTCAGTGAACTCTGGCTAAATTTTAGATTTTGATTCTTGTCTCTGTTCTATTTAATCCTAACCATTAAAAGTTATATTTTATTTACATATACATTACATATTCTTATAGCTTGACTGGAAATAAAGGCACTCTTTTTGCTTCATTGCAAATCTGTATATATATTTTTTGTGACAATTTAATGCCTGCCAGCCTGCTGGGTCTCCTTTCATTCATACCTGCCAGATCATTTTGGGTTAATCACCCTGTTCTGACCCACTCCTCATTGAGGATTTAGTCACATTCTGTGCAAAAAATCCCCAATTTAATTAATTGAACTGGGGATGGCGAGTTTTCTATCTCAAAAATTACACTCTGGTGATTTTTCTGCCGAAGTGGCCAGTGTTTTTTCCATTGACAACTTACCTTTCCATCACCTTGATGTAAATACTGCTTTCAAGGACCTTCAGAAAACATATAAACAATATGTAAGATCATATTGGGAGATTGCTAGCCTAGATACATATGTTCAACAAAAAATTGTTTACAGGGGGCTACGCATCAATATTATACCTAATGCACTTCGCAATGACAGTATTTTTCTCAAGGGCTGGGAAGACTTATTGACGGATAATTCCTTGCGTATGTTACAATACCTTCTTGACTTTGAAAAACGAGCTTTTGAAACTATTAAGCTGCAGCTCTCTAAAGAGATTGAGGATATAAAAATTTTCGGTTCAACACCTGAGTTTAATGATTGTGAAATTAAGTTACAGAGGAATATTGAAAATTTGCAAAGGGATATAAAAGAGCGTAAACATCGCAAATATATACGTGATCGCAAAGATTTTGAAACAGGACAAGCATATACGTTTCGCAGACATATCCCTACTGGCACTTATAGAGAGGCTAGATCTACAGACTATTCTGAGTCTGACGTCTCCGGTACTGACGACTCTAGATCCTCTTTTGATGATAAAAGATTAGGGACCAAGCGTAAAACCAATAATAAGAGATTTAATCCCCCTAAAAGGACTTTTTTGCCATCAAAGGGAAATAGACAAACATGTCCTGGTCCAATAGGACAAGAGAATATATTAAGAGCACCTGCCCTAGCGCCCTCCTCTACTTCCTCCTTTGCTTTACCTACCATGTTCACTACCAGTGCTCTTGCTGCACCCCTGACAGCGGGAAAAAACATGGGTACATTGGGGACAAATATATCCACATCAAGCGGGATGGGGAGGACAACAGCTGCCTTACATACCCCTTCTCCTTTTTTAGGACCACCCAACATGAACTGGAGCCAGACAAACTAAATTACCATGACTCCATTATTCAAACTACATGTGAAGGTGGTATGCAAATCTATAATCTTTCATCTTGTAGACTAAATCCTCACCAAATGACACTTTTACAGAAGGGCCTTTCGTATACCCCTACTCCTGGATTTAACGAATTTAATTGGACTAAAGATGTGAATCTATTTGCGCGAAAACTGGCCTTGCATAAACTATTTGGGACTAACCCCTTTTCTATCTCGTCATCTACCTATAATGAGCTGAGAACTTTGACTGATCTAGAGGCACTCCTTGATGAGAATGAATTCGGAGCCATTGCAGCCACTGGCCCCTTCTCATCCCTGCGACCGAAGTCACGCATGACACCACCCTTTTCTCAGTATGGTCATATAGACATTTTTGTCAAAATGGTTAGTGCTGACTTACAGAAATTAAAATCTAATAAATCTAAAGTTCTAGGTAACCTTAGCAAGATGGAGCAGGCTGCTTTGGCTCAACTCAACAAGAATGAGTCCATTGTCATAAAGCCATCGGACAAAGGGGGCAATATTGTCATCTTGGACAGGGCGGACTATATCAACATGGTCCATAGACTCTTGGACGATGGATCCACCTATACCATCCTCAAAAAGAATCCTACTGAAGTTTTTCTTAGAGAGTTACATTCCCTCTTGACTCAAGCGAAGTCCCAGGATTTAATCTCCACGGACGAATTTAAGAGGATGTATGATGCCAATCCCACTTTGTCCACTTTTTATGCCCTACCCAAGGTCCACAAAATGACTCGTCCGATACCAGGTAGGCCTATCGTCTCAGGTAACGATAATCTTACACAGGGCATCAGCTCATATGTTGATGAGATGCTTGCACCTTTTGTCTCTACCTTACCTTCATATCTTAGAGACACTAAGGACGTTGTCACGAGGATCCAGGGAATTTCAGTAACACCTTCCACCTTAATTGCCAGCATTGACGTTGAGTCTCTATATACAAACATTAGACATGATTTGGGTTTAATTGCGGTCCAACATTTTTTGAGCACTAAGGGTATTCAGTTTAAAGCACATAATGCACTTATTATTTCTTTACTCCAATTTCTCTTATCTCACAATTATTTTATTTTTGATGGTAAATTTTATCAGCAAATTAAAGGTACGGCTATGGGCACAGTATGTGCACCCACATATGCCAACCTTTTTCTAGGTTGGTGGGAAGATACTTGTGTCTTCAGTGACAATTTGTCTCATTTTACCTGCCACATCACATTCTGGGGCAGGTACATTGATGACATTCTCATAATTTGGGATGGGGACAAAGCACTTTTTCGTGAATTCATGGAGATTCTCAACGTCAATGACATAGGCATGAAATTTACATCTGAAATACATGAACAAGAAATTAATTTTCTTGACCTTAGGATTTCCCTGGATCCTGGTGGCAGTGTCCTTACCGACATCTATCGTAAGACCACCGCCACAAATAACTTCCTACATTGGGAAAGTTACCATCCTCCTGCTCTAAAAAGGGGAATACCGATAGGACAATACCTCAGAGCTAAGCGCAATTGCTCTGAAGAGGTGTCGTTTCAACTAGAATGTGATAAACTATATCACAAATTTCGCGCAAGGGGCTATCCCAAGAAATTCTTACATAGGGCTTATGCGAGGGCTCGAGCGACCACTAGAGAGGAGCTACTTCATGGAAGGAAGAAAGCTAAAGAAATTTCCACCATCAGATGTATAGGGAACTTTGACGTGTGCTCCCCACAGATCTACAAGATACTCCAAAGGCACTGGCCTATCCTTCAGGCTGATCCTGATCTTGCCAAGGTTATTTCGAATACACCTAATATAACCTATCGCAGGGGTAAAAATCTAAGAGAATACCTTGTGCACAGTCATTTTTCCAAACCATCCTTTGCAAAAAGCACTTGGCTGCCTCCTCCCATTAAAGGCTCTCACCCATGTGGCAGATGCTCGTTTTGCCCTCTGATGCCAACCACCAAGTCCTTCATCAACCCCGTTGATGGTAAATCTTATACCATCAGACAATTTATCAACTGCCAAAGCAGTGGAGTTGTTTATGCCATACAATGCCCCTGTCCGAAATTATATGTAGGTAAAACCATACAGCAACTACGAAGACGTATTTCAAAACATTTGAGTACAGTTGTTAATGATGAGGACACTCCACTCGCCAGACACATCAGATCCATACATGATGGAAATACCAAGAATCTCCAAATTTGGGGTATTACCCAATTACAATTGGGACCCAGAGCTGGTAATCTTGATAGGAAATTACTTCAAGAAGAGGCCCGTTGGATCCATAGGTTGAGCTCACTGAGTCCCCTTGGTCTTAATGAAGGCTTCACTTACACAGCTTTTCTATAATAGGTACTATACTTTTTATTTAATATTGACTTCAGTCTTGGATAATTTTCTTTAGATCGCCACTTTACACATCTCTATTTATATGTGTGACTCTATAGTTCTTAAAAAATACTGATACTTATGAATTAATATTCTGACAACTTGGACATTTTTCTTTAATACATTTATTTACTTATTCATACGGCGCATTTCATATGCTACTAAGCTTTATGTATTATTCACAATGTTTCGTCTCTCAACCCTAGTTATTCTTATTATTTTTTCTTTAATCTTATTTTTATTATCATCTGATTTTAATTTTAGCACCATTACCATTCAAAAATTTACTATACATCAAAATTATTTTTCGTTTATGCCAGCAATAAATCTCTTGTATTTCTTCTAGGACCGTATATTTACAATACACGATACTTTATTCCATTCTTCCCCCTCCCCCTCCCTTCCCCTTCCCCTTATTTTCACACATTGACTTCATGTCCTCACTCCAGTCATCACATCCCTTTTCCCCAGCACTACACATCATCATTATTTCACTAGCATATACCATATATTAGGGTTCTCCTTCCTTTTTCCCTTCCTTTCACTATTTTCATGTTTCACCTTAGCCCCTGAATTTCTGTCATGTTTATACATACATGATATTCATCTCTCACTTACACCTGTAACGTTTTTTAATACTTTTGTAGCGTTTACAGTTCCAATACTTTAATCTTCCACATTTCCACCTTTAACTATTCTCACCTTTTATATGGTCCCTCTTATATATCCCCTAGACGCATAGGGAATGTACCCTCTCGTTTACCTGTTGTTAAATGTTCCGCTGGGAATCAGTGTTTACCTCTCTAATTTCTAAGTGTGGTGACATGCGCACTCGCGTTTCCCCACACTTAGTCTAATTTCTCTTTCATCGCACCTTAACATAAACCACGCAGGCGCGCCAGCCGCTGTGTGATTGGTGCATTCTTTTCTAACCTCTGTATGGCTGACTTGGTTGTCAGTCATACATATTACGGCCAGACTGTGTTGACCTCTCTAATTGGCCCTTTATTGGCCACGCCCACTGTCATGGCGGCCCGAGGGCTTAAGAGGGACGGACCTGTCACGCGCCGTTAGATGCCCCATTTGAACCCCTGAAGACGCTGAGTATGCAGCGAAACATGTCGGGGGGGCCTCCACAATATTTTTAACTTCAGAGTCTCCACTGACTAAGATACATACGCCACTCAACTGTGTCACCCGGTGTTCTGCAGACGCCGTAGGAGACACAAAGGCAAACAGTCTATATTACACACTGTCTGTATCTGATCGATACAAATCCATTTGTCAGTGAACTCTGGCTAAATTTTAGATTTTGATTCTTGTCTCTGTTCTATTTAATCCTAACCATTAAAAGTTATATTTTATTTACATATACATTACATATTCTTATAGCTTGACTGGAAATAAAGGCACTCTTTTTGCTTCATTGCAAATCTGTATATATATTTTTTGTGACAATACTGCTGTTCACCCCTTGCAGCGATTCAGCCTACTCCTAGGCAATTCCATGGGGCCCTGCAGGCTCACACACACTCACAGCTACTAAGCGGGAGGTGAATAAAGGCCGGAGAGGAAGCAAGACAGGATTTGCTTCTTTTGCTTGCACCACAATGCAGTGCTGAAAGAGGAGGAATCGACATAAAAACGCCTTCCTGGCAACGCCCAAAAGCCCTCCTGCCGTGCAAACACTGGCAGCAGCAGCAGTAAGTGCATGCCCACTGCCACCCCTTCTCCTTTCACACCTTGTATCAGCTTTAATCCAGTCCAGTGCTGCCTGCTGAGCAGCACTGACCAACACTGCCTGGGCCCAGGCTTTTATCTCTGAGGCCCCATTATGATGTCAGAAAGCTGGCTCTGGCTCCTGAGGTCTCCACTATGACACGTGCAAAGTTCCGTCTGAACTTTATATAAGACGGTGCGGCTCAGTCAGTCACTCAGTGTTGCCTGAGAGGGCAACACTGCAACAGCCGGCCCCCAGGCTGTCTTTTTTTTGCACAGCTAGTTGCCTCCAGGAGGCCACAAGAGGGAGACAAGGGACTGCAAAATGGAAAATAGGCATCCACCAACTTTACAGACAACTTGTTCTCCTTGCTCCTACAACCTCCATCCTTGCACAGTTTGTTATTCTTCCAGGTAACATAGTAACAAATCCAAATTGCTGCTCTCTTTGTAGGCAAGCAAGGGTTTGTTGCAACTGCAATTCTTACTTCTTCTTGAAATGTAGGGACCACAGTACATTCCATCACATCCAACTAGTGTACACAGGTAGGTCCATTGTGACGGGCGGGCGGGCGGGCTGGCTGCTTTAATGGCTGTTTGCTGTTCCCCTACTCCACTCCACTATTTGACTATGGTGCTGCATCAATCAGTGGCTGGCTCAGGTGCAGCTCTTTAACCTACCTAGGAGGGAGGGCGGAGAGAAGACAAGGAAGGTGAATGAGCTGTTCCAATGTGAAATGCCGGAAACACAGAAACACAGACGACACAAAACAAGAGGTGGCAATGTATTAATTAATTGCATTTAATAAATTAGCTCATTATCACACATGACTGTACAAATGCATTGTCCAACAGGTGTTGAAATAATGGGATTAAAAGGGGAGATCCCATCCGAAAGACAAAAACAATGGCAAACACAAAAAGCACTTTTGGAATCTGATTTTAGTAAACACATAAGGAAAGGGTGCACCGGTCCTGGAAATACTGCAATACCAGGTCAATGCGTGGAGTGGACAGAGCAAGCTCTATTTCCATCTCCCTGTTTTAAAAATCCATTTAATATATGGTCCCCAGATAGGGGACGTATCAGATATTAAACTGATAAGAACAGATACTACACTTGATCTTAGCCAAAAGGCCGAGAAGCGATAACCCGAACGGGCCACGCGTTGACCGAGCCTGCCCAATACTGCTGTTCACCCCTTGCAGCGATTCAGCCTACTCCTAGGCAATTCCATGGGGCCCTGCAGGCTCACACACACTCACAGCTACTAAGCGGGAGGTGAATAAAGGCCGGAGAGGAAGCAAGACAGGATTTGCTTCTTTTGCTTGCACCACAATGCAGTGCTGAAAGAGGAGGAATCGACATAAAAACGCCTTCCTGGCAACGCCCAAATGCCCTCCTGCCGTGCAAACACTGGCAGCAGCAGCAGCAGCAGCAGCAGTAAGTGCATGCCCACTGCCACCCCTTCTCCTTTCACACCTTGTATCAGCTTTAATCCAGTCCAGTGCTGCCTGCTGAGCAGCACTGACCAACACTGCCTGGGCCCAGGCTTTTATCTCTGAGGCCCCATTATGATGTCAGAAAGCTGGCTCTGGCTCCTGAGGTCTCCACTATGACACGTGCAAAGTTCCGTCTGAACTTTATATAAGACGGTGCGGCTCAGTCAGTCACTCAGTGTTGCCTGAGAGGGCAACACTGCAACAGCCGGCCCCCAGGCTGTCTTTTTTTTGCACAGCTAGTTGCCTCCAGGAGGCCACAAGAGGGAGACAAGGGACTGCAAAATGGAAAATAGGCATCCACCAACTTTACAGACAACTTGTTCTCCTTGCTCCTACAACCTCCATCCTTGCACAGTTTGTTATTCTTCCAGGTAACATAGTAACAAATCCAAATTGCTGCTCTCTTTGTAGGCAAGCAAGGGTTTGTTGCAACTGCAATTCTTACTTCTTCTTGAAATGTAGGGACCACAGTACATTCCATCACATCCATCTAGTGTACACAGGTAGGTCCATTGTGACGGGCGGGCGGGCGGGCTGGCTGCTTTAATGGCTGTTTGCTGTTCCCCTACTCCACTCCACTATTTGACTATGGTGCTGCATCAATCAGTGGCTGGCTCAGGTGCAGCTCTTTAACCTACCTAGGAGGGAGGGCGGAGAGAAGACAAGGAAGGTGAATGAGCTGTTCCAATGTGAAATGCCGGAAACACAGAAACACAGACGACACAAAACAAGAGGTGGCAATGTATTAATTAATTGCATTTAATTAATTAGCTCATTATCACACATGACTGTACAAATGCATTGTCCAACAGGTGTTGAAATAATGGGATTAAAAGGGGAGATCCCATCCGAAAGACAAAAACAATGGCAAACACAAAAAGCACTTTTGGAATCTGATTTTAGTAAACACATAAGGAAAGGGTGCACCGGTCCTGGAAATACTGCAATACCAGGTCAATGCGTGGAGTGGACAGAGCAAGCTCTATTTCCATCTCCCTGTTCTAAAAATCCATTTAATATATGGTCTCCAGATAGGGGACATATCAGATATTAAACTGATAAGAACAGATACTACACTTGATCTTAGCCAAAAGGCCGAGAAGCGATAACCCGAACGGGCCGCGCGTTGACCGAGCCTCCCCAATACTGCTGTTCACCCCTTGCAGCGATTCAGCCTACTCCTAGGCAATTCCATGGGGCCCTGCAGGCTCACACACACTCACAGCTACTAAGCGGGAGGTGAATAAAGGCCGAAGAGGAAGCAAGACAGGATTTGCTTCTTTTGCTTGCACCACAATGCAGTGCTGAAAGAGGAGGAATCGACATAAAAACGCCTTCCTGGCAACGCCCAAATGCCCTCCTGCCGTGCAAACACTGGCAGCAGCAGCAGCAGCAGCAGCAGTAAGTGCATGCCCACTGCCACCCCTTCTCCTTTCACACCTTGTATCAGCTTTAATCCAGTCCAGTGCTGCCTGCTGAGCAGCACTGACCAACACTGCCTGGGCCCAGGCTTTTATCTCTGAGGCCCCATTATGATGTCAGAAAGCTGGCTCTGGCTCCTGAGGTCTCCACTATGACACGTGCAAAGTTCCGTCTGAACTTTATATAAGACGGTGCGGCTCAGTCAGTCACTCAGTGTTGCCTGAGAGGGCAACACTGCAACAGCCGGCCCCCAGGCTGTCTTTTTTTTGCACAGCTAGTTGCCTCCAGGAGGCCACAAGAGGGAGACAAGGGACTGCAAAATGGAAAATAGGCATCCACCAACTTTACAGACAACTTGTTCTCCTTGCTCCTACAACCTCCATCCTTGCACAGTTTGCTATTCTTCCAGGTAACATAGTAACAAATCCAAATTGCTGCTCTCTTTGTAGGCAAGCAAGGGTTTGTTGCAACTGCAATTCTTACTTCTTCTTGAAATGTAGGGACCACAGTACATTCCATCACATCCATCTAGTGTACACAGGTAGGTCCATTGTGACGGGCGGGCGGGCGGGCTGGCTGCTTTAATGGCTGTTTGCTGTTCCCCTACTCCACTCCACTATTTGACTATGGTGCTGCATCAATCAGTGGCTGGCTCAGGTGCAGCTCTTTAACCTACCTAGGAGGGAGGGCGGAGAGAAGACAAGGAAGGTGAATGAGCTGTTCCAATGTGAAATGCCGGAAACACAGAAACACAGACGACACAAAACAAGAGGTGGCAATGTATTAATTAATTGCATTTAATAAATTAGCTCATTATCACACATGACTGTACAAATGCATTGTCCAACAGGTGTTGAAATAATGGGATTAAAAGGGGAGATCCCATCCGAAAGACAAAAACAATGGCAAACACAAAAAGCACTTTTGGAATCTGATTTTAGTAAACACATAAGGAAAGGGTGCACCGGTCCTGGAAATACTGCAATACCAGGTCAATGCGTGGAGTGGACAGAGCAAGCTCTATTTCCATCTCCCTGTTCTAAAAATCCATTTAATATATGGTCCCCAGATAGGGGACGTATCAGATATTAAACTGATAAGAACAGATACTACACTTGATCTTAGCCAAAAGGCCGAGAAGCGATAACCCGAACGTGCCGCGCGTTTTGCTTCTTTTGCTTGCACCACAATGCAGTGCTGAAAGAGGAGGAATCGACATAAAAACGCCTTCCTGGCAACGCCCAAATGCCCTCCTGCCGTGCAAACACTGGCAGCAGCAGCAGCAGCAGTAAGTGCATGCCCACTGCCACCCCTTCTCCTTTCACACCTTGTATCAGCTTTAATCCAGTCCAGTGCTGCCTGCTGAGCAGCACTGACCAACACTGCCTGGGCCCAGGCTTTTATCTCTGAGGCCCCATTATGATGTCAGAAAGCTGGCTCTGGCTCCTGAGGTCTCCACTATGACACGTGCAAAGTTCCGTCTGAACTTTATATAAGACGGTGCGGCTCAGTCAGTCACTCAGTGTTGCCTGAGAGGGCAACACTGCAACAGCCGGCCCCCAGGCTGTCTTTTTTTTGCACAGCTAGTTGCCTCCAGGAGGCCACAAGAGGGAGACAAGGGACAGCAAAATGGAAAATAGGCATCCACCAACTTTACAGACAACTTGTTCTCCTTGCTCCTACAACCTCCATCCTTGCACAGTTTGTTATTCTTCCAGGTAACATAGTAACAAATCCAAATTGCTGCTCTCTTTGTAGGCAAGCAAGGGTTTGTTGCAACTGCAATTCTTACTTCTTCTTGAAATGTAGGGACCACAGTACATTCCATCACATCCATCTAGTGTACACAGGTAGGTCCATTGTGACGGGCGGGCGGGCGGGCGGGCGGGCTTGCTGCTTTAATGGCTGTTTGCTGTTCCCCTACTCCACTCCACTATTTGACTATGGTGCTGCATCAATCAGTGGCTGGCTCAGGTGCAGCTCTTTAACCTACCTAGGAGGGAGGGCGGAGAGAAGACAAGGAAGGTGAATGAGCTGTTCCAATGTGAAATGCCGGAAACACAGAAACACAGACGACACAAAACAAGAGGTGGCAATGTATTAATTAATTGCATTTAATAAATTAGCTCATTATCACACATGACTGTACAAATGCATTGTCCAACAGGTGTTGAAATAATGGGATTAAAAGGGGAGATCCCATCCGAAAGACAAAAACAATGGCAAACACAAAAAGCACTTTTGGAATCTGATTTTAGTAAACACATAAGGAAAGGGTGCACCGGTCCTGGAAATACTGCAATACCAGGTCAATGCGTGGAGTGGACAGAGCAAGCTCTATTTCCATCTCCCTGTTCTAAAAATCCATTTAATATATGGTCCCCAGATAGGGGACGTATCAGATATTAAACTGATAAGAACAGATACTACACTTGATCTTAGCCAAAAGGCCGAGAAGCGATAACCCGAACGTGCCGCGCGTTTTGCTTCTTTTGCTTGCACCACAATGCAGTGCTGAAAGAGGAGGAATCGACATAAAAACGCCTTCCTGGCAACGCCCAAATGCCCTCCTGCCGTGCAAACACTGGCAGCAGCAGCAGCAGCAGCAGTAAGTGCATGCCCACTGCCACCCCTTCTCCTTTCACACCTTGTATCAGCTTTAATCCAGTCCAGTGCTGCCTGCTGAGCAGCACTGACCAACACTGCCTGGGCCCAGGCTTTTATCTCTGAGGCCCCATTATGATGTCAGAAAGCTGGCTCTGGCTCCTGAGGTCTCCACTATGACACGTGCAAAGTTCCGTCTGAACTTTATATAAGACGGTGCGGCTCAGTCAGTCACTCAGTGTTGCCTGAGAGGGCAACACTGCAACAGCCGGCCCCCAGGCTGTCTTTTTTTTGCACAGCTAGTTGCCTCCAGGAGGCCACAAGAGGGAGACAAGGGACTGCAAAATGGAAAATAGGCATCCACCAACTTTACAGACAACTTGTTCTCCTTGCTCCTACAACCTCCATCCTTGCACAGTTTGTTATTCTTCCAGGTAACATAGTAACAAATCCAAATTGCTGCTCTCTTTGTAGGCAAGCAAGGGTTTGTTGCAACTGCAATTCTTACTTCTTCTTGAAATGTAGGGACCACAGTACATTCCATCACATCCATCTAGTGTACACAGGTAGGTCCATTGTGACGGGCGGGCGGGCGGGCTGGCTGCTTTAATGGCTGTTTGCTGTTCCCCTACTCCACTCCACTATTTGACTATGGTGCTGCATCAATCAGTGGCTGGCTCAGGTGCAGCTCTTTAACCTACCTAGGAGGGAGGGCGGAGAGAAGACAAGGAAGGTGAATGAGCTGTTCCAATGTGAAATGCCGGAAACACAGAAACACAGACGACACAAAACAAGAGGTGGCAATGTATTAATTAATTAATTGCATTTAATAAATTAGCTCATTATCACACATGACTGTACAAATGCATTGTCCAACAGGTGTTGAAATAATCGGATTAAAAGGGGAGATCCCATCCGAAAGACAAAAACAATGGCAAACACAAAAAGCACTTTTGGAATCTGATTTTAGTAAACACATAAGGAAACGGTGCACCGGTCCTGGAAATACTGCAATACCAGGTCAATGCGTGGAGTGGACAGAGCAAGCTCTATTTCCATCTCCCTGTTCTAAAAATCCATTTAATATATGGTCCCCAGATAGGGGACGTATCAGATATTAAACTGATAAGAACAGATACTACACTTGATCTTAGCCAAAAGGCCGAGAAGCGATAACCCGAACGTGCCGCGCGTTTTGCTTCTTTTGCTTGCACCACAATGCAGTGCTGAAAGAGGAGGAATCGACATAAAAACGCCTTCCTGGCAACGCCCAAATGCCCTCCTGCCGTGCAAACACTGGCAGCAGCAGCAGCAGTAGTGCATGCCCACTGCCACCCCTTCTCCTTTCACACCTTGTATCAGCTTTAATCCAGTCCAGTGCTGCCTGCTGAGCAGCACTGACCAACACTGCCTAGGCCCAGGCTTTTATCTCTGAGGCCCCATTATGATGTCAGAAAGCTGGCTCTGGCTCCTGAGGTCTCCACTATGACACGTGCAAAGTTCCGTCTGAACTTTATATAAGACGGTGCGGCTCAGTCAGTCACTCAGTGTTGCCTGAGAGGGCAACACTGCAACAGCCGGCCCCCAGGCTGTCTTTTTTTTGCACAGCTAGTTGCCTCCAGGAGGCCACAAGAGGGAGACAAGGGACTGCAAAATGGAAAATAGGCATCCACCAACTTTACAGACAACTTGTTCTCCTTGCTCCTACAACCTCCATCCTTGCACAGTTTGTTATTCTTCCAGGTAACATAGTAACAAATCCAAATTGCTGCTCTCTTTGTAGGCAAGCAAGGGTTTGTTGCAACTGCAATTCTTACTTCTTCTTGAAATGTAGGGACCACAGTACATTCCATCACATCCATCTAGTGTACACAGGTAGGTCCATTGTGACGGGCGGGCGGGCGGGCGGGCGGGCTGGCTGCTTTAATGGCTGTTTGCTGTTCCCCTACTCCACTCCACTATTTGACTATGGTGCTGCATCAATCAGTGGCTGGCTCAGGTGCAGCTCTTTAACCTACCTAGGAGGGAGGGCGGAGAGAAGACAAGGAAGGTGAATGAGCTGTTCCAATGTGAAATGCCGGAAACACAGAAACACAGATGACACAAAACAAGAGGTGGCAATGTATTAATTAATTGCATTTAATAAATTAGCTCATTATCACACATGACTGTACAAATGCATTGTCCAACAGGTGTTGAAATAATGGGATTAAAAGGGGAGATCCCATCCGAAAGACAAAAACAATGGCAAACACAAAAAGCACTTTTGGAATCTGATTTTAGTAAACACATAAGGAAAGGGTGCACCGGTCCTGGAAATACTGCAATACCAGGTCAATGCGTGGGGTGGACAGAGCAAGCTCTATTTCCATCTCCCTGTTCTAAAAATCCATTTAATATATGGTCCCCAGATAGGGGACGTATCAGATATTAAACTGATAAGAACAGATACTACACTTGATCTTAGCCAAAAGGCCGAGAAGCGATAACCCGAACGTGCCGCGCGTTTTGCTTCTTTTGCTTGCACCACAATGCAGTGCTGAAAGAGGAGGAATCGACATAAAAACGCCTTCCTGGCAACGCCCAAATGCCCTCCTGCCGTGCAAACACTGGCAGCAGCAGCAGCAGCAGCAGCAGTAAGTGCATGCCCACTGCCACCCCTTCTCCTTTCACACCTTGTATCAGCTTTAATCCAGTCCAGTGCTGCCTGCTGAGCAGCACTGACCAACACTGCCTGGGCCCAGGCTTTTATCTCTGAGGCCCCATTATGATGTCAGAAAGCTGGCTCTGGCTCCTGAGGTCTCCACTATGACACGTGCAAAGTTCCGTCTGAACTTTATATAAGACGGTGCGGCTCAGTCAGTCACTCAGTGTTGCCTGAGAGGGCAACACTGCAACAGCCGGCCCCCAGGCTGTCTTTTTTTTTGCACAGCTAGTTGCCTCCAGGAGGCCACAAGAGGGAGACAAGGGACAGCAAAATGGAAAATAGGCATCCACCAACTTTACAGACAACTTGTTCTCCTTGCTCCTACAACCTCCATCCTTGCACAGTTTGTTATTCTTCCAGGTAACATAGTAACAAATCCAAATTGCTGCTCTCTTTGTAGGCAAGCAAGGGTTTGTTGCAACTGCAATTCTTACTTCTTCTTGAAATGTAGGGACCACAGTACATTCCATCACATCCATCTAGTGTACACAGGTAGGTCCATTGTGACGGGCGGCGGGCGGGCGGGCGGGCTGGCTGCTTTAATGGCTGTTTGCTGTTCCCCTACTCCACTCCACTATTTGACTATGGTGCTGCATCAATCAGTGGCTGGCTCAGGTGCAGCTCTTTAACCTACCTAGGAGGGAGGGCGGAGAGAAGACAAGGAAGGTGAATGAGCTGTTCCAATGTGAAATGCCGGAAACACAGAAACACAGACGACACAAAACAAGAGGTGGCAATGTATTAATTAATTGCATTTAATAAATTAGCTCATTATCACACATGACTGTACAAATGCATTGTCCAACAGGTGTTGAAATAATGGGATTAAAAGGGGAGATCCCATCCGAAAGACAAAAACAATGGCAAACACAAAAAGCACTTTTGGAATCTGATTTTAGTAAACACATAAGGAAAGGGTGCACCGGTCCTGGAAATACTGCAATACCAGGTCAATGCGTGGAGTGGACAGAGCAAGCTCTATTTCCATCTCCCTGTTCTAAAAATCCATTTAATATATGGTCCCCAGAT
Organism: Rhinoderma darwinii; assembly: GCF_050947455.1. Classification (NCBI taxonomy): domain Eukaryota; kingdom Metazoa; phylum Chordata; class Amphibia; order Anura; family Rhinodermatidae; genus Rhinoderma; species Rhinoderma darwinii. The sequence goes on from NW_027461698.1 coordinate 779,040, forward strand.
AGGGGACGTATCAGATATTAAACTGATAAGAACAGATACTACACTTGATCTTAGCCAAAAGGCCGAGAAGCGATAACCCGAACGTGCCGCGCGTTTTGCTTCTTTTGCTTGCACCACAATGCAGTGCTGAAAGAGGAGGAATCGACATAAAAACGCCTTCCTGGCAACGCCCAAATGCCCTCCTGCCGTGCAAACACTGGCAGCAGCAGCAGCAGCAGCAGCAGCAGCAGTAAGTGCATGCCCACTGCCACCCCTTCTCCTTTCACACCTTGTATCAGCTTTAATCCAGTCCAGTGCTGCCTGCTGAGCAGCACTGACCAACACTGCCTGGGCCCAGGCTTTTATCTCTGAGGCCCCATTATGATGTCAGAAAGCTGGCTCTGGCTCCTGAGGTCTCCACTATGACACGTGCAAAGTTCCGTCTGAACTTTATATAAGACGGTGCGGCTCAGTCAGTCACTCAGTGTTGCCTGAGAGGGCAACACTGCAACAGCCGGCCCCCAGGCTGTCTTTTTTTTGCACAGCTAGTTGCCTCCAGGAGGCCACAAGAGGGAGACAAGGGACTGCAAAATGGAAAATAGGCATCCACCAACTTTACAGACAACTTGTTCTCCTTGCTCCTACAACCTCCATCCTTGCACAGTTTGTTATTCTTCCAGGTAACATAGTAACAAATCCAAATTGCTGCTCTCTTTGTAGGCAAGCAAGGGTTTGTTGCAACTGCAATTCTTACTTCTTCTTGAAATGTAGGGACCACAGTACATTCCATCACATCCATCTAGTGTACACAGGTAGGTCCATTGTGACAGGCGGGCGGGCGGGCTGGCTGCTTTAATGGCTGTTTGCTGTTCCCCTACTCCACTCCACTATTTGACTATGGTGCTGCATCAATCAGTGGCTGGCTCAGGTGCAGCTCTTTAACCTACCTAGGAGGGAGGGCGGAGAGAAGACAAGGAAGGTGAATGAGCTGTTCCAATGTGAAATGCCGGAAACACAGAAACACAGACGACACAAAACAAGAGGTGGCAATGTATTAATTAATTGCATTTAATAAATTAGCTCATTATCACACATGACTGTACAAATGCATTGTCCAACAGGTGTTGAAATAATGGGATTAAAAGGGGAGATCCCATCCGAAAGACAAAAACAATGGCAAACACAAAAAGCACTTTTGGAATCTGATTTTAGTAAACACATAAGGAAAGGGTGCACCGGTCCTGGAAATACTGCAATACCAGGTCAATGCGTGGAGTGGACAGAGCAAGCTCTATTTCCATCTCCCTGTTCTAAAAATCCATTTAATATATGGTCCCCAGTTAGGGGACGTATCAGATATTAAACTGATAAGAACAGATACTACACTTGATCTTAGCCAAAAGGCCGAGAAGCGATAACCCGAACGTGCCACGCGTTTTGCTTCTTTTGCTTGCACCACAATGCAGTGCTGAAAGAGGAGGAATCGACATAAAAACGCCTTCCTGGCAACGCCCAAATGCCCTCCTGCCGTGCAAACACTGGCAGCAGCAGCAGCAGCAGTAAGTGCATGCCCACTGCCACCCCTTCTCCTTTCACACCTTGTATCAGCTTTAATCCAGTCCAGTGCTGCCTGCTGAGCAGCACTGACCAACACTGCCTGGGCCCAGGCTTTTATCTCTGAGGCCCCATTATGATGTCAGAAAGCTGGCTCTGGCTCCTGAGGTCTCCACTATGACACGTGCAAAGTTCAGTCTGAACTTTATATAAGACGGTGCGGCTCAGTCAGTCACTCAGTGTTGCCTGAGAGGGCAACACTGCAACAGCCGGCCCCCAGGCTGTCTTTTTTTTGCACAGCTAGTTGCCTCCAGGAGGCCACAAGAGGGAGACAAGGGACTGCAAAATGGAAAATAGGCATCCACCAACTTTACAGACAACTTGTTCTCCTTGCTCCTACAACCTCCATCCTTGCACAGTTTGTTATTCTTCCAGGTAACATAGTAACAAATCCAAATTGCTGCTCTCTTTGTAGGCAAGCAAGGGTTTGTTGCAACTGCAATTCTTACTTCTTCTTGAAATGTAGGGACCACAGTACATTCCATCACATCCATCTAGTGTACACAGGTAGGTCCATTGTGACGGGCGGGCGGGCGGGCGGGCTGGCTGCTTTAATGGCTGTTTGCTGTTCCCCTACTCCACTCCACTATTTGACTATGGTGCTGCATCAATCAGTGGCTGGCTCAGGTGCAGCTCTTTAACCTACCTAGGAGGGAGGGCGGAGAGAAGACAAGGAAGGTGAATGAGCTGTTCCAATGTGAAATGCCGGAAACACAGAAACAAAGACGACACAAAACAAGAGGTGGCAATGTATTAATTAATTGCATTTAATAAATTAGCTCATTATCACACATGACTGTACAAATGCATTGTCCAACAGGTGTTGAAATAATGGGATTAAAAGGGGAGATCCCATCCGAAAGACAAAAACAATGGCAAACACAAAAAGCACTTTTGGAATCTGATTTTAGTAAACACATAAGGAAAGGGTGCACCGGTCCTGGAAATACTGCAATACCAGGTCAATGCGTGGAGTGGACAGAGCAAGCTCTATTTCCATCTCCCTGTTCTAAAAATCCATTTAATATATGGTCCCCAGATAGGGGACGTATCAGATATTAAACTGATAAGAACAGATACTACACTTGATCTTAGCCAAAAGGCCGAGAAGCGATAACCCGAACGTGCCGCGCGTTTTGCTTCTTTTGCTTGCACCACAATGCAGTGCTGAAAGAGGAGGAATCGACATAAAAACGCCTTCCTGGCAACGCCCAAATGCCCTCCTGCCGTGCAAACACTGGCAGCAGCAGCAGCAGCAGCAGCAGTAAGTGCATGCCCACTGCCACCCCTTCTCCTTTCACACCTTGTATCAGCTTTAATCCAGTCCAGTGCTGCCTGCTGAGCAGCACTGACCAACACTGCCTGGACCCAGGCTTTTATCTCTGAGGCCCCATTATGATGTCAGAAAGCTGGCTCTGGCTCCTGAGGTCTCCACTATGACACGTGCAAAGTTCCGTCTGAACTTTATATACGACGGTGCGGCTCAGTCAGTCACTCAGTGTTGCCTGAGAGGGCAACACTGCAACAGCCGGCCCCCAGGCTGTCTTTTTTTTGCACAGCTAGTTGCCTCCAGGAGGCCACAAGAGGGAGACAAGGGACTGCAAAATGGAAAATAGGCATCCACCAACTTTACAGACAACTTGTTCTCCTTGCTCCTACAACCTCCATCCTTGCACAGTTTGTTATTCTTCCAGGTAACATAGTAACAAATCCAAATTGCTGCTCTCTTTGTAGGCAAGCAAGGGTTTGTTGCAACTGCAATTCTTACTTCTTCTTGAAATGTAGGGACCACAGTACATTCCATCACATCCATCTAGTGTACACAGGTAGGTCCATTGTGACGGGCGGGCGGGCGGGCTGGCTGCTTTAATGTCTGTTTGCTGTTCCCCTACTCCACTCCACTATTTGACTATGGTGCTGCATCAATCAGTGGCTGGCTCAGGTGCAGCTCTTTAACCTACCTAGGAGGGAGGGCGGAGAGAAGACAAGGAAGGTGAATGAGCTGTTCCAATGTGAAATGCCGGAAACACAGAAACACAGACGACACAAAACAAGAGGTGGCAATGTATTAATTAATTGCATTTAATAAATTAGCTCATTATCACACATGACTGTACAAATGCATTGTCCAACAGGTGTTGAAATAATGGGATTAAAAGGGGAGATCCCATCCGAAAGACAAAAACAATGGCAAACACAAAAAGCACTTTTGGAATCTGATTTTAGTAAACACATAAGGAAAGGGTGCACCGGTCCTGGAAATACTGCAATACCAGGTCAATGCGTGGAGTGGACAGAGCAAGCTCTATTTCCATCTCCCTGTTCTAAAAATCCATTTAATATATGGTCCCCAGATAGGGGACGTATCAGATATTAAACTGATAAGAACAGATACTACACTTGATCTTAGCCAAAAGGCCGAGAAGCGATAACCCGAACGTGCCGCGCGTTTTGCTTCTTTTGCTTGCACCACAATGCAGTGCTGAAAGAGGAGGAATCGACATAAAAACGCGTTCCTGGCAACGCCCAAATGCCCTCCTGCCGTGCAAACACTGGCAGCAGCAGCAGCAGTAAGTGCATGCCCACTGCCACCCCTTCTCCTTTCACACCTTGTATCAGCTTTAATCCAGTCCAGTGCTGCCTGCTGAGCAGCACTGACCAACACTGCCTGGGCCCAGGCTTTTATCTCTGAGGCCCCATTATGATGTCAGAAAGCTGGCTCTGGCTCCTGAGGTCTCCACTATGACACGTGCAAAGTTCCGTCTGAACTTTATATAAGACGGTGCGGCTCAGTCAGTCACTCAGTGTTGCCTGAGAGGGCAACACTGCAACAGCCGGCCCCCAGGCTGTCTTTTTTTTGCACAGCTAGTTGCCTCCAGGAGGCCACAAGTGGGAGACAAGGGACTGCAAAATGGAAAATAGGCATCCACCAACTTTACAGACAACTTGTTCTCCTTGCTCCTACAACCTCCATCCTTGCACAGTTTGTTATTCTTCCAGGTAACATAGTAACAAATCCAAATTGCTGCTCTCTTTGTAGGCAAGCAAGGGTTTGTTGCAACTGCAATTCTTACTTCTTCTTGAAATGTAGGGACCACAGTACATTCCATCACATCCATCTAGTGTACACAGGTAGGTCCATTGTGACGGGCGGGCGGGCGGGCTGGCTGCTTTAATGGCTGTTTGCTGTTCCCCTACTCCACTCCACTATTTGACTATGGTGCTGCATCAATCAGTGGCTGGCTCAGGTGCAGCTCTTTAACCTACCTAGGAGGGAGGGCGGAGAGAAGACAAGGAAGGTGAATGAGCTGTTCCAATGTGAAATGCCGGAAACACAGAAACACAGACGACACAAAACAAGAGGTGGCAATGTATTAATTAATTGCATTTAATAAATTAGCTCATTATCACACATGACTGTACAAATGCATTGTCCAACAGGTGTTGAAATAATGGGATTAAAAGGGGAGATCCCATCCGAAAGACAAAAACAATGGCAAACACAAAAAGCACTTTTGGAATCTGATTTTAGTAAACACATAAGGAAAGGGTGCACCGGTCCTGGAAATACTGCAATACCAGGTCAATGCGTGGAGTGGACAGAGCAAGCTCTATTTCCATCTCCCTGTTCTAAAAATCCATTTAATATATGGTCCCCAGATAGGGGACGTATCAGATATTAAACTGATAAGAACAGATACTACACTTGATCTTAGCCAAAAGGCCGAGAAGCGATAACCCGAACGTGCCGCGCGTTTTGCTTCTTTTGCTTGCACCACAATGCAGTGCTGAAAGAGGAGGAATCGACATAAAAACGTGTTCCTGGCAACGCCCAAATGCCCTCCTGCCGTGCAAACACTGGCAGCAGCAGCAGTAAGTGCATGCCCACTGCCACCCCTTCTCCTTTCACACCTTGTATCAGCTTTAATCCAGTCCAGTGCTGCCTGCTGAGCAGCACTGACCAACACTGCCTGGGCCCAGGCTTTTATCTCTGAGGCCCCATTATGATGTCAGAAAGCTGGCTCTGGCTCCTGAGGTCTCCACTATGACACGTGCAAAGTTCCGTCTGAACTTTATATAAGACGGTGCGGCTCAGTCAGTCACTCAGTGTTGCCTGAGAGGGCAACACTGCAACAGCCGGCCCCCAGGCTGTCTTTTTTTTGCACAGCTAGTTGCCTCCAGGAGGCCACAAGAGGGAGACAAGGGACTGCAAAATGGAAAATAGGCATCCACCAACTTTACAGACAACTTGTTCTCCTTGCTCCTACAACCTCCATCCTTGCACAGTTTGTTATTCTTCCAGGTAACATAGTAACAAATCCAAATTGCTGCTCTCTTTGTAGGCAAGCAAGGGTTTGTTGCAACTGCAATTCTTACTTCTTCTTGAAATGTAGGGACCACAGTACATTCCATCACATCCATCTAGTGTACACAGGTAGGTCCATTGTGACGGGCGGGCGGGCGGGCTGGCTGCTTTAATGGCTGTTTGCTGTTCCCCTACTCCACTCCACTATTTGACTATGGTGCTGCATCAATCAGTGGCTGGCTCAGGTGCAGCTCTTTAACCTACCTAGGAGGGAGGGCGGAGAGAAGACAAGGAAGGTGAATGAGCTGTTCCAATGTGAAATGCCGGAAACACAGAAACACAGACGACACAAAACAAGAGGTGGCAATGTATTAATTAATTGCATTTAATAAATTAGCTCATTATCACACATGACTGTACAAATGCATTGTCCAACAGGTGTTGAAATAATGGGATTAAACGGGGAGATCCCATCCGAAAGACAAAAACAATGGCAAACACAAAAAGCACTTTTGGAATCTGATTTTAGTAAACACATAAGGAAAGGGTGCACCGGTCCTGGAAATACTGCAATACCAGGTCAATGCGTGGAGTGGACAGAGCAAGCTCTATTTCCATCTCCCTGTTTTAAAAATCCATTTAATATATGGTCCCCAGATAGGGGACGTATCAGATATTAAACTGATAAGAACAGATACTACACTTGATCTTAGCCAAAAGGCCGAGAAGCGATAACCCGAACGTGCCGCGCGTTTTGCTTCTTTTGCTTGCACCACAATGCAGTGCTGAAAGAGGAGGAATCGACATAAAAACGCCTTCCTGGCAACGCCCAAATGCCCTCCTGCCGTGCAAACACTGGCAGCAGCAACAGCAGCAGCAGCAGTAAGTGCATGCCCACTGCCACCCCTTCTCCTTTCACACCTTGTATCAGCTTTAATCCAGTCCAGTGCTGCCTGCTGAGCAGCACTGACCAACACTGCCTGGACCCAGGCTTTTATCTCTGAGGCCCCATTATGATGTCAGAAAGCTGGCTCTTGCTCCTGAGGTCTCCACTATGACACGTGCAAAGTTCCGTCTGAACTTTATATAAGACGGTGCGGCTCAGTCAGTCACTCAGTGTTGCCTGAGAGGGCAACACTGCAACAGCCGGCCCCCAGGCTGTCTTTTTTTTGCACAGCTAGTTGCCTCCAGGAGGCCACAAGAGGGAGACAAGGGACTGCAAAATGGAAAATAGGCATCCACCAACTTTACAGACAACTTGTTCTCCTTGCTCCTACAACCTCCATCCTTGCACAGTTTGTTATTCTTCCAGGTAACATAGTAACAAATCCAAATTGCTGCTCTCTTTGTAGGCAAGCAAGGGTTTGTTGCAACTGCAATTCTTACTTCTTCTTGAAATGTAGGGACCACAGTACATTCCATCACATCCATCTAGTGTACACAGGTAGGTCCATTGTGACGGGCGGGCGGGCGGGCTGGCTGCTTTAATGTCTGTTTGCTGTTCCCCTACTCCACTCCACTATTTGACTATGGTGCTGCATCAATCAGTGGCTGGCTCAGGTGCAGCTCTTTAACCTACCTAGGAGGGAGGGCGGAGAGAAGACAAGGAAGGTGAATGAGCTGTTCCAATGTGAAATGCCGGAAACACAGAAACACAGACGACACAAAACAAGAGGTGGCAATGTATTAATTAATTGCATTTAATAAATTAGCTCATTATCACACATGACTGTACAAATGCATTGTCCAACAGGTGTTGAAATAATGGGATTAAAAGGGGAGATCCCATCCGAAAGACAAAAACAATGGCAAACACAAAAAGCACTTTTGGAATCTGATTTTAGTAAACACATAAGGAAAGGGTGCACCGGTCCTGGAAATACTGCAATACCAGGTCAATGCGTGGAGTGGACAGAGCAAGCTCTATTTCCATCTCCCTGTTCTAAAAATCCATTTAATATATGGTCCCCAGATAGGGGACGTATCAGATATTAAACTGATAAGAACAGATACTACACTTGATCTTAGCCAAAAGGCCGAGAAGCGATAACCCGAACGTGCCGCGCGTTTTGCTTCTTTTGCTTGCACCACAATGCAGTGCTGAAAGAGGAGGAATCGACATAAAAACGTGTTCCTGGCAACGCCCAAATGCCCTCCTGCCGTGCAAACACTGGCAGCAGCAGCAGCAGCAGCAGCAGCAGTAAGTGCATGCCCACTGCCACCCCTTCTCCTTTCACACCTTGTATCAGCTTTAATCCAGTCCAGTGCTGCCTGCTGAGCAGCACTGACCAACACTGCCTGGGCCCAGGCTTTTATCTCTGAGGCCCCATTATGATGTCAGAAAGCTGGCTCTGGCTCCTGAGGTCTCCACTATGACACGTGCAAAGTTCCGTCTGAACTTTATATAAGACGGTGCGGCTCAGTCAGTCACTCAGTGTTGCCTGAGAGGGCAACACTGCAACAGCCGGCCCCCAGGCTGTCTTTTTTTTGCACAGCTAGTTGCCTCCAGGAGGCCACAAGAGGGAGACAAGGGACTGAAAAATGGAAAATAGGCATCCACCAACTTTACAGACAACTTGTTCTCCTTGCTCCTACAACCTCCATCCTTGCACAGTTTGTTATTCTTCCAGGTAACATAGTAACAAATCCAAATTGCTGCTCTCTTTGTAGGCAAGCAAGGGTTTGTTGCAACTGCAATTCTTACTTCTTCTTGAAATGTAGGGACCACAGTACATTCCATCACATCCATCTAGTGTACACAGGTAGGTCCATTGTGACGGGCGGGCGGGCGGGCGGGCTGGCTGCTTTAATGGCTGTTTGCTGTTCCCCTACTCCACTCCACTATTTGACTATGGTGCTGCATCAATCAGTGGCTGGCTCAGGTGCAGCTCTTTAACCTACCTAGGAGGGAGGGCGGAGAGAAGACAAGGAAGGTGAATGAGCTGTTCCAATGTGAAATGCCGGAAACACAGAAACACAGACGACACAAAACAAGAGGTGGCAATGTATTAATTAATTGCATTTAATAAATTAGCTCATTATCACACATGACTGTACAAATGCATTGTCCAACAGGTGTTGAAATAATGGGATTAAAAGGGGAGATCCCATCCGAAAGACAAAAACAATGGCAAACACAAAAAGCACTTTTGGAATCTGATTTTAGTAAACACATAAGGAAAGGGTGCACCGGTCCTGGAAATACTGCAATACCAGGTCAATGCGTGGAGTGAACAGAGCAAGCTCTGTTTCCATCTCCCTGTTCTAAAAATCCATTTAATATATGGTCCCCAGATAGGGGACGTATCAGATATTAAACTGATAAGAACAGATACTACACTTGATCTTAGCCAAAAGGCCGAGAAGCGATAACCCGAACGTGCCGCGCGTTTTGCTTCTTTTGCTTGCACCACAATGCAGTGCTGAAAGAGGAGGAATCGACATAAAAACGCCTTCCTGGCAACGCCCAAATGCCCTCCTGCCGTGCAAACACTGGCAGCAGCAGCAGTAAGTGCATGCCCACTGCCACCCCTTCTCCTTTCACACCTTGTATCAGCTTTAATCCAGTCCAGTGCTGCCTGCTGAGCAGCACTGACCAACACTGCCTGGGCCCAGGCTTTTATCTCTGAGGCCCCATTATGATGTCAGAAAGCTGGCTCTGGCTCCTGAGGTCTCCACTATGACACGTGCAAAGTTCCGTCTGAACTTTATATAAGACGGTGCGGCTCAGTCAGTCACTCAGTGTTGCCTGAGAGGGCAACACTGCAACAGCCGGCCCCCAGGCTGTCTTTTTTTGCACAGCTAGTTGCCTCCAGGAGGCCACAAGAGGGAGACAAGGGACTGCAAAATGGAAAATAGGCATCCACCAACTTTACAGACAACTTGTTCTCCTTGCTCCTACAACCTCCATCCTTGCACAGTTTGTTATTCTTCCAGGTAACATAGTAACAAATCCAAATTGCTGCTCTCTTTGTAGGCAAGCAAGGGTTTGTTGCAACTGCAATTCTTACTTCTTCTTGAAATGTAGGGACCACAGTACATTCCATCACATCCATCTAGTGTACACAGGTAGGTCCATTGTGACGGGCGGGCGGGCTGGCTGCTTTAATGGCTGTTTGCTGTTCCCCTACTCCACTCCACTATTTGACTATGGTGCTGCATCAATCAGTGGCTTGCTCAGGTGCAGCTCTTTAACCTACCTAGGAGGGAGGGCGGAGAGAAGACAAGGAAGGTGAATGAGCTGTTCCAATGTGAAATGCCGGAAACACAGAAACACAGACGACACAAAACAAGAGGTGGCAATGTATTAATTAATTGCATTTAATAAATTAGCTTATTATCACACATGACTGTACAAATGCATTGTCCAACAGGTGTTGAAATAATGGGATTAAAAGGGGAGATCCCATCCGAAAGACAAAAACAATGGCAAACACAAAAAGCACTTTTGGAATCTGATTTTAGTAAACACATAAGGAAAGGGTGCACCGGTCCTGGAAATACTGCAATACCAGGTCAATGCGTGGAGTGGACAGAGCAAGCTCTATTTCCATCTCCCTGTTCTAAAAATCCATTTAATATATGGTCCCCAGATAGGGGACGTATCAGATATTAAACTGATAAGAACAGATACTACACTTGATCTTAGCCAAAAGGCCGAGAAGCGATAACCCGAACGGGCCGCGCGTTGACCGAGCCTGCCCAATACTGCTGTTCACCCCTTGCAGCGATTCAGCCTACTCCTAGGCAATTCCATGGGGCCCTGCAGGCTCACACACACTCACAGCTACTAAGCGGGAGGTGAATAAAGGCCGGAGAGGAAGCAAGACAGGATTTGCTTATTTTGCTTGCACCACAATGCAGTGCTGAAAGAGGAGGACATAAAAACGCCTTCCTGGCAACGCCCAAATGCCCTCCTGCCGTGCAAACACTGGCAGCAGCAGCAGCAGCAGCAGTAAGTGCATGCCCACTGCCACCCCTTCTCCTTTCACACCTTGTATCAGCTTTAATCCAGTCCAGTGCTGCCTGCTGAGCAGCACTGACCAACACTGCCTGGGCCCAGGCTTTTATCTCTGAGGCCCCATTATGATGTCACAAAGCTGGCTCTGGCTTCTGAGGTCTCCACTATGACACGTGCAAAGTTCCGTCTGAACTTTATATAAGACGGTGCGGCTCAGTCAGTCACTCAGTGTTGCCTGAGAGGGCAACACTGCAACAGCCGGCCCCCAGGCTGTCTTTTTTTTGCACAGCTAGTTGCCTCCAGGAGGCCACAAGAGGGAGACAAGGGACTGCAAAATGGAAAATAGGCATCCACCAACTTTACAGACAACTTGTTCTCCTTGCTCCTACAACCTCCATCCTTGCACAGTTTGTTATTCTTCCAGGTAACATAGTAACAAATCCAAATTGCTGCTCTCTTTGTAGGCAAGCAAGGGTTTGTTGCAACTGCAATTCTTACTTCTTCTTGAAATGTAGGGACCACAGTACATTCCATCACATCCATCTAGTGTACACAGGTAGGTCCATTGTGACGGGCGGGCGGGCGGGCTGGCTGCTTTAATGGCTGTTTGCTGTTCCCCTACTCCACTCCACTATTTGACTATGGTGCTGCATCAATCAGTGGCTGGCTCAGGTGCAGCTCTTTAACCTACCTAGGAGGGAGGGCGGAGAGAAGACAAGGAAGGTGAATGAGCTGTTCCAATGTGAAATGCCGGAAACACAGAAACACAGACGACACAAAACAAGAGGTGGCAATGTATTAATTAATTGCATTTAATAAATTAGCTCATTATCACACATGACTGTACAAATGCATTGTCCAACAGGTGTTGAAATAATGGGATTAAAAGGGGAGATCCCATCCGAAAGACAAAAACAATGGCAAACACAAAAAGCACTTTTGGAATCTGATTTTAGTAAACACATAAGGAAAGGGTGCACCGGTCCTGGAAATACTGCAATACCAGGTCAATGCGTGGAGTGGACAGAGCAAGCTCTATTTCCATCTCCCTGTTCTAAAAATCCATTTAATATATGGTCCCCAGATAGGGGACGTATCAGATATTAAACTGATAAGAACAGATACTACACTTGATCTTAGCCAAAAGGCCGAGAAGCGATAACCCGAACGGGCCGCGCGTTGACCGAGCCTGCCCAATACTGCTGTTCACCCCTTGCAGCGATTCAGCCTACTCCTAGGCAATTCCATGGGGCCCTGCAGGCTCACACACACTCACAGCTACTAAGCGGGAGGTGAATAAAGACCGGAGAGGAAGCAAGACAGGATTTGCTTCTTTTGCTTGCACCACAATGCAGTGCTGAAAGAGGAGGAATCGACATAAAAACGCCTTCCTGGCAACGCCCAAATGCCCTCCTGCCGTGCAAACACTGGCAGCAGCAGCAGCAGCAGCAGCAGTAAGTGCATGCCCACTGCCACCCCTTCTCCTTTCACACCTTGTATCAGCTTTAATCCAGTCCAGTGCTGCCTGCTGAGCAGCACTGACCAACACTGCCTGGGCCCAGGCTTTTATCTCTGAGGCCCCATTATGATGTCAGAAAGCTGGCTCTGGCTCCTGAGGTCTCCACTATGACACGTGCAAAGTTCCGTCTGAACTTTATATAAGACGGTGCGGCTCAGTCAGTCACTCAGTGTTGCCTGAGAGGGCAACACTGCAACAGCCGGCCCCCAGGCTGTCTTTTTTTTGCACAGCTAGTTGCCTCCAGGAGGCCACAAGAGGGAGACAAGGGACTGCAAAATGGAAAATAGGCATCCACCAACTTTACAGACAACTTGTTCTCCTTGCTCCTACAACCTCCATCCTTGCACAGTTTGTTATTCTTCCAGGTAACATAGTAACAAATCCAAATTGCTGCTCTCTTTGTAGGCAAGCAAGGGTTTGTTGCAACTGCAGTTCTTACTTCTTCTTGAAATGTAGGGACCACAGTACATTCCATCACATCCATCTAGTGTACACAGGTAGGTCCATTGTGACGGGCGGGCGGGCGGGCTGGCTGCTTTAATGGCTGTTTGCTGTTCCCCTACTCCACTCCACTATTTGACTATGGTGCTGCATCAATCAGTGGCTGGCTCAGGTGCAGCTCTTTAACCTACCTAGGAGGGAGGGCGGAGAGAAGACAAGGAAGGTGAATGAGCTGTTCCAATGTGAAATGCCGGAAACACAGAAACACAGACGACACAAAACAAGAGGTGGCAATGTATTAATTAATTGCATTTAATAAATTAGCTCATTATCACACATGACTGTACAAATGCATTGTCCAACAGGTGTTGAAATAATGAGATTAAAAGGGGAGATCCCATCCGAAAGACAAAAACAATGGCAAACACAAAAAGCACTTTTGGAATCTGATTTTAGTAAACACATAAGGAAAGGGTGCACCGGTCCTGGAAATACTGCAATACCAGGTCAATGCGTGGAGTGGACAGAGCAAGCACTATTTCCATCTCCCTGTTCTAAAAATCCATTTAATATATGGTCCCCAGATAGGGGACGTATCAGATATTAAACTGATAAGAACAGATACTACACTTGATCTTAGCCAAAAGGCCGAGAAGCGATAACCCGAACGGGCCGCGCGTTGACCGAGCCTGCCCAATACTGCTGTTCACCCCTTGCAGCGATTCAGCCTACTCCTAGGCAATTCCATGGGGCCCTGCAGGCTCACACACACTCACAGCTACTAAGCGGGAGGTGAATAAAGGCCGGAGAGGAAGCAAGACAGGATTTGCTTCTTTTGCTTGCACCACAATGCAGTGCTGAAAGAGGAAGTATCGACATAAAAACGCCTTCCTGGCAACGCCCAAATGCCCTCCTGCCGTGCAAACACTGGCAGCAGCAGCAGCAGCAGTAAGTGCATGCCCACTGCCACCCCTTCTCCTTTCACACCTTGTATCAGCTTTAATCCAGTCCAGTGCTGCCTGCTGAGCAGCACTGACCAACACTGCCTGGGCCCAGGCTTTTATCTCTGAGGCCCCATTATGATGTCAGAAAGCTGGCTCTGGCTCCTGAGGTCTCCACTATGACACGTGCAAAGTTCCGTCTGAACTTTATATAAGACGGTGCGGCTCAGTCAGTCACTCAGTGTTGCCTGAGAGGGCAACACTGCAACAGCCGGCCCCCAGGCTGTCTTTTTTTTGCACAGCTAGTTGCCTCCAGGAGGCCACAAGAGGGAGACAAGGGACAGCAAAATGGAAAATAGGCATCCACCAACTTTACAGACAACTTGTTCTCCTTGCTCCTACAACCTCCATCCTTGCACAGTTTGTTATTCTTCCAGGTAACATAGTAACAAATCCAAATTGCTGCTCTCTTTGTAGGCAAGCAAGGGTTTGTTGCAACTGCAATTCTTACTTCTTCTTGAAATGTAGGGACCACAGTACATTCCATCACATCCATCTAGTGTACACAGGTAGGTCCATTGTGACGGGCGGGCGGGCGGGCTGGCTGCTTTAATGGCTGTTTGCTGTTCCCCTACTCCACTCCACTATTTGACTATGGTGCTGCATCAATCAGTGGCTGGCTCAGGTGCAGCTCTTTAACCTACCTAGGAGGGAGGGTGGAGAGAAGACAAGGAAGGTGAATGAGCTGTTCCAATGTGAAATGCCGGAAACACAGAAACACAGACGACACAAAACAAGAGGTGGCAATGTATTAATTAATTGCATTTAATAAATTAGCTCATTATCACACATGACTGTACAAATGCATTGTCCAACAGGTGTTGAAATAATGGGATTAAAAGGGGAGATCCCATCCGAAAGACAAAAACAATGACAAACACAAAAAGCACTTTTGGAATCTGATTTTAGTAAACACATAAAGAAAGGGTGCACCGGTCCTGGAAATACTGCAATACCAGGTCAATGCGTGGAGTGGACAGAGCAAGCTCTATTTCCATCTCCCTGTTCTAAAAATCCATTTAATATATGGTCCCCAGATAGGGGACGTATCAGATATTAAACTGATAAGAACAGATACTACACTTGATCTTAGCCAAAAGGCCGAGAAGCGATAACCCGAACGGGCCGCGCGTTGACCGAGCCTGCCCAATACTGCTGTTCACCCCTTGCAGCGATTCAGCCTACTCCTAGGCAATTCCATGGGGCCCTGCAGGCTCACACACACTCACAGCTACTAAGCGGGAGGTGAATAAAGGCCGGAGAGGAAGCAAGACAGGATTTGCTTCTTTTGCTTGCACCACAATGCAGTGCTGAAAGAGGAGGAATCGACATAAAAACGCCTTCCTGGCAACGCCCAAATGCCCTCCTGCCGTGCAAACACTGGCAGCAGCAGCAGCAGCAGCAGCAGCAGCAGTAAGTGCATGCCCACTGCCACCCCTTCTCCTTTCACACCTTGTATCAGCTTTAATCCAGTCCAGTGCTGCCTGCTGAGCAGCACTGACCAACACTGCCTGGGCCCAGGCTTTTATCTCTGAGGCCCCATTATGATGTCAGAAAGCTGGCTCTGGCTCCTGAGGTCTCCACTATGACACGTGCAAAGTTCCGTCTGAACTTTATATAAGACAGTGCGGCTCAGTCAGTCACTCAGTGTTGCCTGAGAGGGCAACACTGCAACAGCCGGCCCCCAGGCTGTCTTTTTTTGCACAGCTAGTTGCCTCCAGGAGGCCACAAGAGGGAGACAAGGGACTGCAAAATGGAAAATAGGCATCCACCAACTTTACAGACAACTTGTTCTCCTTGCTCCTACAACTTCCATCCTTGCACAGTTTGTTATTCTTCCAGGTAACATAGTAACAAATCCAAATTGCTGCTCTCTTTGTAGGCAAGCAAGGGTTTGTTGCAACTGCAATTCTTACTTCTTCTTGAAATGTAGGGACCACAGTACATTCCATCACATCCATCTAGTGTACACAGGTAGGTCCATTGTGACGGGTGGGCGGGCGGGCTGGCTGCTTTAATGGCTGTTTGCTGTTCCCCTACTCCACTCCACTATTTGACTATGGTGCTGCATCAATCAGTGGCTGGCTCAGGTGCAGCTCTTTAACCTACCTAGGAGGGAGGGCGGAGAGAAGACAAGGAAGGTGAATGAGCTGTTCCAATGTGAAATGCCAGAAACACAGAAACACAGACGACACAAAACAAGAGGTGGCAATGTATTAATTAATTGCATTTAATAAATTAGCTCATTATCACACATGACTGTACAAATGCATTGTCCAACAGGTGTTGAAATAATGGGATTAAAAGGGGAGATCCCATCCGAAAGACAAAAACAATGGCAAACACAAAAAGCACTTTTGGAATCTGATTTTAGTAAACACATAAGGAAAGGGTGCACCGGTCCTGGAAATACTGCAATACCAGGTCAATGCGTGGAGTGGACAGAGCAAGCTCTATTTCCATCTCCCTGTTCTAAAAATCCATTTAATATATGGTCCCCAGATAGGGGACGTATCAGATATTAAACTGATAAGAACAGATACTACACTTGATCTTAGCCAAAATACCGAGAAGCGATAACCCGAACGGGCCGCGCGTTGACCGAGCCTGCCCAATACTGCTGTTCACCCCTTGCAGCGATTCAGCCTACTCCTAGGCAATTCCATGGGGCCCTGCAGGCTCACACACACTCACAGCTACTAAGCGGGAGGTGAATAAAGGCCGGAGAGGAAGCAAGACAGGATTTGCTTCTTTTGCTTGCACCACAATGCAGTGCTGAAAGAGGAGGAATCGACATAAAAACGCCTTCCTGGCAACGCCCAAATGCCCTCCTGCCGTGCAAACACTGGCAGCAGCAGCAGCAGCAGCAGCAGCAGTAAGTGCATGCCCACTGCCACCCCTTCTCCTTTCACACCTTGTATCAGCTTTAATCCAGTCCAGTGCTGCCTGCTGAGCAGCACTGACCAACACTGCCTGGGCCCAGGCTTTTATCTCTGAGGCCCCATTATGATGTCAGAAAGCTGGCTCTGGCTCCTGAGGTCTCCACTATGACACGTGCAAAGTTCCGTCTGAACTTTATATAAGACGGTGCGGCTCAGTCAGTCACTCAGTGTTGCCTGAGAGGGCAACACTGCAACAGCCGGCCCCCAGGCTGTCTTTTTTTTGCACAGCTAGTTGCCTCCAGGAGGCCACAAGAGGGAGACAAGGGACTGCAAAATGGAAAATAGGCATCCACCAACTTTACAGACAACTTGTTCTCCTTGCTCCTACAACCTCCATCCTTGCACAGTTTGTTATTCTTCCAGGTAACATAGTAACAAATCCAAATTGCTGCTCTCTTTGTAGGCAAGCAAGGGTTTGTTGCAACTGCAATTCTTACTTCTTCTTGAAATGTAGGGACCACAGTACATTCCATCACATCCATCTAGTGTACACAGGTAGGTCCATTGTGACGGGCGGGCGGACGGGCTGGCTGCTTTAATGGCTGTTTGCTGTTCCCCTACTCCACTCCACTATTTGACTATGGTGCTGCATCAATCAGTGGCTGGCTCAGGTGCAGCTCTTTAACCTACCTAGGAGGGAGGGCGGAGAGAAGACAAGGAAGGTGAATGAGCTGTTCCAATGTGAAATGCCGGAAACACAGAAACACAGACGACACAAAACAAGAGGTGGCAATGTATTAATTAATTGCATTTAATAAATTAGCTCATTATCACACATGACTGTACAAATGCATTGTCCAACAGGTGTTGAAATAATGGGATTAAAAGGGGAGATCCCATCCGAAAGACAAAAACAATGGCAAACACAAAAAGCACTTTTGGAATCTGATTTTAGTAAACACATAAGGAAAGGGTGCACCGGTCCTGGAAATACTGCAATACCAGGTCAATGCGTGGAGTGGACAGAGCAAGCTCTATTTCCATCTCCCTGTTCTAAAAATCCATTTAATATATGGTCCCCAGTTAGGGGACGTATCAGATATTAAACTGATAAGAACAGATACTACACTTGATCTTAGCCAAAAGGCCGAGAAGCGATAACCCGAACGGGCCGCGCGTTGACCGAGCCTGCCCAATACTGCTGTTCACCCCTTGCAGCGATTCAGCCTACTCCTAGGGAAATTCCATGGGGCCCTGCAGGCTCACACACACTCACAGCTACGCGGGAGGTGAATAAAGGCCGGAGAGGAAGCAAGACAGGATTTGCTTCTTTTGCTTGCACCACAATGCAGTGCTGAAAGAGGAGGAATCGACATAAAAACGCCTTCCTGGCAACGCCCAAATGCCCTCCTGCCGTGCAAACACTGGCAGCAGCAGCAGCAGCAGCAGCAGCAGTAAGTGCATGCCCACTGCCACCCCTTCTCCTTTCACACCTTGTATCAGCTTTAATCCAGTCCAGTGCTGCCTGCTGAGCAGCACTGACCAACACTGCCTGGGCCCAGGCTTTTATCTCTGAGGCCCCATTATGATGTCAGAAAGCTGGCTCTGGCTCCTGAGGTCTCCACTATGACACGTGCAAAGTTCCGTCTGAACTTTATATAAGACGGTGCGGCTCAGTCAGTCACTCAGTGTTGCCTGAGAGGGCAACACTGCAACAGCCGGCCCCCAGGCTGTCTTTTTTTTGCACAGCTAGTTGCCTCCAGGAGGCCACAAGAGGGAGACAAGGGACTGCAAAATGGAAAATAGGCATCCACCAACTTTACAGACAACTTGTTCTCCTTGCTCCTACAACCTCCATCCTTGCACAGTTTGTTATTCTTCCAGGTAACATAGTAACAAATCCAAATTGCTGCTCTCTTTGTAGGCAAGCAAGGGTTTGTTGCAACTGCAATTCTTACTTCTTCTTGAAATGTAGGGACCACAGTACATTCCATCACATCCATCTAGTGTACACAGGTAGGTCCATTGTGACGGGCGGGCGGGCGGGCTGGCTGCTTTAATGGCTGTTTGCTGTTCCCCTACTCCACTCCACTATTTGACTATGGTGCTGCATCAATCAGTGGCTGGCTCAGGTGCAGCTCTTTAACCTACCTAGGAGGGAGGGCGGAGAGAAGACAAGGAAGGTGAATGAGTTGTTCCAATGTGAAATGCCGGAAACAAAGAAACACAGATGACACAAAACAAGAGGTGGCAATGTATTAATTAATTGCATTTAATAAATTAGCTCATTATCACACATGACTGTACAAATGCATTGTCCAACAGGTGTTGAAATAATGGGATTAAAAGGGGAGATCCCATCCGAAAGACAAAAACAATGGCAAACACAAAAAGCACTTTTGGAATCTGATTTTAGTAAACACATAAGGAAAGGGTGCACCGGTCCTGGAAATACTGCAATACCAGGTCAATGCGTGGAGTGGACAGAGCAAGCTCTATTTCCATCTCCCTGTTCTAAAAATCCATTTAATATATGGTCCCCAGATAGGGGACGTATCAGATATTAAACTGATAAGAACAGATACTACACTTGATCTTAGCCAAAAGGCCGAGAAGCGATAACCCGAACGGGCCGCGCGTTGACCGAGCCTGCCCAATACTGCTGTTCACCCCTTGCAGCGATTCAGCCTACTCCTAGGCAATTCCATGGGGCCCTGCAGGCTCACACACACTCACAGCTACTAAGCGGGAGGTGAATAAAGGCCGGAGAGGAAGCAAGACAGGATTTGCTTCTTTTGCTTGCACCACAATGCAGTGCTGAAAGAGGAGGAATCGACATAAAAACGCCTTCCTGGCAACGCCCAAATGCCCTCCTGCCTTGCAAACACTGGCAGCAGCAGCAGCAGCAGCAGCAGCAGCAGCAGTAAGTGCATGCCCACTGCCACCCCTTCTCCTTTCACACCTTGTATCAGCTTTAATCCAGTCCAGTGCTGCCTGCTGAGCAGCACTGACCAACACTGCCTGGGCCCAGGCTTTTATCTCTGAGGCCCCATTATGATGTCAGAAAGCTGGCTCTGGCTCCTGAGGTCTCCACTATGACACGTGCAAAGTTCCGTCTGAACTTTATATAAGACGGTGCGGCTCAGTCAGTCACTCAGTGTTGCCTGAGAGGGCAACACTGCAACAGCCGGCCCCCAGGCTGTCTTTTTTTTGCACAGCTAGTTGCCTCCAGGAGGCCACAAGAGGGAGACAAGGGACTGCAAAATGGAAAATAGGCATCCACCAACTTTACAGACAACTTGTTCTCCTTGCTCCTACAACTTCCATCCTTGCACAGTTTGTTATTCTTCCAGGTAACATAGTAACAAATCCAAATTGCTGCTCTCTTTGTAGGCAAGCAAGGGTTTGTTGCAACTGCAATTCTTACTTCTTCTTGAAATGTAGGGACCACAGTACATTCCATCACATCCATCTAGTGTACACAGGTAGGTCCATTGTGACGGGCGGGCGGGCGGGCTGGCTGCTTTAATGGCTGTTTGCTGTTCCCCTACTCCACTCCACTATTTGACTATGGTGCTGCATCAATCAGTGGCTGGCTCAGGTGCAGCTCTTTAACCTACCTAGGAGGGAGGGCGGAGAGAAGACAAGGAAGGTGAATGAGCTGTTCCAATGTGAAATGCCAGAAACACAGAAACACAGACGACACAAAACAAGAGGTGGCAATGTATTAATTAATTGCATTTAATAAATTAGCTCATTATCACACATGACTGTACAAATGCATTGTCCAACAGGTGTTGAAATAATGGGATTAAAAGGGGAGATCCCATCCGAAAGACAAAAACAATGGCAAACACAAAAAGCACTTTTGGAATCTGATTTTAGTAAACACATAAGGAAAGGGTGCACCGGTCCTGGAAATACTGCAATACCAGGTCAATGCGTGGAGTGGACAGAGCAAGCTCTATTTCCATCTCCCTGTTCTAAAAATCCATTTAATATATGGTCCCCAGATAGGGGACGTATCAGATATTAAACTGATAAGAACAGATACTACACTTGATCTTAGCCAAAATACCGAGAAGCGATAACCCGAACGGGCCGCGCGTTGACCGAGCCTGCCCAATACTGCTGTTCACCCCTTGCAGCGATTCAGCCTACTCCTAGGCAATTCCATGGGGCCCTGCAGGCTCACACACACTCACAGCTACTAAGCGGGAGGTGAATAAAGGCCGGAGAGGAAGCAAGACAGGATTTGCTTCTTTTGCTTGCACCACAATGCAGTGCTGAAAGAGGAGGAATCGACATAAAAACGCCTTCCTGGCAACGCCCAAATGCCCTCCTGCCGTGCAAACACTGGCAGCAGCAGCAGCAGCAGCAGCAGCAGTAAGTGCATGCCCACTGCCACCCCTTCTCCTTTCACACCTTGTATCAGCTTTAATCCAGTCCAGTGCTGCCTGCTGAGCAGCACTGACCAACACTGCCTGGGCCCAGGCTTTTATCTCTGAGGCCCCATTATGATGTCAGAAAGCTGGCGCTGGCTCCTGAGGTCTCCACTATGACACGTGCAAAGTTCCGTCTGAACTTTATATAAGACGGTGCGGCTCAGTCAGTCACTCAGTGTTGCCTGAGAGGGCAACACTGCAACAGCCGGCCCCCAGGCTGTCTTTTTTTTGCACAGCTAGTTGCCTCCAGGAGGCCACAAGAGGGAGACAAGGGACTGCAAAATGGAAAATAGGCATCCACCAACTTTACAGACAACTTGTTCTCCTTGCTCCTACAACCTCCATCCTTGCACAGTTTGTTATTCTTCCAGGTAACATAGTAACAAATCCAAATTGCTGCTCTCTTTGTAGGCAAGCAAGGGTTTGTTGCAACTGCAATTCTTACTTCTTCTTGAAATGTAGGGACCACAGTACATTCCATCACATCCATCTAGTGTACACAGGTAGGTCCATTGTGACGGGCGGGCGGACGGGCTGGCTGCTTTAATGGCTGTTTGCTGTTCCCCTACTCCACTCCACTATTTGACTATGGTGCTGCATCAATCAGTGGCTGGCTCAGGTGCAGCTCTTTAACCTACCTAGGAGGGAGGGCGGAGAGAAGACAAGGAAGGTGAATGAGCTGTTCCAATGTGAAATGCCGGAAACACAGAAACACAGACGACACAAAACAAGAGGTGGCAATGTATTAATTAATTGCATTTAATAAATTAGCTCATTATCACACATGACTGTACAAATGCATTGTCCAACAGGTGTTGAAATAATGGGATTAAAAGGGGAGATCCCATCCGAAAGACAAAAACAATGGCAAACACAAAAAGCACTTTTGGAATCTGATTTTAGTAAACACATAAGGAAAGGGTGCACCGGTCCTGGAAATACTGCAATACCAGGTCAATGCGTGGAGTGGACAGAGCAAGCTCTATTTCCATCTCCCTGTTCTAAAAATCCATTTAATATATGGTCCCCAGTTAGGGGACGTATCAGATATTAAACTGATAAGAACAGATACTACACTTGATCTTAGCCAAAAGGCCGAGAAGCGATAACCCGAACGGGCCGCGCGTTGACCGAGCCTGCCCAATACTGCTGTTCACCCCTTGCAGCGATTCAGCCTACTCCTAGGGAAATTCCATGGGGCCCTGCAGGCTCACACACACTCACAGCTACGCGGGAGGTGAATAAAGGCCGGAGAGGAAGCAAGACAGGATTTGCTTCTTTTGCTTGCACCACAATGCAGTGCTGAAAGAGGAGGAATCGACATAAAAACGCCTTCCTGGCAACGCCCAAATGCCCTCCTGCCGTGCAAACACTGGCAGCAGCAGCAGCAGCAGCAGCAGCAGCAGTAAGTGCATGCCCACTGCCACCCCTTCTCCTTTCACACCTTGTATCAGCTTTAATCCAGTCCAGTGCTGCCTGCTGAGCAGCACTGACCAACACTGCCTGGGCCCAGGCTTTTATCTCTGAGGCCCCATTATGATGTCAGAAAGCTGGCTCTGGCTCCTGAGGTCTCCACTATGACACGTGCAAAGTTCCGTCTGAACTTTATATAAGACGGTGCGGCTCAGTCAGTCACTCAGTGTTGCCTGAGAGGGCAACACTGCAACAGCCGGCCCCCAGGCTGTCTTTTTTTTGCACAGCTAGTTGCCTCCAGGAGGCCACAAGAGGGAGACAAGGGACTGCAAAATGGAAAATAGGCATCCACCAACTTTACAGACAACTTGTTCTCCTTGCTCCTACAACCTCCATCCTTGCACAGTTTGTTATTCTTCCAGGTAACATAGTAACAAATCCAAATTGCTGCTCTCTTTGTAGGCAAGCAAGGGTTTGTTGCAACTGCAATTCTTACTTCTTCTTGAAATGTAGGGACCACAGTACATTCCATCACATCCATCTAGTGTACACAGGTAGGTCCATTGTGACGGGCGGGCGGGCGGGCTGGCTGCTTTAATGGCTGTTTGCTGTTCCCCTACTCCACTCCACTATTTGACTATGGTGCTGCATCAATCAGTGGCTGGCTCAGGTGCAGCTCTTTAACCTACCTAGGAGGGAGGGCGGAGAGAAGACAAGGAAGGTGAATGAGCTGTTCCAATGTGAAATGCCGGAAACAAAGAAACACAGATGACACAAAACAAGAGGTGGCAATGTATTAATTAATTGCATTTAATAAATTAGCTCATTATCACACATGACTGTACAAATGCATTGTCCAACAGGTGTTGAAATAATGGGATTAAAAGGGGAGATCCCATCCGAAAGACAAAAACAATGGCAAACACAAAAAGCACTTTTGGAATCTGATTTTAGTAAACACATAAGGAAAGGGTGCACCGGTCCTGGAAATACTGCAATACCAGGTCAATGCGTGGAGTGGACAGAGCAAGCTCTATTTCCATCTCCCTGTTCTAAAAATCCATTTAATATATGGTCCCCAGATAGGGGACGTATCAGATATTAAACTGATAAGAACAGATACTACACTTGATCTTAGCCAAAAGGCCGAGAAGCGATAACCCGAACGGGCCGCGCGTTGACCGAGCCTGCCCAATACTGCTGTTCACCCCTTGCAGCGATTCAGCCTACTCCTAGGCAATTCCATGGGGCCCTGCAGGCTCACACACACTCACAGCTACTAAGCGGGAGGTGAATAAAGGCCGGAGAGGAAGCAAGACAGGATTTGCTTCTTTTGCTTGCACCACAATGCAGTGCTGAAAGAGGAGGAATCGACATAAAAACGCCTTCCTGGCAACGCCCAAATGCCCTCCTGCCTTGCAAACACTGGCAGCAGCAGCAGCAGCAGCAGCAGCAGTAAGTGCATGCCCACTGCCACCCCTTCTCCTTTCACACCTTGTATCAGCTTTAATCCAGTCCAGTGCTGCCTGCTGAGCAGCACTGACCAACACTGCCTGGGCCCAGGCTTTTATCTCTGAGGCCCCATTATGATGTCAGAAAGCTGGCTCTGGCTCCTGAGGTCTCCACTATGACACGTGCAAAGTTCCGTCTGAACTTTATATAAGACGGTGCGGCTCAGTCAGTCACTCAGTGTTGCCTGAGAGGGCAACACTGCAACAGCCGGCCCCCAGGCTGTCTTTTTTTTGCACAGCTAGTTGCCTCCAGGAGGCCACAAGAGGGAGACAAGGGACTGCAAAATGGAAAATAGGCATCCACCAACTTTACAGACAACTTGTTCTCCTTGCTCCTACAACCTCCATCCTTGCACAGTTTGTTATTCTTCCAGGTAACATAGTAACAAATCCAAATTGCTGCTCTCTTTGTAGGCAAGCAAGGGTTTGTTGCAACTGCAATTCTTACTTCTTCTTGAAATGTAGGGACCACAGTACATTCCATCACATCCATCTAGTGTACACAGGTAGGTCCATTGTGAAGGGCGGGCGGGCGGGCTGGCTGCTTTAATGGCTGTTTGCTGTTCCCCTACTCCACTCCACTATTTGACTATGGTGCTGCATCAATCAGTGGCTGGCTCAGGTGCAGCTCTTTAACCTACCTAGGAGGGAGGGCGGAGAGAAGACAAGGAAGGTGAATGAGCTGTTCCAATGTGAAATGCCGGAAACACAGAAACACAGACGACACAAAACAAGAGGTGGCAATGTATTAATTAATTGCATTTAATAAATTAGCTCATTATCACACATGACTGTACAAATGCATTGTCCAACAGGTGTTGAAATAATGGGAATAAAAGGGGAGATCCCATCCGAAAGACAAAAACAATGGCAAACACAAAAAGCACTTTTGGAATCTGATTTTAGTAAACACATAAGGAAAGGGTGCACCGGTCCTGGAAATACTGCAATACCAGGTCAATGCGTGGAGTGGACAGAGCAAGCTCTATTTCCATCTCCCTGTTCTAAAAATCCATTTAATATATGGTCCCCAGATAGGGGACGTATCAGATATTAAACTGATAAGAACAGATACTACACTTGATCTTAGCCAAAATACCGAGAAGCGATGTGATCGCAATGAGGTCACGTTACGCCTTGATCTCCATGCAGGTTCAAATCAGGTGGGGGGGTGCGAGCTCGGAGAAGCAACAGATACACTGAGACGTTTCTCAAGGTAAAATACTTCTGACTTTATTTGCAGAGACACAGAGTTTATATAGTAAAAATATCACATGACTACGTGCAGACACACATTAATCATTTACATTCTTGTGGTTTCTTCCCTTGTGATTTATGTCACAATGTACATTGTTCTTATCTCTAGTTGTTAATCTGGTGTCTGGTCCTTATCTTATCTTGGCTGTATGCACAGAACTCAAACATCAAACATCAAACATCAAACATCAAACATCAAACAGACTCCTTTGTGTCTGGTAAGTCCTTGTAGGGCCCCAATTTCTACTATCTACAGAATGTCTGCAAATCTATTCCATTACCTTTCCCAGAATATATTCTAATACATGTTTTCTCTTCAGCATTGCACTCTTTGAGGTCCCAGATACATTATACATATATTTATTCCATAACAATCCCTCCTTTTGTGATTTTACCAACACCTAAATTCCAATGCTACTTCTATCTCCGGATAGCAAGGCTTCGATCCATTTCTTCACTTGATTCACACAGGTATGT
The DNA here is from genome assembly GCF_050947455.1 of Rhinoderma darwinii. Taxonomy (NCBI): domain Eukaryota; kingdom Metazoa; phylum Chordata; class Amphibia; order Anura; family Rhinodermatidae; genus Rhinoderma; species Rhinoderma darwinii. The sequence continues at coordinate 804,845 of NW_027461698.1, forward strand.
AGGTGGGGTAATCTCACAACACTCTTTCATCATAATGTATAGGCCTCTGATTGAATGCTTCCCTTATTTTGCAAAATGTATAACAATTGAAACATGTAAGCAATATAAACAATATTATGAAACATATCAAGGGTTGGAATAACACATGCAGTATCTTAGTGGCAGTGGGGGAAAATCCTGTAAATATGTCATACCAATGATGGGCACTGGCATCTTTTATTGCTGACGATAAATGTATTACTTCCCTAGCTGCTATTGTAGCCAATATTTTCACTTTACTTAGAGTTACATTATGGGCTGCTATCAATTTCTTTACGTCTTTAGACTTTTGTAACACTTGTTTTAACTCTTCCAGTGGCAAACTAAAATTTCCATAGGGCAAAGGTTCAGGTACCCATACAGTGGACATTATTTCTTCTAAAGTAGGCAGGAACACTATAGTTTGGTTCCCCCAAGTCAAATGCGTCACATTGTATAGACATCCTGAAAATGGTCCTATGAGATTAAACTGGCTAAGGGTCTGCTTGTTGTTAGTTATTAAACATACATGCTGTGGACCTACTTCAATATAAACCTGTAGGTTAGCTTCTGGGATTATAGTGAGTGCGCATACATTATCCTGCTGCTGCATTAGACAGGGTTCATATATCCCTGACTGTTCATTACATACATATCCTTGCTCTGTTAATTGGCACAAATCTATATTCCTTGTCTTATTTTGAGAATCTATGTGTGTTCCTTTCATTTCTGGCATCCAATATTGTCCTAATAATGTCACCGGATCAATCATTACCATTGGCATAACAATAAATTTGCATAATAGAGTAGGATTTTTCACATTAAATGCTATTAGTCTCCCTGCACACCATCTAGGTGTACACTCAGTATACTCAGGCTGGAACAATAACCACGTATCATTTCTCTCTCCTATGGGCAGAATGTCTGTCCATTGCCTAACATGACTACTAAACAATTTATTCTTACAATTATTCATCTGTTCTTGTTGCCACATCGTTTTAAGCGTACATACTGTCCAATTTACAAAAGTTGTTACATTCTGTAATGTTCTATATTCGGTTAGCATACTTTCATTAAAAACATTTAGGAACAGTTCATCTATAGCTAACCCTTTCTGTTGTATGGCAAAGGTAGTAGGTAACCATGAGGCACCTATCCTTAATGCAGTAGATGTGTCGTCTCCCACTGAGTTTCATTTGTTCATAACTGTTTCTACCTGTATACCATTCAATACTCCTAATCCCGTTCCTGCCCCTCCTAATAGCGGGTCATACCATTCTCTTTTTTGTCTATGACAGCTGGGGGATTCAGGGAAGGAAATATTGAAGTGTACATTCTCTTTCTGCTGTTGGGTTACAGCGCTCTTACAAGTGTGTGCGATTCTTTCCAGACTTTGTACTGTTATATGTGGCTTAAAACTATCTCTTAAAATTGTTTATCAAGAATACAAAATATCTTCTATTTGTTATTTGGCTATTATTCATACATAATATCATCCCATCAGTCTCTTTTATTACAATCGTAGAGTTGAGCCTCTCCTTGTTGCATCTTTCATAAATCTTATTTATCATTTCATTTCTATTTTTACTGGTTGTATATTTCTATAGATACTGTAAATCTGGTTCATAACAACAAAATAACAGCCCCGGCGTCTCTTCTTGTATGCTAATGTTGCCTGTTTTGTCTATGTGAAGGTACACAGTCCCTCCATGTGGTCCTTTTTTCCAAGTCCCTTCGGTTGTAGTCACATTTGTAGTATAACACGGGGCATTGGCCTTACAGGTGTAGTTACCCTGCTTTCTATCCACTGTGGCATTCGCCCACCCTGTCCTGAACTGTTCCAGTGATTCTGTACTGATTACGTGTACAGGAGTAGCAGTTCTGCCTTTTTGTATAAGAGCACACGCAACAACCGCCGCAACAACCGCAAAGATCTTCATTCTTCTGGCTGAAGAACCTTTTTACAATGACTGGCGTGAATCCAGCTTGCCTTTCCTTCGAGCTTCACTGAGGTGCTTGTAACGAGTAAAACTTGAAAAGGACTTAAAACGGTCCTTCAAATCTTGGGTCTAGACTTTTCCTCACGTGTCTTTTGACAACGACCCAATCTCCTGGTTCTAGCTTATGCGTCAACTGAATCAGGACCTGGAATGGAAGCAAAGACTTGTGCATACACCTTGGTCAATTGTTTGTTCAGGGTTGATACATAATCTGTTAGTCTACCATACTGCATTTGGAGCACCTGTGGAAAATAACATCCTAATCTGGGAGCCGACCCAAATAAGATCTCATATGGGCTGAGACCTATTCTTTTTGTGGGCGTGTATCTTACTGAGAACAAGGCTAATGGTAGACACTCGGTCCATGGTTTCCCAGTTTCTACCATTGCTTTTTGGATTTTCAATTTGAGAGTCCCATTTAGTCTCTCAACCTTCCCACTACTTTGTGGATGGTATGGTGTATGTAGGGCTTGACTTATGCCTAGAGCTGACAACACATGGTTCATGATTTCACCCGTAAAATGAGTTCCTCTGTCGCTCTCGATCACCTCTGGAACTCCATATCTGCACACCACCTCGTTGATCAGTTTCTTTGCTGTGGCTACGGCTGTAGCTTTGGTGACTGGAAAAGCTTCTGGCCATCCTGAAAAGAGATCAATACAAACAAGCACATACTCATAGGTACCGACTTTTGGTAATTGAATATAGTCTATCTGCAGTCTCTGGAACGGATATATAGGTCTGGGTGTGTGCTTCTGTGGTACTTTTACAGTTCTTCCAATATTATGTGTTGCACAGATCATGCATCCTTGTGTAAAACTGCTGGCCATCACACTAAACCCTGGGGCATACCACACCTTGTTTACCAAGTCCATCATTGCCGTTTTTGACTGGTGTGTCTCTCCATGTGTTATCTGGGCCATCATTGGGAACATTGTCTTAGGCAGGCACAGTTTATTCTTGCATTGCCAGAGGCCATCTTTTCGTAGCGTTGCTCCTTGGGCCGTCCACTTGTCTTTTTCTTCTTTTGTTGCTTGTCCTTGAAGTTTTTGCAGTAGTTCCGGGCTTACAGCTGGTCTTGTTTCCTCTGGATCTTTTATCTGACATACGGCTGCTAACACGGGTAGCTTCTGTGCTGCTTGCTTTGCCGCTTCGTCTGCCAGGGCATTTCCCCTTTTGTCTCTGGTGAACTCACCTTAGTGTGAGCTTTTAATGTTTACTACTGCTACTTCTGTGGGTAACATCAGGGTCTCCATCAAGTATTTTACAAAGTCTGCATTCTTTACAGGTGTACCTGCAGAGGTCAAAAACTATCTAGACTTCCATATGGGGCCATAATCGTGTGCAATCCCAAATGCATACCGAGAGTCAGTGTAAATATTTGCTGTCTTTCCTTCTGCATGTTGGCATGCTGCTGCCAGGGCCTTAAGCTCCGCTTCTTGTGCTGAGCGGGACGCTGGTAAGGAGGCTGCTTCTAGGACTACATCTTCGGTGGTTACTGCATATCCTGTAAGAAAAGATCCTTCTACACAATACCTTGAACCATCCACAAAGAGTATTAGGTCTGGGTTTTGGAGTGGGGTATCTCTTACATGTGCGAACCCCACTGTTTCCTGGGCCATAAGGGCCATACAATCATGTTCATCAGTTTCAGGCAAAAATTGTGACCATACTTTACCTACGTCTTCTCCCCCTTGCTCCAAAGGCAGTAAGGTAGCTGCGTTCAATGTAGTACAGCTATGGAGTGTAAAGTAACCTGCTCAGGAAGAAGAAGAGCACAGGTTAATCTCAAATGTCTTGCAGTTGACAAATGCTTAGGTTGTACTTGAGTTAGAATAGCAGTAATATACAAGTTTTGTTTTGCCTTCTCCCTCATCTAAATCCATAAAGACTCGTGTGAGTGATGTCACCTCGCCTCCTGTGTAACTTTGCTGGAGGGGGATGGTCTCTTACACATAAACCAAAATTGTACCTAATCAGTTCCTTCACCCTTCCCCCCTTTGTGGACTCTGCGAGAGTGATGTAGCAGAGTTCAAAACTACATCTCAACATAACACTAGTTTAACCCCTTGTAATGTACAACAGCCTGAAACAAAAATGACTTTTTCCTGACAAACATGTTATCTTTACAATGACATAACTCATGTGTGAAATCAAAAATAGAACAATTGTAGTTAGTTATTCAATAAAACAGAAAATATTATCTCTGATAACATTAATTACTGCAAACCAATAAACAGTATAACGGTGGGGGCACATACATTTTCAAAACCCCGTGTCTCACAGTATCTGTAGTTTAATACATCTGAATTAACATCAAAACACATGAAATCTGATCACATCATAACACATAAATATCGTAACTTTTACAACCAACAGCGCTTGCTCAAAAGAGAAGAAATGTATTTCGGTTTGTAGACATTACTGATATATATATATCTCAGCAGTGCATATTGAAATCCCTTTGTCTCATCAGCCCTGCAGACTGCACCCAGTCAGCCCCCCTCCTCCTCCTCCCAAACACAGCACACTTTAGAGGGGAGGGAGGGGGGTCACAAACTCGCAGCTTCTCACCACTTCTCACAACTTCTCACAATCTTAACACTTTCAATGCCGGCAAAACAACATACGTATCTGCAATCATTTATCACACCATTGTATAAGAATTATCTACGTTAATGTTTAACCGTACAATCTGTCGGCCACCATCTCTATATTATGATGACGTGTTGTTTCATCAGTGAACTAGACTGGAACTTCTGTAAATAGAAAAAACACTACAAATGACAAAATTAACAAGGTGTATTATTTCATACTGATTTGGTTGGGCCGGGCGTGACCACATCAGGGGCAGGGGGGGGGGGGCAGCCTCTCCCATTGGAAACACAGTACGCAGGGGGTTTCCCACCAACAATGAGGACACACTCAACATGAGGTACGGACGCCATTACCGGGCGTCGGCTGGTCCTGTTCTCTAATACATACAATATGACACAAAGTCATACAAAATATCTATATCAGCATTTAATGTTGTGTCCATTCTTTTCAAGAACAAGATGACATTTCTTATCTCACTAGCAGCTGTTCTCCACCTCCCCCTTCTCTTGTCACACTAGTTGATTCTAAATTATACCATATGGGAATTTACTATAAGGTCACTTGCAACTTTAAAACAGCTACTACTTCTATCACTTCCTTTGCTTTAAACTTTACTTTATAAAATATGAATTTCCTCTGACAACCTCCTGCACTTTTACTTCAGTGTATTAACATTACATACATTTGTAGGCTCTTTGTTGCTTTCTAAAAGATGCTACAATCCATCTACTCCAATCTGCTTTGTCATTTGACTCTGTGTGGTTCTGGATTTACAATCCCCTAGTAAATTTACACCATTTTACTCTCGTTTGCCGTGACTGTTGCCCATAGCCCTGCTATGATGGAGGGGACTCATACCCTTCTCTCTCAGTTTTTATCTTCACTAACAAACACTATGGCTATTGGCTGTTAGGGAAAGTCCCACACTACGTATCTCCTACGTACACTCTGTATACACTCTCCAACTGAGCCAAATTACAACCAACTAAACAATAATCCCACAAAGGATCTGCTCATTATATCATCTATATTTTTCCAGATCTAATCTTCCCGCTTTTCCCATTCCACATGCCTTCATTAACTGATTCGTTCCTTGCGTTGCCTTTTTACCTTCTCTTTCTGCTACTACCTGTTTGGCTGTCAGTCCTTGTGGGTGCTCATCTCGTAATAGGAACACCAAGTTCCCCATAGTTATAAGTGGTCGCCTATGGGCAGACCCTAAGTTACGTAGGGGGTAATTTTCCTGATAGGCAATTTCTTCTCACCTATCTTAGACAGTTACTTATCCCCTCGAAACTTCTTAATAGGAACACCAAGTTCCTCATGTGACTGTAAGTGGTGGCCTTTTTTGGCACACCCTAAGTAATTCAAGGGGTAAGTTTCCTTATAGGCAAATTTCTTTCTTGCCTATTTTCGACAGTTACTTATCCACTTGATACTTCTTATTTTGTTACAGATTTTAGCTACTGACAGATGAATTTCTTTCTCATCTATTTTAGACAGTTCTAGTTTCCGTACTTACTCTACTCTGGCCAGAGGATCTTTCCCTTTCACAGTCCTTTTATAACTTTCCTCGTCTGAGACACCACTCAAGGAGATATCCTCCACACCATAACAGTAATATGACAAATAATCCAAATAACAAGGCAAACGTAAAATCAAGCTGTTCTTTTGACATGCCGGATTATCAGATTGCACAAAATTCTGGAATTTTGAGCTGAAAATCAGTGCATGATAATCTCCGCAAGTACCTCAATGCTGTACACACATTTTCGGTATTTTGCCGGATTTATCAGATTGCACAAAATTTTCGATTTCCGGGCTAAAATTTAGCCTATCATAATCCCCGTAGTCACCTGAAGCATGTACACATGTTTCTGGTAATTTGCCGGATTATCGGAAGTTTTTTTCCAAAAAACAATTTCCTTATTCTAAAATGCATTCGTGACACAAAACTGGGTTTCTACAACATTCATACAAATACTGTCATGGAGATCAGGCACTTTATCCTGAGGGTAGGATTACATATAGACTTGACCAGATTTTTACACTAAAAATACCCTCATGTGGCCCCTCTATTCCTCAGGAGTACTACCGGGAAGGTGACCTACCAGACAGGAAGGTGCAGAGCAGAGTTTGTAAGAATTAAGTCTTCTTACCTTGCTGCAGCAGTGGTCTGCACGTTCCTTCGTCCGGGTGGTCGCCATTCAAGTCCCGGGAGATCCCCTGGGTGGGGTGCCGTCCTTCTGGTCAAGTCCCTGTTCGGGCGCCATTTTCTGTGATCGCAATGAGGTCACGTTACGCCTTGATCTCCATGCAGGTTCAAATCAGGTGGGGGGGTGCGAGCTCGGAGAAGCAACAGATACACTGAGACGTTTCTCAAGGTAAAATACTTCTGACTTTATTTGCAGAGACACAGAGTTTATATAGTAAAAATATCACATGACTACGTGCAGACACACATTAATCATTTACATTCTTGTGGTTTCTTCCCTTGTGATTTATGTCACAATGTACATTGTTCTTATCTCTAGTTGTTAATCTGGTGTCTGGTCCTTATCTTATCTTGGCTGTATGCACAGAACTCAAACATCAAACATCAAACATCAAACATCAAACATCAAACAGACTCCTTTGTGTCTGGTAAGTCCTTGTAGGGCCCCAATTTCTACTATCTACAGAATGTCTGCAAATCTATTCCATTACCTTTCCCAGAATATATTCTAATACATGTTTTCTCTTCAGCATTGCACTCTTTGAGGTCCCAGATACATTATACATATATTTATTCCATAACAGCGATAACCCGAACGGGCCGCGCGTTGACCGAGCCTGCCCAATACTGCTGTTCACCCCTTGCAGCGATTCAGCCTACTCCTAGGCAATTCCATGGGGCCCTGCAGGCTCACACACACTCACAGCTACTAAGCGGGAGGTGAATAAAGGCCGGAGAGGAAGCAAGACAGGATTTGCTTCTTTTGCTTGCACCACAATGCAGTGCTGAAAGAGGAGGAATCGACATATAAACGCCTTCCTGGCAACGCCCAAATGCCCTCCTGCCGTGCAAACACTGGCAGCAGCAGCAGCAGCAGCAGCAGCAGCAGCAGTAAGTGCATGCCCACTGCCACCCCTTCTCCTTTCACACCTTGTATCAGCTTTAATCCAGTCCAGTGCTGCCTGCTGAGCAGCACTGACCAACACTGCCTGGGCCCAGGCTTTTATCTCTGAGGCCCCATTATGATGTCAGAAAGCTGGCTCTGGCTCCTGAGGTCTCCACTATGACACGTGCAAAGTTCCGTCTGAACTTTATATAAGACGGTGCGGCTCAGTCAGTCACTCAGTGTTGCCTGAGAGGGCAACACTGCAACAGCCGGCCCCCAGGCTGTCTTTTTTTTGCACAGCTAGTTGCCTCCAGGAGGCCACAAGAGGGAGACAAGGGACTGCAAAATGGAAAATAGGCATCCACCAACTTTACAGACAACTTGTTCTCCTTGCTCCTACAACCTCCATCCTTGCACAGTTTGTTATTCTTCCAGGTAACATAGTAACAAATCCAAATTGCTGCTCTCTTTGTAGGCAAGCAAGGGTTTGTTGCAACTGCAATTCTTACTTCTTCTTGAAATGTAGGGACCACAGTACATTCCATCACATCCATCTAGTGTACACAGGTAGGTCCATTGTGACGGGCGGGCGGGCGGGCTGGCTGCTTTAATGGCTGTTTGCTGTTCCCCTACTCCACTCCACTATTTGACTATGGTGCTGCATCAATCAGTGGCTGGCTCAGGTGCAGCTCTTTAACCTACCTAGGAGGGAGGGCGGAGAGAAGACAAGGAAGGTGAATGAGCTGTTCCAATGTGAAATGCCGGAAACACAGAAACACAGACGACACAAAACAAGAGGTGGCAATGTATTAATTAATTGCATTTAATAAATTAGCTCATTATCACACATGACTGTACAAATGCATTGTCCAACAGGTGTTGAAATAATGGGATTAAAAGGGGAGATCCCATCCGAAAGACAAAAACAATGGCAAACACAAAAAGCACTTTTGGAATCTGATTTTAGTAAACACATAAGGAAAGGGTGCACCGGTCCTGGAAATACTGCAATACCAGGTCAATGCGTGGAGTGGACAGAGCAAGCTCTATTTCCATCTCCCTGTTCTAAAAATCCATTTAATATATGGTCCCCAGTTAGGGGACGTATCAGATATTAAACTGATAAGAACAGATACTACACTTGATCTTAGCCAAAAGGCCGAGAAGCGATAACCCGAACGGGCCGCGCGTTGACCGAGCCTGCCCAATACTGCTGTTCACCCCTTGCAGCGATTCAGCCTACTCCTAGGGAAATTCCATGGGGCCCTGCAGGCTCACACACACTCACAGCTACGCGGGAGGTGAATAAAGGCCGGAGAGGAAGCAAGACAGGATTTGCTTCTTTTGCTTGCACCACAATGCAGTGCTGAAAGAGGAGGAATCGACATAAAAACGCCTTCCTGGCAACGCCCAAATGCCCTCCTGCCGTGCAAACACTGGCAGCAGCAGCAGCAGCAGCAGCAGCAGTAAGTGCATGCCCACTGCCACCCCTTCTCCTTTCACACCTTGTATCAGCTTTAATCCAGTCCAGTGCTGCCTGCTGAGCAGCACTGACTAACACTGCCTGGGCCCAGGCTTTTATCTCTGAGGCCCCATTATGATGTCAGAAAGCTGGCTCTGGCTCCTGAGGTCTCCACTATGACACGTGCAAAGTTCCGTCTGAACATTATATAAGACGGTGCGGCTCAGTCAGTCACTCAGTGTTGCCTGAGAGGGCAACACTGCAACAGCCGGCCCCCAGGCTGTCTTTTTTTTGCACAGCTAGTTGCCTCCAGGATGCCACAAGAGGGAGACAAGGGACTGCAAAATGGAAAATAGGCATCCACCAACTTTACAGACAACTTGTTCTCCTTGCTCCTACAACCTCCATCCTTGCACAGTTTGTTATTCTTCAAGGTAACATAGTAACAAATCCAAATTGCTGCTCTCTTTGTAGGCAAGCAAGGGTTTGTTGCAACTGCAATTCTTACTTCTTCTTGAAATGTAGGGACCACAGTACATTCCATCACATCCATCTAGTGTACACAGGTAGGTCCATTGTGACGGGCGGGCTGGCTGCTTTAATGGCTGTTTGCTGTTCCCCTACTCCACTCCACTATTTGACTATGGTGCTGCATCAATCAGTGGCTGGCTCAGGTGCAGCTCTTTAACCTACCTAGGAGGGAGGGCGGAGAGAAGACAAGGAAGGTGAATGAGTTGTTCCAATGTGAAATGCCGGAAACACAGAAACACAGATGACACAAAACAAGAGGTGGCAATGTATTAATTAATTGCATTTAATAAATTAGCTCATTATCACACATGACTGTACAAATGCATTGTCCAACAGGTGTTGAAATAATGGGATTAAAAGGGGAGATCCCATCCGAAAGACAAAAACAATGGCAAACACAAAAAGCACTTTTGGAATCTGATTTTAGTAAACACATAAGGAAAGGGTGCACCGGTCCTGGAAATACTGCAATACCAGGTCAATGCGTGGAGTGGACAGAGCAAGCTCTATTTCCATCTCCCTGTTCTAAAAATCCATTTAATATATGGTCCCCAGATAGGGGACGTATCAGATATTAAACTGATAAGAACAGATACTACACTTGATCTTAGCCAAAAGGCCGAGAAGCGATAACCCGAACGGGCCGCGCGTTGACCGAGCCTGCCCAATACTGCTGTTCACCCCTTGCAGCGATTCAGCCTACTCCTAGGCAATTCCATGGGGCCCTGCAGGCTCACACACACTCACAGCTACTAAGCGGGAGGTGAATAAAGGCCGGAGAGGAAGCAAGACAGGATTTGCTTCTTTTGCTTGCACCACAATGCAGTGCTGAAAGAGGAGGAATCGACATAAAAACGCCTTCCTGGCAACGCCCAAATGCCCTCCTGCCTTGCAAACACTGGCAGCAGCAGCAGCAGCAGCAGCAGCAGTAAGTGCATGCCCACTGCCACCCCTTCTCCTTTCACACCTTGTATCAGCTTTAATCCAGTCCAGTGCTGCCTGCTGAGCAGCACTGACCAACACTGCCTGGGCCCAGGCTTTTATCTCTGAGGCCCCATTATGATGTCAGAAAGCTGGCTCTGGCTCCTGAGGTCTCCACTATGACACGTGCAAAGTTCCGTCTGAACTTTATATAAGACGGTGCGGCTCAGTCAGTCACTCAGTGTTGCCTGAGAGGGCAACACTGCAACAGCCGGCTCCCAGGCTGTCTTTTTTTTGCACAGCTAGTTGCCTCCAGGAGGCCACAAGAGGGAGACAAGGGACTGCAAAATGGAAAATAGGCATCCACCAACTTTACAGACAACTTGTTCTCCTTGCTCCTACAACCTCCATCCTTGCACAGTTTGTTATTCTTCCAGGTAACATAGTAACAAATCCAAATTGCTGCTCTCTTTGTAGGCAAGCAAGGGTTTGTTGCAACTGCAATTCTTACTTCTTCTTGAAATGTAGGGACCACAGTACATTCCATCACATCCATCTAGTGTACACAGGTAGGTCCATTGTGACGGGCGGGCGGGCTGGCTGCTTTAATGGCTGTTTCCTGTTCCCCTACTCCACTCCACTATTTGACTATGGTGCTGCATCAATCAGTGGCTGGCTCAGGTGCAGCTCTTTAACCTACCTAGGAGGGAGGGCGGAGAGAAGACAAGGAAGGTGAATGAGCTGTTCCAATGTGAAATGCCGGAAACACAGAAACACAGACGACACAAAACAAGAGGTGGCAATGTATTAATTAATTGCATTTAATAAATTAGCTCATTATCACACATGACTGTACAAATGCATTATCCAACAGGTGTTGAAATAATGGGATTAAAAGGGGAGATCCCATCCGAAAGACAAAAACAATGGCAAACACAAAAAGCACTTTTGGAATCTGATTTTAGTAAACACATAAGGAAAGGGTGCACCGGTCCTGGAAATACTGCAATACCAGGTCAATGCGTGGAGTGGACAGAGCAAGCTCTATTTCCATCTCCCTGTTCTAAAAATCCATTTAATATATGGTCCCCAGATAGGGGACGTATCAGATATTAAACTGATAAGAACAGATACTACACTTGATCTTAGCCAAAAGGCCGAGAAGCGATAACCCGAACGGGCCGCGCGTTGACCGAGCCTGCCCAATACTGCTGTTCACCCCTTGCAGCGATTCAGCCTACTCCTAGGCAATTCCATGGGGCCCTGCAGGCTCACACACACTCACAGCTACTAAGCGGGAGGTGAATAAAGGCCGGAGAGGAAGCAAGACAGGATTTGCTTCTTTTGCTTGCACCACAATGCAGTGCTGAAAGAGGAGGAATCGACATAAAAACGCCTTCCTGGCAACGCCCAAATGCCCTCCTGCCGTGCAAACACTGGCAGCAGCAGCAGCAGCAGCAGTAAGTGCATGCCCACTGCCACCCCTTCTCCTTTCACACCTTGTATCAGCTTTAATCCAGTCCAGTGCTGCCTGCTGAGCAGCACTGACCAACACTGCCTGGGCCCAGGCTTTTATCTCTGAGGCCCCATTATGATGTCAGAAAGCTGGCTCTGGCTCCTGAGGTCTCCACTATGACACGTGCAAAGTTCCGTCTGAACTTTATATAAGACGGTGCGGCTCAGTCAGTCACTCAGTGTTGCCTGAGAGGGCAACACTGCAACAGCCGGCCCCCAGGCTGTCTTTTTTTTGCACAGCTAGTTGCCTCCAGGAGGCCACAAGAGGGAGACAAGGGACTGCAAAATGGAAAATAGGCATCCACCAACTTTACAGACAACTTGTTCTCCTTGCTCCTACAACCTCCATCCTTGCACAGTTTGTTATTCTTCCAGGTAACATAGTAACAAATCCAAATTGCTGCTCTCTTTGTAGGCAAGCAAGGGTTTGTTGCAACTGCAATTCTTACTTCTTCTTGAAATGTAGGGACCACAGTACATTCCATCACATCCATCTAGTGTACACAGGTAGGTCCATTGTGACGGGCGGGCGGGCGGGCTGGCTGCTTTAATGGCTGTTTGCTGTTCCCCTACTCCACTCCACTATTTGACTATGGTGCTGCATCAATCAGTGGCTGGCTCAGGTGCAGCTCTTTAACCTACCTAGGAGGGAGGGCGGAGAGAAGACAAGGAAGGTGAATGAGCTGTTCCAATGTGAAATGCCGGAAACACAGAAACACAGACGACACAAAACAAGAGGTGGCAATGTATTAATTAATTGCATTTAATAAATTAGCTCATTATCACACATGACTGTACAAATGCATTGTCCAACAGGTGTTGAAATAATGGGATTAAAAGGGGAGATCCCATCCGAAAGACAAAAACAATGGCAAACACAAAAAGCACTTTTGGAATCTGATTTTAGTAAACACATAAGGAAAGGGTGCACCGGTCCTGGAAATACTGCAATACCAGGTCAATGCGTGGAGTGGACAGAGCAAGCTCTATTTCCATCTCCCTGTTCTAAAAATCCATTTAATATATGGTCCCTAGATAGGGGACGTATCAGATATTAAACTGATAAGAACAGATACTACACTTGATCTTAGCCAAAAGGCCGAGAAGCGATAACCCGAACGGGCCGCGCGTTGACCGAGCCTGCCCAATACTGCTGTTCACCCCTTGCAGCGATTCAGCCTACTCCTAGGCAATTCCATGGGGCCCTGCAGGCTCACACACACTCACAGCTACGCGGGAGGTGAATAAAGGCCGGAGAGGAAGCAAGACAGGATTTGCTTCTTTTGCTTGCACCACAATGCAGTGCTGAAAGAGGAGGAATCGACATAAAAACGCCTTCCTGGCAACGCCCAAATGCCCTCCTGCCGTGCAAACACTGGCAGCAGCAGCAGCAGCAGCAGCAGCAGCAGCAGTAAGTGCATGCCCACTGCCACCCCTTCTCCTTTCACACCTTGTATCAGCTTTAATCCAGTCCAGTGCTGCCTGCTGAGCAGCACTGACCAACACTGCCTGGGCCCAGGCTTTTATCTCTGAGGCCCCATTATGATGTCAGAAAGCTGGCTCTGGCTCCTGAGGTCTCCACTATGACACGTGCAAAGTTCCGTCTGAACTTTATATAAGACGGTGCGGCTCAGTCAGTCACTCAGTGTTGCCTGAGAGGGCAACACTGCAACAGCCGGCTCCCAGGCTGTCTTTTTTTTGCACAGCTAGTTGCCTCCAGGAGGCCACATGACCTGCCTAGGTAGAGTCGTGTGTTAACCTTAAACCATACTATCCCCCACCCCCATTTAGTAACGACACATGACACCGAGGTTGGATGTGAAATGGCCACAGCAGCCGTTTATTAATTTCACAGTTTTATAAAAACAATTTAAATCCGAAACATTCGGATAACTAGTTAGGAATCCACCAGAGAATTCCTCCTAATAATTCACATGACCCAACATGGGTCAGAATCATAAATAACCATTAAACGTTAACATTAACCCGAGCAGAGGAAGTCCTTGAAGCCCCTTCAGATGTTCCTTTCAAGAACACACCGAATTAGCCATCTGCAAACCACTAATTACCTCCAGCCGTAAACCAGCTCGGAAGCACCGTTCACCTCTGCAGATGGCTCCACCCACTAGAAGTCCACTTCAAGGGGATAACACCCGTTGAAGCCCTCAAGTGATATACCGACCACTAGAAGTCCACTTCAAAGGGATAACACCCGATGAAGCCTTCAAGTGACATACCTTCTACCAGAAGACCACTTCAAAGGGATAACACCCGATGAAGTCTTCAACCATGTACCTTTTTTGGGGGACGCATACCCCCGATGCGACCCCCCCACCATTTTGTACTGACTGGCCTCAAGGACTCCCCCCGCCAGCTGCCATGACAACAGAACCTACTCCGGAAAAAAGAAAAACATGTTAAGTAAACACACAAAATAAAACACAACGCTCATATACGGACGCACAGAAGACCTAAGGAGTAACAAAACAAGGGTGGGAGGGTGGGAGCTTTGCTTCTTGTGTACTACTCCTCCCGCTGCTCCCGGCTCAATGCCGAGAAACAGCGGGAAGCGCAGCAACGGCCCCCCCGTCCCCCCTAGCTCCTCCCCGTCCCTCCTTCAGCTTCTTCACCTTTCCCTCACCTCTTAACATTAACCCTTTCCCTACCAGGACGGTCATGTCGGCTTCCCTCAAGCCTGCAGCTGCGTCCAGCCTCTTCTTGACCTGCCTAGGTAGAGTCGTGTGTTAACCTTAAACCATACTATCCCCCACCCCCATTTAGTAACGACACATGACACCGAGGTTGGATGTGAAATGGCCACAGCAGCCGTTTATTAATTTCACAGTTTTATAAAAACAATTTAAATCCGAAACATTCGGATAACTAGTTAGGAATCCACCAGAGAATTCCTCCTAATAATTCACATGACCCAACATGGGTCAGAATCATAAATAACCATTAAACGTTAACATTAACCCGAGCAGAGGAAGTCCTTGAAGCCCCTTCAGATGTTCCTTTCAAGAACACACCGAATTAGCCATCTGCAAACCACTAATTACCTCCAGCCGTAAACCAGCTCGGAAGCACCGTTCACCTCTGCAGATGGCTCCACCCACTAGAAGTCCACTTCAAGGGGATAACACCCGTTGAAGCCCTCAAGTGATATACCGACCACTAGAAGTCCACTTCAAAGGGATAACACCCGATGAAGCCTTCAAGTGACATACCTTCTACCAGAAGACCACTTCAAAGGGATAACACCCGATGAAGTCTTCAACCATGTACCTTTTTTGGGGGACGCATACCCCCGATGCGACCCCCCCACCATTTTGTACTGACTGGCCTCAAGGACTCCCCCCGCCACCGCGAAACAGGCCTTGACCACCTTAAGCCTGTGAGTTCCTCCACACCACCACCGCCCTTTCTATGCCTTCTGCTATAGCCAAGCTCCAAATATCAATGCCAACCTCGGTCAGATGAACCCCGTCACTCCTCCAGAAATTCCCCAATCCTGACTCCAAATCCCTATGCCTCACGCAAATGCCCCCGTTCTTTGCCACAAAACGGGACACCGCCCGGTTAACTTTTATCCGAGCCTTATTGACTCTCTCCACCGATCTAGCTAACCGCCAATGCTTCCTTGGGACTATGTCCGACCATACTACCACCAACTTGGGATAAGATACCCACAAACACAACAAATCATGTTTGATATCCCGCACCAACTCACGAAAAGGGCGGACTCCTAAGTCATTCCCACCCACGTGCAACACTAAAACCTCCGGAACCCTATCAAGCCGCACATATGTCTGGAATTCCGCCAACACCCTGTTCCACGACATACCTCTAAACCCCAGCCAATGCACAACCGCATCCTGTCGCGGAATGCGCAACTGGCGACCATCCGGGCGGACGTCCGCCCTCAAAGCCCCCCAGTGCACGTACGAATGACCCATCAACCACACCAGACAAGGAGGCGAATCTGAAACGGAAAACACAGTTAGGCACCACCATATACATTTGCAAGCATAAATAACAAAATTACAACATATGGGGGCGGACATAGGACTTAAACCTTTTAGACTCCCAACGACCAATACGCCTCACCCCCTCATCATCCAACCCCCAGCGCCCTGCTTCCGTTGCTGCGCCAATCCGGAAGGAATGAGATGAATATGAGCCTGCCGCAACCCCAACCGCCGTCAAACATTTTTTAAAAACAGCTCCAAACTGAAATCTGGACAAAAACGACCCGTCCACATGACATAACAAAGGCAAATCTGGAGACCCCCTGTTTTTTGTAAAACCACGCATGCACTCTACTGGGCACATGACCGACCCCGGGAGAGCGAACAAAACTATCAGTTTTCCCTTCCCTAATTGGTCAGTTTTTGATCTACGCAACCATACCTCCAACCGATCTGCAAAAAGGCTCACCTCCCCCGATCTCAGCCCCCCTGCCTGTTTAGTACTTGGCGACACCAACTCACCTATTCTAAATGCTCCGAAGAACGCCAACGAGAAAGCCAACCGAAACAAATCCATTTCATCTGAAGAACGACATACCGATGCCAATGAACCACCCAACAAGCCCAGCAAAGCAAACGACACCGGCCTTCTACTATCCGCCTCCACCCTACCTCTGCGCAACCCCTTCAAAGCCTGCGATACCAGAAATTCCTTCGATACATCCCGCAAGCCCCGCAACTTAAGCCCAAACGCCACCGCGGATATAAACCGGTTCACCTTCGCTACTGAAAACCCCGCCTCCCAGGCATCCCCTAACCAATACAAAAGTGCCACCAACCTGTCTCTATCCGTATTGACATCACCCAACTCTCTTACCCACTCCTCCCACTGCCTCCAACAAGCAGCATAAGCCCTCCACGTCGTGCCCGCCAAAGACCTTTGTAACAGCTGCTCTACGGGACCGATACCAGATCCCATAGATGATCCGGACACGCCAAACCAACACGTTCCGCTCCCGGAGCCAATTGCCGAAACCGGTCCCACTGCGAGCGAGAAAGAGCATCAGCAACACAATTCCGTACACCCGGGACATGCACCGCCACCACCCACGCGTTCAGCGACAAACACACCAACACTAAATGTCGCAACAATTGAACTACCGGAGGAGAGGACGCCGTGATGTTATTAATGGCAAGCACCACACCCATGTTGTCGCAGTAAAAACGGACCTTCTTATCCCTGAGCCTGTCCCCCCAAATGGTAGCCGCCACCACGATGGGAAACAGCTCGAGCAGGGCCAGATTCCGCGTCAATCCACTGGACACCCAGCTAGCCGGCCATTGACCTGCGCACCACGGACCTCCCCCGTAAGCTCCAAAGCCACCCGCCCCAGCCGCATCCGTGAAAATATTCAGATCACTCGTATCCTGCGCTGGGGCCATCCATAGCGAGCGACCATTGTACTGGCCCAAGAAGTCATCCCAAACCTGAAGATCAGCTCGGTGCTCCTCCTTGAGCCTCACAAAATGATGCGGCGCACGCACTCCCGCCGTTGCCGCCGCCAACCTTCTACCAAACACCCTCCCCATCGGCATAATCCGGCAGGCGAAATTCAACTTCCCCAGCAGCGACTGAAGCTCCCTCAACGACATTTTCTTCCTTCTACAAGCCCGTCGCACCTCCAGCCTCAAAGCACCCAGCTTGTCCGCCGGGAGCCGACACTCCATTGCCACCGAGTCAATTTCGATTCCCAAGAAACAAATCGTCGCTACCGGGCCCTCCGTTTTTTCCGGCGCCAAAGGGATCCCAAAATCCCTCGCCACCTTCTGCAGGGCATGAAGCAAGTTACCGCAAACCGGCGAACCCCCCGGGCCAACGCACAAAAAATCATCTAAGTAATGGATCAACGAATCGACCCCGGATACTCCCCTCGTTACCCACTCCACGAAGCTACTA
Organism: Rhinoderma darwinii; assembly: GCF_050947455.1. Classification (NCBI taxonomy): domain Eukaryota; kingdom Metazoa; phylum Chordata; class Amphibia; order Anura; family Rhinodermatidae; genus Rhinoderma; species Rhinoderma darwinii. The sequence goes on from NW_027461698.1 coordinate 822,916, forward strand.
AACGCCTCGAAGTATGCACAAGAAAGAGAACACCCCATCGGAAGGCACCGATCCACGTAAAAGGCCCCATTCCAAAAACAGCCCAACAGCCGTTGGCTTTCTGGATGCACCGGCAACAACCTGAACGCCGCCTCGATGTCGGTTTTTGCTAGCAGCGCCCCCGGACCCGCAGCCCGCACTAACCCCACCGCCTTATCGAATGAGGTATAAACTACGGAACACAACTCGTGATCAATCCCGTCGTTTACCGACGAACCTTTGGGATACGATAAATGTTGAATCAAACGAAACTTTCCGGGCTCGCGTTTAGGGACAATACCCAAAGGGGACACAACTAAATCTTTCACCGGCGACTCCACAAAATGGCCCCGACATGCGCCCCAACGAAACTTCTTTTAACAACTTTTCCGACACGACTTCCGCATGCCCGTAAGCCGATTTTAAATTTCTCCGCGTAACCGGAACCTCATAAGGAGGCGGAGGAATAACAAAACCAACACTAAACCCTTCATAGAGCAACTTAGCCGCCGCCCTATCCGGATACTCATTTAGATAAGGGGCCATCCTTTCCACCCTCACCGGCGACACCCCCTTGACCAGCCCCGTGCTGGTTCCCGGACCTCTTTTTACGCAGACATTTTGCCGCCCCGTGTGATGCACCATTACACTCGGAGCACACGTGCTTGAACTTGCACGTGGCCCCGAACTTACACTGGCCTTCATTGAATTGCCAACAAAACCCCGCCTTTCCCCCGCCGCTTGGTCCACTCTGACTAGTCTGGCCTCCCTGGCCACCGCTCCCGGGAAAGGGCTGCCTAACCGGAGCCGTAACCCGTAACCAGAGAGCAATATCCTTCTGGTCCCACCGAATCGCCGGCCGAACCGCCTTCCGCTGACGGAATTGCTCATCATATCGCAGCCACGCCTGACCCCCATACGCCCTATGAGCCTCCCCAATAGCATCAAAATAACAAAATAACGCCGAACAATTTTCCGGCGCCTTTTCCCCTATCACACTAGCCAATATGGCGAACGCCTGCGACCAATTAACGAACGTCTGCGGGATAAGCCTATACCGCCGCCGTTCCTCCTCGTCCTTTTTACTCTCATCCCGCTTGCTCTTATCCAAATTGAATTTAGCCAGCGGCAAGAGAGAAAAAATTTCAACATATTCATCTTTCCAGATCCGATCACGCACCTCCTGCTTTAAATGCGCCCCCAACGGACCCTCAAAACAAACATACACCTCCCCCCGAGCACGATCGTCCATGCGCACTCGATCGCCGTCCTTCTGTGCCTCAGTCTGCACCGACACCGCGACCGCCTCTCTAACCGCCACCACAGGACGCGCCTGCAACGATCCCACTTCCCTGGGGCCTTCCCAAACTACCGCAGGGGACACTTCCGTTACTACCGGCGCCGCGGCCCTATCCAGGCGCCCCACCAGCTCCCGTAAGCAACCCACTAAATCTGCCAAACCCGCTCCGTCGCGTCCGCCCGCGCCACTACCGGCCCCCGATGCTATGCTAGCAGCCCCCCCGCCGACACCCGACATAAAAATCGCTGGATAAGACAATAAAGGAGTTATACACTCACCGGGCTGCACAGGCGCTGTGTTCCCGTCAGCCGGACCATCCTGACCTCGACGATCGACGTCCAGTTCACCTTCCTCCAGTTCTTCTCTCGCCGACGACTGTCCCTCCCAACGACCTCTTCGGAAAGGGGATGAGGACGCGCTGACCGATGGGCCGGCAACCTGCCGCCCGACCGCCGGGACCCAGACTTCCGACCGGACCTGTTGCCTCGACGTCGCTGCAGATCTAGTCGTCCGTCTAGACGATCCTGACGAAGCCTGCCCCCTGGCCGGAACATCACCATGCGGGGCGGCCGTACCTTGCTCTTGACATCTTCCATCTGATGGGGGAGGGGTGACAGGGAGCCCGGCCTGCGACTCCCTGCTTACCGCCGGACCCCGTCGCGGCCTGGGATTCCTGCCAGGACGCAGGGCCTGGGAAGGGGCGGTCCTCCCAGCTGCCTGGCCTGCAGCGTCCGGGATCGGGCTCCCTCTGCGACGCCGTGTCCGCGGGACTACCTCCGGACTCAGGCGCTCTGGAGGTCGGGACCGCCGAGAGGGACGGGTCGACACAGCCTGCATCGCCGTCACCCCTGCTACCGCTCTCTGCCTGCCCAGCGCAGGAGCGGTTGTTGCCGACTCCCCCCCCGCCGCCATAGCCATGCTCGTAGGGGGGCCGGGGGAGGGGAGCCTGTCCCTTACAACAGACCCCGAACGCCGTGCCCGACGTGGCGAAACGGCGTCCGGGATCCTCGTTACTGCAGCCACGGTCTCCTCCAGCCATCCGGGACCGTGGTGCACAGCAGCGGCACGCAGCCGCTCTAAAATCAGGGCCTCTGCCATACTAAAAAGCCGGGCAACGGGGAGCTTTGCTTCTTGTGTACTACTCCTCCCGCTGCTCCCGGCTCAATGCCGAGAAACAGCGGGAAGCGCAGCAACGGCCCCCCCGTCCCCCCTAGCTCCTCCCCGTCCCTCCTTCAGCTTCTTCACCTTTCCCTCACCTCTTAACATTAACCCTTTCCCTACCAGGACGGTCATGTCGGCTTCCCTCAAGCCTGCAGCTGCGTCCAGCCTCTTCTAGAGGGAGACAAGGGACTGCAAAATGGAAAATAGGCATCCACCAACTTTACAGACAACTTGTTCTCCTTGCTCCTACAACCTCCATCCTTGCACAGTTTGTTATTCTTCCAGGTAACATAGTAACAAATCCAAATTGCTGCTCTCTTTGTAGGCAAGCAAGGGTTTGTTGCAACTGCAATTCTTACTTCTTCTTGAAATGTAGGGACCACAGTACATTCCATCACATCCATCTAGTGTACACAGGTAGGTCCATTGTGACGGGCGGGCGGGCTGGCTGCTTTAATGGCTGTTTCCTGTTCCCCTACTCCACTCCACTATTTGACTATGGTGCTGCATCAATCAGTGGCTGGCTCAGGTGCAGCTCTTTAACCTACCTAGGAGGGAGGGCGGAGAGAAGACAAGGAAGGTGAATGAGCTGTTCCAATGTGAAATGCCGGAAACACAGAAACACAGACGACACAAAACAAGAGGTGGCAATGTATTAATTAATTGCATTTAATAAATTAGCTCATTATCACACATGACTGTACAAATGCATTATCCAACAGGTGTTGAAATAATGGGATTAAAAGGGGAGATCCCATCCGAAAGACAAAAACAATGGCAAACACAAAAAGCACTTTTGGAATCTGATTTTAGTAAACACATAAGGAAAGGGTGCACCGGTCCTGGAAATACTGCAATACCAGGTCAATGCGTGGAGTGGACAGAGCAAGCTCTATTTCCATCTCCCTGTTCTAAAAATCCATTTAATATATGGTCCCCAGATAGGGGACGTATCAGATATTAAACTGATAAGAACAGATACTACACTTGATCTTAGCCAAAAGGCCGAGAAGCGATAACCCGAACGGGCCGCGCGTTGACCGAGCCTGCCCAATACTGCTGTTCACCCCTTGCAGCGATTCAGCCTACTCCTAGGCAATTCCATGGGGCCCTGCAGGCTCACACACACTCACAGCTACTAAGCGGGAGGTGAATAAAGGCCGGAGAGGAAGCAAGACAGGATTTGCTTCTTTTGCTTGCACCACAATGCAGTGCTGAAAGAGGAGGAATCGACATAAAAACGCCTTCCTGGCAACGCCCAAATGCCCTCCTGCCGTGCAAACACTGGCAGCAGCAGCAGCAGCAGCAGCAGCAGCAGCAGCAGCAGTAAGTGCATGCCCACTGCCACCCCTTCTCCTTTCACACCTTGTATCAGCTTTAATCCAGTCCAGTGCTGCCTGCTGAGCAGCACTGACCAACACTGCCTGGGCCCAGGCTTTTATCTCTGAGGCCCCATTATGATGTCAGAAAGCTGGCTCTGGCTCCTGAGGTCTCCACTATGACACGTGCAAAGTTCCGTCTGAACTTTATATAAGACGGTGCGGCTCAGTGAGTCACTCAGTGTTGCCTGAGAGGGCAACACTGCAACAGCCGGCCCCCAGGCTGTCTTTTTTTTGCACAGCTAGTTGCCTCCAGGAGGCCACAAGAGGGAGACAAGGGACTGCAAAATGGAAAATAGGCATCCACCAACTTTACAGACAACTTGTTCTCCTTGCTCCTACAACCTCCATCCTTGCACAGTTTGTTATTCTTCCAGGTAACATAGTAACAAATCCAAATTGCTGCTCTCTTTGTAGGCAAGCAAGGGTTTGTTGCAACTGCAATTCTTACTTCTTCTTGAAATGTAGGGACCACAGTACATTCCATCACATCCATCTAGTGTACACAGGTAGGTCCATTGTGACGGGCGGGCGGGCGGGCTGGCTGCTTTAATGGCTGTTTGCTGTTCCCCTACTCCACTCCACTATTTGACTATGGTGCTGCATCAATCAGTGGCTGGCTCAGGTGCAGCTCTTTAACCTACCTAGGAGAAGGGGGGGGAGAAGACAAGGAAGGTGAATGAGCTGTTCCAATGTGAAATGCCGGAAACACAGAAACACAGACAACACAAAACAAGAGGTGGCAATGTATTAATTAATTGCATTTAATAAATTAGCTCATTATCACACATGACTGTACAAATGCATTGTCCAACAGGTGTTGAAATAATGGGATTAAAAGGGGAGATCCCATCCGAAAGACAAAAACAATGGCAAACACAAAAAGCACTTTTGGAATCTGATTTTAGTAAACACATAAGGAAAGGGTGCACCGGTCCTGGAAATACTGCAATACCAGGTCAATGCGTGGAGTGGACAGAGCAAGCTCTATTTCCATCTCCCTGTTCTAAAAATCCATTTAATATATGGTCCCCAGATAAGGGACGTATCAGATATTAAACTGATAAGAACAGATACTACACTTGATCTTAGCCAAAAGGCCGAGAAGCGATAACCCGAACGGGCCGCGCGTTGACCGAGCCTGCCCAATACTGCTGTTCACCCCTTGCAGCGATTCAGCCTACTCCTAGGCAATTCCATGGGGCCCTGCAGGCTCACACACACTCACAGCTACTAAGCGGGAGGTGAATAAAGGCCGGAGAGGAAGCAAGACAGGATTTGCTTCTTTTGCTTGCACCACAATGCAGTGCTGACAGAGGAGGAATCGACATAAAAACGCCTTCCTGGCAACGCCCAAATGCCCTCCTGCCGTGCAAACACTGGCAGCAGCAGCAGCAGTAAGTGCATGCCCACTGCCACCCCTTCTCCTTTCACACCTTGTATCAGCTTTAATCCAGTCCAGTGCTGCCTGCTGAGCAGCACTGACCAACACTGCCTGGGCCCAGGCTTTTATCTCTGAGGCCCCATTATGATGTCAGAAAGCTGGCTCTGGCTCCTGAGGTCTCCACTATGACACGTGCAAAGTTCCGTCTGAACTTTATATAAGACGGTGCGGCTCAGTCAGTCACTCAGTGTTGCCTGAGAGGGCAACACTGCAACAGCCGGCCCCCAGGCTGTCTTTTTTTTGCACAGCTAGTTGCCTCCAGGAGGCCACAAGAGGGAGACAAGGGACTGCAAAATGGAAAATAGGCATCCACCAACTTTACAGACAACTTGTTCTCCTTGCTCCTACAACCTCCATCCTTGCACAGTTTGTTATTCTTCCAGGTAACATAGTAACAAATCCAAATTGCTGCTCTCTTTGTAGGCAAGCAAGGGTTTGTTGCAACTGCAATTCTTACTTCTTCTTGAAATGTAGGGACCACAGTACATTCCATCACATCCATCTAGTGTACACAGGTAGGTCCATTGTGACGGGCGGGCGGGCGGGCTGGCTGCTTTAATGGCTGTTTGCTGTTCCCCTACTCCACTCCACTATTTGACTATGGTGCTGCATCAATCAGTGGCTGGCTCAGGTGCAGCTCTTTAACCTACCTAGGAGGGAGGGCGGAGAGAAGACAAGGAAGGTGAATGAGCTGTTCCAATGTGAAATGCCGGAAACACAGAAACACAGACGACACAAAACAAGAGGTGGCAATGTATTAATTAATTGCATTTAATAAATTAGCTCATTATCACACATGACTGTACAAATGCATTGTCCAACAGGTGTTGAAATAATGGGATTAAAAGGGGAGATCCCATCCGAAAGACAAAAACAATGGCAAACACAAAAAGCACTTTTGGAATCTGATTTTAGTAAACACATAAGGAAAGGGTGCACCGGTCCTGGAAATACTGCAATACCAGGTCAATGCGTGGAGTGGACAGAGCAAGCTCTATTTCCATCTCCCTGTTCTAAAAATCCATTTAATATATGGTCCCCAGATAGGGGACGTATCAGATATTAAACTGATAAGAACAGATACTACACTTGATCTTAGCCAAAAGGCCGAGAAGCGATAACCCGAACGGGCCGCGCGTTGACCGAGCCTGCCCAATACTGCTGTTCACCCCTTGCAGCGATTCAGCCTACTCCTAGGCAATTCCATGGGGCCCTGCAGGCTCACACACACTCATAGCTACTAAGCGGGAGGTGAATAAAGGCCGGAGAGGAAGCAAGACAGGATTTGCTTCTTTTGCTTGCACCACAATGCAGTGCTGAAAGAGGAGGAATCGACATAAAAATGCCTTCCTGGCAACGCCCAAATGCCCTCCTGCCGTGCAAACACTGGCAGCAGCAGCAGCAGCAGCAGTAAGTGCATGCCCACTGCCACCCCTTCTCCTTTCACACCTTGTATCAGCTTTAATCCAGTCCAGTGCTGCCTGCTGAGCAGCACTGACCAACACTGCCTGGGCCCAGGCTTTTATCTCTGAGGCCCCATTATGATGTCAGAAAGCTGGCTCTGGCTCCTGAGGTCTCCACTATGACACGTGCAAAGTTCCGTCTGAACTTTATATAAGACGGTGCGGCTCAGTCAGTCACTCAGTGTTGCCTGAGAGGGCAACACTGCAACAGCCGGCCCCCAGGCTGTCTTTTTTTTGCACAGCTAGTTGCCTCCAGGAGGCCACAAGAGGGAGACAAGGGACTGCAAAATGGAAAATAGGCATCCACCAACTTTACAGACAACTTGTTCTCCTTGCTCCTACAACCTCCATCCTTGCACAGTTTGTTATTCTTCCAGGTAACATAGTAACAAATCCAAATTGCTGCTCTCTTTGTAGGCAAGCAAGGGTTTGTTGCAACTGCAATTCTTACTTCTTCTTGAAATGTAGGGACCACAGTACATTCCATCACATCCATCTAGTGTACACAGGTAGGTCCATTGTGACGGGCGGGCGGGCGGGCTGGCTGCTTTAATGGCTGTTTGCTGTTCCCCTACTCCACTCCACTATTTGACTATGGTGCTGCATCAATCAGTGGCTGGCTCAGGTGCAGCTCTTTAACCTACCTAGGAGGGAGGGCGGAGAGAAGACAAGGAAGGTGAATGAGCTGTTCCAATGTGAAATGCCGGAAACACAGAAACACAGACGACACAAAACAAGAGGTGGCAATGTATTAATTAATTGCATTTAATAAATTAGCTCATTATCACACATGACTGTACAAATGCATTGTCCAACAGGTGTTGAAATAATGGGATTAAAAGGGGAGATCCCATCCGAAAGACAAAAACAATGGCAAACACAAAAAGCACTTTTGGAATCTGATTTTAGTAAACACATAAGGAAAGGGTGCACCGGTCCTGGAAATACTGCAATACCAGGTCAATGTGTGGAGTGGACAGAGCAAGCTCTATTTCCATCTCCCTGTTCTAAAAATCCATTTAATATATGGTCCCCAGATAGGGGACGTATCAGATATTAAACTGATAAGAACAGATACTACACTTGATCTTAGCCAAAAGGCCGAGAAGCGATAACCCGAACGGGCCGCGCGTTGACCGAGCCTGCCCAATACTGCTGTTCACCCCTTGCAGCGATTCAGCCTACTCCTAGGCAATTCCATGGGGCCCTGCAGGCTCACACACACTCACAGCTACTAAGCGGGAGGTGAATAAAGGCCGGAGAGGAAGCAAGACAGGATTTGCTTCTTTTGCTTGCACCACAATGCAGTGCTGAAAGAGGAGGAATCGACATAAAAACGCCTTCCTGGCAACGCCCAAATGCCCTCCTGCCGTGCAAACACTGGCAGCAGCAGCAGCAGCAGCAGCAGCAGCAGCAGCAGCAGTAAGTGCATGCCCACTGCCACCCCTTCTCCTTTCACACCTTGTATCAGCTTTAATCCAGTCCAGTGCTGCCTGCTGAGCAGCACTGACCAACACTGCCTGGGCCCAGGCTTTTATCTCTGAGGCCCCATTATGATGTCAGAAAGCTGGCTCTGGCTCCTGAGGTCTCCACTATGACACGTGCAAAGTTCCGTCTGAACTTTATATAAGACGGTGCGGCTCAGTCAGTCACTCAGTGTTGCCTGAGAGGGCAACACTGCAACAGCCGGCCCCCAGGCTGTCTTTTTTTTGCACAGCTAGTTGCCTCCAGGAGGCCACAAGAGGGAGACAAGGGACTGCAAAATGGAAAATAGGCATCCACCAACTTTACAGACAACTTGTTCTCCTTGCTCCTACAACCTCCATCCTTGCACAGTTTGTTATTCTTCCAGGTAACATAGTAACAAATCCAAATTGCTGCTCTCTTTGTAGGCAAGCAAGGGTTTGTTGCAACTGCAATTCTTACTTCTTCTTGAAATGTAGGGACCACAGTACATTCCATCACATCCATCTAGTGTACACAGGTAGGTCCATTGTGACGGGCGGGCGGGCGGGCTGGCTGCTTTAATGGCTGTTTGCTGTTCCCCTACTCCACTCCACTATTTGACTATGGTGCTGCATCAATCAGTGGCTGGCTCAGGTGCAGCTCTTTAACCTACCTAGGAGGGAGGGCGGAGAGAAGACAAGGAAGGTGAATGAGCTGTTCCAATGTGAAATGCCGGAAACACAGAAACACAGACGACACAAAACAAGAGGTGGCAATGTATTAATTAATTGCATTTAATAAATTAGCTCATTATCACACATGACTGTACAAATGCATTGTCCAACAGGTGTTGAAATAATGGGATTAAAAGGGGAGATCCCATCCGAAAGACAAAAACAATGGCAAACACAAAAAGCACTTTTGGAATCTGATTTTAGTAAACACATAAGGAAAGGGTGCACCGGTACTGGAAATACTGCAATACCAGGTCAATGTGTGGAGTGGACAGAGCAAGCTCTATTTCCATCTCCCTGTTCTAAAAATCCATTTAATATATGGTCCCCAGATAGGGGACGTATCAGATATTAAACTGATAAGAACAGATACTACACTTGATCTTAGCCAAAAGGCCGAGAAGCGATAACCCGAACGGGCCGCGCGTTGACCGAGCCTGCCCAATACTGCTGTTCACCCCTTGCAGCGATTCAGCCTACTCCTAGGCAATTCCATGGGGCCCTGCAGGCTCACACACACTCACAGCTACTAAGCGGGAGGTGAATAAAGGCCGGAGAGGAAGCAAGACAGGATTTGCTTCTTTTGCTTGCACCACAATGCAGTGCTGAAAGAGGAGGAATCGACATAAAAACGCCTTCCTGGCAACGCCCAAATGCCCTCCTGCCGTGCAAACACTGGCAGCAGCTGCAGCAGCAGCAGCAGCAGCAGTAAGTGCATGCCCACTGCCACCCCTTCTCCTTTCACACCTTGTATCAGCTTTAATCCAGTCCAGTGCTGCCTGCTGAGCAGCACTGACCAACACTGCCTGGGCCCAGGCTTTTATCTCTGAGGCCCCATTATGATGTCAGAAAGCTGGCTCTGGCTCCTGAGGTCTCCACTATGACACGTGCAAAGTTCCGTCTGAACTTTATATAAGACGGTGCGGCTCAGTCAGTCACTCAGTGTTGCCTGAGAGGGCAACACTGCAACAGCCGGCCCCCAGGCTGTCTTTTTTTTGCACAGCTAGTTGCCTCCAGGAGGCCACAAGAGGGAGACAAGGGACTGCAAAATGGAAAATAGGCATCCACCAACTTTACAGACAACTTGTTCTCCTTGCTCCTACAACCTCCATCCTTGCACAGTTTGTTATTCTTCCAGGTAACATAGTAACAAATCCAAATTGCTGCTCTCTTTGTAGGCAAGCAAGGGTTTGTTGCAACTGCAATTCTTACTTCTTCTTGAAATGTAGGGACCACAGTACATTCCATCACATCCATCTAGTGTACACAGGTAGGTCCATTGTGACGGGCGGGCGGGCGGGCTGGCTGCTTTAATGGCTGTTTGCTGTTCCCCTACTCCACTCCACTATTTGACTATGGTGCTGCATCAATCAGTGGCTGGCTCAGGTGCAGCTCTTTAACCTACCTAGGAGGGAGGGCGGAGAGAAGACAAGGAAGGTGAATGAGCTGTTCCAATGTGAAATGCCGGAAACACAGAAACACAGACGACACAAAACAAGAGGTGGCAATGTATTAATTAATTGCATTTAATAAATTAGCTCATTATCACACATGACTGTACAAATGCATTGTCCAACAGGTGTTGAAATAATGGGATTAAAAGGGGAGATCCCATCCGAAAGACAAAAACAATGGCAAACACAAAAAGCACTTTTGGAATCTGATTTTAGTAAACACATAAGGAAAGGGTGCACCGGTCCTGGAAATACTGCAATACCAGGTCAATGCGTGGAGTGGACAGAGCAAGCTCTATTTCCATCTCCCTGTTCTAAAAATCCATTTAATATATGGTCCCCAGATAGGGGACGTATCAGATATTAAACTGATAAGAACAGATACTACACTTGATCTTAGCCAAAAGGCCGAGAAGCGATAACCCGAACGGGCCGCGCGTTGACCGAGCCTGCCCAATACTGCTGTTCACCCCTTGCAGCGATTCAGCCTACTCCTAGGCAATTCCATGGGGCCCTGCAGGCTCACACACACTCACAGCTACTAAGCGGGAGGTGAATAAAGGCCGGAGAGGAAGCAAGACAGGATTTGCTTCTTTTGCTTGCACCACAATGCAGTGCTGAAAGAGGAGGAATCGACATAAAAACGCCTTCCTGGCAACGCCCAAATGCCCTCCTGCCGTGCAAACACTGGCAGCAGCAGCAGCAGCAGCAGCAGCAGCAGTAAGTGCATGCCCACTGCCACCCCTTCTCCTTTCACACCTTGTATCAGCTTTAATCCAGTCCAGTGCTGCCTGCTGAGCAGCACTGACCAACACTGCCTGTGCCCAGGCTTTTATCTCTGAGGCCCCATTATGATGTCAGAAAGCTGGCTCTGGCTCCTGAGGTCTCCACTATGACACGTGCAAAGTTCCGTCTGAACTTTATATAAGACGGTGCGGCTCAGTCAGTCACTCAGTGTTGCCTGAGAGGGCAACACTGCAACAGCCGGCCCCCAGGCTGTCTTTTTTTTGCACAGCTAGTTGCCTCCAGGAGGCCACAAGAGGGAGACAAGGGACTGCAAAATGGAAAATAGGCATCCACCAACTTTACAGACAACTTGTTCTCCTTGCTCCTACAACCTCCATCCTTGCACAGTTTGTTATTCTTCCAGGTAACATAGTAACAAATCCAAATTGCTGCTCTCTTTGTAGGCAAGCAAGGGTTTGTTGCAACTGCAATTCTTACTTCTTCTTGAAATGTAGGGACCACAGTACATTCCATCACATCCATCTAGTGTACACAGGTAGGTCCATTGTGACGGGCGGGCGGGCGGGCTGGCTGCTTTAATGGCTGTTTGCTGTTCCCCTACTCCACTCCACTATTTGACTATGGTGCTGCATCAATCAGTGGCTGGCTCAGGTGCAGCTCTTTAACCTACCTAGGAGGGAGGGCGGAGAGAAGACAAGGAAGGTGAATGAGCTGTTCCAATGTGAAATGCCGGAAACACAGAAACACAGACGACACAAAACAAGAGGTGGCAATGTATTAATTAATTGCATTTAATAAATTAGCTCATTATCACACATGACTGTACAAATGCATTGTCCAACAGGTGTTGAAATAATGGGATTAAAAGGGGAGATCCCATCCGAAAGACAAAAACAATGGCAAACACAAAAAGCACTTTTGGAATCTGATTTTAGTAAACACATATGCAGCAACCACGAGGAAGAGCTTCCCAGGAGGATGGGAGCAGTAGTGAAGTGCACGGTGTATGGCCTGAGGTATCTGTAGGAATCTCTACCTCTCCTCCCTCGCTCCTTCTCGGGCTGGCACAGTGACAGGGGGGCTGCACTATGGATGATGGTGGTGAAAGTCTTTTCCCCCGTAGCAACTCCCGTGATGGTGGTAGTAGTATGTGTGCGCCTGGCAAGGTGGTATGTGGGGTGCCCTTGATGTTATGCAGTGCAGGGACCAGACGACACAGGGGATTTGAATAACTCACGTTTACTGAAGAACTTTATACAGTCTTCCAAAATGGAGGCACGTTATCTTCTGTCCACTTCAACAGTTGAGGGGAAGAAGGGACCAGTGGGTGACCAATGAGGGTTTCAATTGTCCAGCTATATCTAGAAATCATTCACTTTTCCAGCAGCGTGTGTAATAAATGAACTCACTTTTCTCAGTGATGAGGGTTGTAGTTGAGTGACTTGATAGACACTTCTTATATTAATTGTGGCGTGCGGCAGAACCGGTAACAGCGCCAGCAGGAGTTCTGAGGCCCAATATTACATAGACTTCTCCTCAGAAACAGACAGACAGCTTTTCAGCTAAATAATACTTGCTGTGGTGATGATAGAGATGATATGCTGGTTACAATCTCCTTACTGTTCCTCCTCTTGCATTGGGCTGCAGGTGCTGAGACCTGTTGCCAGTTGAAAGGATTGTATTAATCTGCTGTGTCAGAGCAGCTAGCAGACATGTCTGTCTCCTCACAGACACGACCCGACTCCTCTGTGTAGACTGTGAGACAGCGTCAGAGTGAGGCTCTAGGGCAGTAGCCAGGCTCCACCCCCTTTTCAAACAATGCTAGATGTACAATGCACCCTCTAGTGGCTCCCCACTGATACCTTCATCCTTCTCTTCAGCTGGTGAACAGCACACTGTGTGAAAAATAATAAAGACATGTAAAACACATACAATGCATGACATACAAATAACAGGGAACCAGAAGGGTATCTTCTGGGATGCTGCATACTCCCGGACTTAAGACAAGACGTCCTCGTCGTTTTCTTGGATATGAACAGCCTAAAAGATGTAAAAAGGGTTAACATGAAATGCAAACATCTTAATAACATTGTATTCCTGTATTCTTGACTCTCGAAGGGGGAATAGGGGCGAAGATTTCTTCTGTAACAGTTGGAAGATGAGGGGCAGAAGTCTCAAGTCAAGATGAGCGGCAGTGTCCAACAGTTTATGGCACTTAGGATATGAGGGGCTCTGGTACGTCAGAGTCTATGGGGATATTCCCTCTTGAACGTAACAAGGGTTGGTAGGCTTCGGCCTAACTTGGATAGGAATAAATGAAGAAATGAAGAAGGGGCTCTAGAACATAAGAGTCTTTCTTGTTCCCTACTTGCAATTATATTCAATCCCTAAAGCGAACTGGTTTCACTCCTTTAGTGGTTCTCTCTGATCTCCTGACAGGTTCAGGTACAACAACAGCAGGTACATGATGTGATCTGTCCTCTGTGTGAGTTGTAGACACTGTAGGTGTAGGATCAGGTGCAAGGAATGACAAAATTGGGGTAAACCACCAACTCAGTGGGTTCTTTATGTCCAAGTGTTGCTCTTGAGTTGAGGACTCAGTAGTTGTTGCTTCAATAGCTTCAGTTACTTCTGGTAGATCAATTGCAACTGGTTCTTCAATTGATATTTCCTGTTCAATGGTAGGCAACTGTTGATCTTGTAGGCACAGTTTAAGCCTGTTACGGTGGACAATTTGCGGTTGTTTACCATCTCTTTGGATCTCATAGATATCTGTTCCTTGGTATGGGACAGCCTTGATGGTATAAGGGATTCTTTCCCACTTAGTGTCCAATTTGCTGGTTCTTTGAAAGTTTTTCAACCAGACAAGGTCTCCAACTTGAAAGGGTTTAGCATTAGCATGTTGGTCATAATCATGTTGTTGCTTCTTTCTCGCTTCTTCCATCCTAGCTTCAACAATTTCATTTGCATCAGCCATGCGTCTTTGGTGTTCACTCACCCACTCTGTGGTTGGTAGAGGGTTCAAGTCATCTGGAACGGACACATTCAATGAAATGTCTGAAGGCAGCTTTCCTTGTCTTCCGAACAATAGGAAGTATGGGGTGTAACCTGTGGAGGCTTGCATAGTGTTGTTATAGATGTACACCAACTCAGGCAAATAATTTGGCCAGACAGCTCTCTGATGAGGCGGTAAAGTTCTGAGCATCTCAATCAGAATCTGGTTCATCTTCTCACACAACCCATTTCCTTGGGGATGGTAAGCGGTTGTTCTTAGTTTCTTACAGTTGTACAGCTGACAAAGTTCCTGAAATAGTTGGGATTCAAATGCAGAACCTCTATCTGTCAAGATCTTCTCAGGACAGCCATAGGGTAGAAGGAAAGTTTTTAGGAAGACTGCAGCGGTGGTCTTTGCTGTCAAGTCCTTTACTGGTACTGCGACTGTGAATTTGGTGTAATGGTCGATGATGGTCATGGCATAGGTGTATCCTGTTCTACTTGGCTCCATTTTCACATGGTCGATGGCCACGATCTCCAGCGGTCGATGACTCACGATAGGATGCAGAGGGGCCTTTTGGTTTGGCTTCTCTCCTCTTGCTAAGGCACAAGCAGTACATTCTTGACACCATTTCTCGACATCACCTCTAATTCCGATCCAATAGAATCTTCTGCGAATTGTAGCTTCTGTCTTTTGAACTCCAAAGTGTCCAGACTTGTTGTGGTATGCCTCAAGGACAACTTTGGCATCTCTCCTTGGGATGACAATTTGGTGCAGCCGATTACTGGTGATGGGATCCAGCACTCTCCTCAGCAGCAGACCATTCTCTTCAAAGAGACGTTTCCTTTGTCTCCAAAGGCGAAGTAGTTCTGGGTTTGTGTTGCCTCGGCGGATTCTAATGGGTATTTTTTTGGTATCCAGGTAGTCTAGGATATCTCCAATCACTCTGCTCTCAGCTTGCAACAGGGCCCATTGTTCTTGTTCTGGTGACTGCTTCTTGGCCTGTTGGGAAGAACAATGTACCTGGGTTTTGTTGTTGATAGCATCAGGATCTGCAAAGCGGTTGTAGAATGCAGGCATCTCTACTTCCTCTTTGTGGTTGTCATCATCAGGATTCTCCGGGTCTTCTCCTGTAGGCAGGCGGGACAAGGCATCCGCATTGATGTTAGACTTGCCTGTTCTGTATTTGACCACGAAGTTGTAATTTGCTAATCGTGAAGCCCATCTCTGTTCTAAGGCTCCCAGCCTTGCGGTGTTCAGGTGTGCTAGCGGGTTGTTATCTGTGAAGACAGTGAAGGAAGAAGCGGCAAGGTAGTCCTTAAACTTCTCTGTGACGGCCCAGACCAATGCAAGGAACTCCAGCTTGAAGGAACTATAGTTCTGATCGTTTCTTTCAGCTCCTTTGAGTGCTCTACTTGCATAGGCGATCACTCTTTCTTTGTCTCCTTGTTGTTGGGCCAGCACTGCACCAAGTCCTTGGTTGCTTGCATCTGTGTAAAGATGGAAGGGCAGGCTGTAATCTGGGTAGCCCAGAATGGGTGGTTCAGTCAATAATCTTTTTAGTAACTGGAAGGCAATTTCTTGTTCTTCTTTCCAGTTAATGGGAATTCTCCTCTTCAAGTGTTCTTTAGGGTGCCCCCTCAAGAGTTCTTGTAGCGGTTCAGCGATGCGGGCAAAATGAGGAATGAATCTCCGGTAGTACCCGGCAAATCCGAGAAAGCTTCTTACTTCCTTCACAGTGGTAGGTGTATGCCAACTGTGGACAGCAGCTATCTTCTCAGGATCTGGCTTTATGCCTTCTGCGCTCACTATATGTCCCAAGTACTGGACTTGAGGTTGGAGGAGGTGACACTTGGAGGGTTTGATTTTTAAGCCATTTTTGGTTAGGACCTGGAACACTTCAGCTAGATGCTTGAGATGATCTTCATAGGACTTGGAGTAGACTATGACGTCATCCAGGTATAGGAGCACAGTCTCAAAGTTCCTGTGACCTAGGCATCTTTCCATCAGCCTTTGGAATGTTCCAGGAGCATTGCACAGTCCGAAGGGCATGCAATTGAACTCGAATAAGCCCATTGGGGTGGTGAAGGCTGTCTTCTCCCTATCAGCTGGAGACATTGGTACTTGCCAGTAACCACTTGTGAGATCCAGTGTAGAGAAGTAGGCAGCTGATCCCAGGGCTGTCAGAGATTCTTCAATCCTTGGAAGAGGATAGGCATCCTTGTGGGTAATGTTATTAATTTTTCTGTAATCCACACAGAAGCGAAGGTTGCCATCTTTCTTCCTGACAAGAACTAGTGGTGCAGCCCAGGGGCTGTGACTTTCTTGGATGACTTTAGCCTCTTTCATGTCGTGGACCATCTGCTTCACGTCTTGGTATAGGGCAGGTGGTATAGGCCTGTGTCTTTCCTTAATGGGAGGATGAGTACCAGTGGGAATAGTGTGCTCAATGTCTTTTGCTCTCCCATGGTCCAGAGGATGCCTACTGAAGGCTTCATGGCTATCCTGAGCCACTTCAAGTACTCCTTGGATCTGGTAGGCAGGTGTTGTTGCAGTTCCCACATGGATTTCTCCCCACCAGGGTGTTACTGGTGCTTCTTCTGACGTCTTTAGTTGCTGTGCAGCCTGTTTAGCGGTGACAGTTGGAATGTCCACCAGGTCTTGCACACTGAGTTGGGACAGCTGTGCTACAGGGTAGTACTTCCTCAGGGTTACTGAATGGTCTCCTAAGTTGAGAAGACGGATGGGTACTTTCCCTTCGACCACAGTCACTAAACTTCGGGCAGCCATAACCATTGGATGTTCATCTAGTGGTATTGGTTCCACTAGGGCTTGGTAGTCAAGTCCTTGTAGGCCTGAACGGGCCCGACACCATAGCAGTGTTTCTGTGCCAGGTTTTAGGGTTACTGGATGGTGGTCCTTGATGCGAGCTCTGCAGATCTCTCCTCTGGCGTTGGTGAATCGCTGTTGGGCAGCCAGTACACGGATGGTCTTGTGTATTACCTTCTGGGCAGCCTGGGAAGCCGTGGGGACGGATTGTCGTAGGGCCTCTAGCATTTCTCCATAGCAGTGCTTTAGGATGTTCATTCCCAGAATTACTGTGGGTTGTCCTTGATCTTTAACTTTGATCACGAGGACTCCTTGCTGAGGTAAGTGCACTCCTCCCACTTGGACAGTAGGCTCCCAGTACCCGTGCAGAGGTAGGGACTGGCCGTTGGTAGCGATGACGTCTAACCAGGCTTCTGGAGGTTGCATCAGGATCTCGCTACTCCAGTGTTGTTCAAAGGCGGCCTGCTGGATGGTTGTCACTTGGGATCCCATATCCAGGAGGGCAGCAAATGGTACTCCATTGATGCGGATGGTAACTTCTGGACGAGGTCCGACAAACCGTGGCAGCCATTTTGGATCTTTGGGACCTATTATTTCTCCTCCCGAGGAATGGTCCTCTGCCTCGGGAGACGTCCGTTTAACGCCCAGCATTGACGTTCTTGGTGACCTATCTTATGGCAGTGTCTGCAGGCAGGTCTCCCATGTTCATCAAAGCGATCTGTCGACGATTTGTTGGGACTATTGCGGTAGCCCTTGCTAGGACTATTTGGATAACTGTCTCTAGATGTTGGCAGCTTACATTTTACTGGAGAGCTAGCTTCTAGATTCTCCAGTCGTTGGCAGACTTGCTCCAGGCTTTTGGCAAGGAGTTTCAGTTGATCTTGGTACTGATCTCCTCCAGCTGTGATTTGAGCCTGTGTAGCCTGGTAGGTGATGGGCTTGCAAGGTGTTGGATGTGGTGCTACTGGGGCAGGTTCCTCTTCTGCCTCTTTAAGAGGGGTGGTAGCCCTGACTGTTCTTCTTCTGGGCCTTCTTTCTAGTACCTCTATGGCCAGTTCTTTAAACTCATGGAAGGTGCTGTCAGGGTTCTGGACGGACATCATTTGTAGTTGATGACTCATGGAATCTGAGGCGACTCCTTCAATGAACTGCTCCCTCAGGATTCTGTCTGCTTTTTCAGCCTCATGGGGGTCGGCTTGTATCATGGCCCTCATGGTCTCCTGTAAGGAAAGAGCAAAATTTCGGAGTGTCTCACCTGGTTGCTGAACTCTGTCCATGAACCTCATCCTGAGCTCAGAGATGGATTTGGGCTCAAAGGTGGTACGTAGCTGGACCAGGATCTGATCCACAGCCTTCTTTTGGATACGTGGCCAGGACTCCACTTCTTTTAGGGCCACATCTTGTAGTTGCCCCATTAAGATCTCTACCTTCTGTTCTTCTGGAATGGGGTAGAGGCGGAACATGGCAAGCATCTTTTTTCTAAAGTCTTTTAAGGTGTGTGGTTCACCTTTGTAGTGGGGCAGCCATGGGGCCCCTGCATAGTAGGGCATGGACAGCGGCATGATGCAGGGTGCTGCAGCAGGTGTTGTTCTTTCTGTCATGGCCGGTGTAGTGACCGTGCTGAGACCGGGCTCTTCCGTGTCACTTGAGTCCGACATTGTTACTGTCCCTTTAAATTTTTCCAATGTCTATTATTGGCGCTCCCGGACTTTTAACTGAGTCGGGGGTCTTGTTAAAGGTGCTCCCGGACTTTTTATTGGGTCCGGAGTGATGTCCAGGATGCTCCCGGGCTTTTTATTGGGCACCGGTGGTGGTACAGCAGGGGTTAACTTGATGGCCAATTGAATCGGGACTCACCGATGGTATGCTGTTGCTTCCCTCTGGGCTGTACTTTGTTACCGGGCTGTTCCGTTGCTCTCCTGTGATGTTTTTGGGAGAGTTGCTGGTTGCAGGGGATCCGCGGTGGAGGTGCCGTGCAGAGGCTTCACTCCTCCAAGTTGGCGGCGCCTAGCAGTTTTCGGCCGTTCCCTCTTGCCTGTGCTGGATATTGTGAGTTCCTATAATCATCCAGATGGTGGCGCTAGACTGGCGCCGCAGGTTAACCTGTCTGGAGCGGGTAAGTGGAACTGTGACGCAGCAGTTTGTGAGGTAAAATGGCGGATTAACCCCTTTTGGGCTGGAACTGCCGGGAAACAGTGATTTTAACCCCTTTTGGGGCTGAAATAGTCTCTTGCAGCTGCGGTTGCAGCTTTGTACGGTGGGGACCAGGGCTTTGGGACAAAGTCTCTCTGGTTTGGGGCCCACATGAGATTTAAACGTATCCTGTTCGTGACGCCAAAGTTTATATGCAGCAACCACGAGGAAGAGCTTCCCAGGAGGATGGGAGCAGTAGTGAAGTGCACGGTGTATGGCCTGAGGTATCTGTAGGAATCTCTACCTCTCCTCCCTCGCTCCTTCTCGGGCTGGCACAGTGACAGGGGGGCTGCACTATGGATGATGGTGGTGAAAGTCTTTTCCCCCGTAGCAACTCCCGTGATGGTGGTAGTAGTATGTGTGCGCCTGGCAAGGTGGTATGTGGGGTGCCCTTGATGTTATGCAGTGCAGGGACCAGACGACACAGGGGATTTGAATAACTCACGTTTACTGAAGAACTTTATACAGTCTTCCAAAATGGAGGCACGTTATCTTCTGTCCACTTCAACAGTTGAGGGGAAGAAGGGACCAGTGGGTGACCAATGAGGGTTTCAATTGTCCAGCTATATCTAGAAATCATTCACTTTTCCAGCAGCGTGTGTAATAAATGAACTCACTTTTCTCAGTGATGAGGGTTGTAGTTGAGTGACTTGATAGACACTTCTTATATTAATTGTGGCGTGCGGCAGAACCGGTAACAGCGCCAGCAGGAGTTCTGAGGCCCAATATTATATAGACTTCTCCTCAGAAACAGACAGACAGCTTTTCAGCTAAATAATACTTGCTGTGGTGATGATAGAGATGATATGCTGGTTACAATCTCCTTACTGTTCCTCCTCTTGCATTGGGCTGCAGGTGCTGAGACCTGTTGCCAGTTGAAAGGATTGTATTAATCTGCTGTGTCAGAGCAGCTAGCAGACATGTCTGTCTCCTCACAGACACGACCCGACTCCTCTGTGTAGACTGTGAGACAGCGTCAGAGTGAGGCTCTAGGGCAGTAGCCAGGCTCCACCCCCTTTTCAAACAATGCTAGATGTACAATGCACCCTCTAGTGGCTCCCCACTGATACCTTCATCCTTCTCTTCAGCTGGTGAACAGCACACTGTGTGAAAAATAATAAAGACATGTAAAACACATACAATGCATGACATACAAATAACAGGGAACCAGAAGGGTATCTTCTGGGATGCTGCACATAAGGAAAGGGTGCACCGATCCTGGAAATACTGCAATACCAGGTCAATGCGTGGAGTGGACAGAGCAAGCTCTATTTCCATCTCCCTGTTCTAAAAATCCATTTAATATATGGTCCCCAGATAGGGGACGTATCAGATATTAAACTGATAAGAACAGATACTACACTTGATCTTAGCCAAAAGGCCGAGAAGCGATAACCCGAACGGGCCGCACGTTGACCGAGCCTGCCCAATACTGCTGTTCACCCCTTGCAGCGATTCAGCCTACTCCTAGGCAATTCCATGGGGCCCTGCAGGCTCACACACACTCACAGCTACTAAGCGGGAGGTGAATAAAGGCCGGAGAGGAAGCAAGACAGGATTTGCTTCTTTTGCTTGCACCACAATGCAGTGCTGAAAGAGGAGGAATCGACATAAAAACGCCTTCCTGGCAACGCCCAAATGCCCTCCTGCCGTGCAAACACTGGCAGCAGCAGCAGCAGCAGCAGCAGTAAGTGCATGCCCACTGCCACCCCTTCTCCTTTCACACCTTGTATCAGCTTTAATCCAGTCCAGTGCTGCCTGCTGAGCAGCACTGACCAACACTGCCTGGGCCCAGGCTTTTATCTCTGAGGCCCCATTATGATGTCACAAAGCTGGCTCTGGCTCCTGAGGTCTCCACTATGACACGTGCAAAGTTCCGTCTGAACTTTATATAAGACGGTGCGGCTCAGTCAGTCACTCAGTGTTGCCTGAGAGGGCAACACTGCAACAGCCGGCCCCCAGGCTGTCTTTTTTTTGCACAGCTAGTTGCCTCCAGGAGGCCACAAGAGGGAGACAAGGGACTGCAAAATGGAAAATAGGCATCCACCAACTTTACAGACAACTTGTTCTCCTTGCTCCTACAACCTCCATCCTTGCACAGTTTGTTATTCTTCCAGGTAACATAGTAACAAATCCAAATTGCTGCTCTCTTTGTAGGCAAGCAAGGGTTTGTTGCAACTGCAATTCTTACTTCTTCTTGAAATGTAGGGACCACAGTACATTCCATCACATCCATCTAGTGTGAACAGGTAGGTCCATTGTGACGGGCGGGCGGGCGGGCTGGCTGCTTTAATGGCTGTTTGCTGTTCCCCTACTCCACTCCACTATTTGACTATGGTGCTGCATCAATCAGTGGCTGGCTCAGGTGCAGCTCTTTAACCTACCTAGGAGGGAGGGCGGAGAGAAGACAAGGAAGGTGAATGAGCTGTTCCAATGTGAAATGCCGGAAACACAGAAACACAGACGACACAAAACAAGAGGTGGCAATGTATTAATTAATTGCATTTAATAAATTAGCTCATTATCACACATGACTGTACAAATGCATTGTCCAACAGGTGTTGAAATAATGGGATTAAAAGGGGAGATCCCATCCGAAAGACAAAAACAATGGCAAACACAAAAAGCACTTTTGGAATCTGATTTTAGTAAACACATAAGGAAAGGGTGCACCGGTCCTGGAAATACTGCAATACCAGGTCAATGCGTGGAGTGGACAGAGCAAGCTCTATTTCCATCTCCCTGTTCTAAAAATCCATTTAATATATGGTCCCCAGATAGGGGACGTATCAGATATTAAACTGATAAGAACAGATACTACACTTGATCTTAGCCAAAAGGCCGAGAAGCGATAACCCGAACGGGCCGCGCGTTGACCGAGCCTGCCCAATACTGCTGTTCACCCCTTGCAGCGATTCAGCCTACTCCTAGGCAATTCCATGGGGCCCTGCAGGCTCACACACACTCACAGCTACTAAGCGGGAGGTGAATAAAGGCCGGAGAGGAAGCAAGACAGGATTTGCTTCTTTTGCTTGCACCACAATGCAGTGCTGAAAGAGGAGGAATCGACATAAAAACGCCTTCCTGGCAACGCCCAAATGCCCTCCTGCCGTGCAAACACTGGCAGCAGCAGCAGCAGCAGCAGCAGCAGTAAGTGCATGCCCACTGCCACCCCTTCTCCTTTCACACCTTGTATCAGCTTTAATCCAGTCCAGTGCTGCCTGCTGAGCAGCACTGACCAACACTGCCTGGGCCCAGGCTTTTATCTCTGAGGCCCCATTATGATGTCAGAAAGCTTGCTCTGGCTCCTGAGGTCTCCACTATGACACGTGCAAAGTTCCGTCTGAACTTTATATAAGACGGTGCGGCTCAGTCAGTCACTCAGTGTTGCCTGAGAGGGCAACACTGCAACAGCCGGCCCCCAGGCTGTCTTTTTTTTGCACAGCTAGTTGCCTCCAGGAGGCCACAAGAGGGAGACAAGGGACTGCAAAATGGAAAATAGGCATCCACCAACTTTACAGACAACTTGTTCTCCTTGCTCCTACAACCTCCATCCTTGCACAGTTTGTTATTCTTCCAGGTAACATAGTAACAAATCCAAATTGCTGCTCTCTTTGTAGGCAAGCAAGGGTTTGTTGCAACTGCAATTCTTACTTCTTCTTGAAATGTAGGGACCACAGTACATTCCATCACATCCATCTAGTGTACACAGGTAGGTCCATTGTGACGGGCGGGCGGGCGGGCGGGCTGGCTGCTTTAATGGCTGTTTGCTGTTCCCCTACTCCACTCCACTATTTGACTATGGTGCTGCATCAATCAGTGGCTGGCTCAGGTGCAGCTCTTTAACCTACCTAGGAGGGAGGGCGGAGAGAAGACAAGGAAGGTGAATGAGCTGTTCCAATGTGAAATGCCGGAAACACAGAAACACAGACGACACAAAACAAGAGGTGGCAATGTATTAATTAATTGCATTTAATAAATTAGCTCATTATCACACATGACTGTACAAATGCATTGTCCAACAGGTGTTGAAATAATGGGATTAAAAGGGGAGATCCCATCCGAAAGACAAAAACAATGGCAAGCACAAAAAGCACTTTTGGAATCTGATTTTAGTAAACACATAAGGAAAGGGTGCACCGGTCCTGGAAATACTGCAATACCAGGTCAATGCGTGGAGTGGACAGAGCAAGCTCTATTTCCATCTCCCTGTTCTAAAAATCCATTTAATATATGGTCCCCAGATAGGGGACGTATCAGATATTAAACTGATAAGAACAGATACTACACTTGATCTTAGCCAAAAGGCCGAGAAGCGATAACCCGAACGTGCCGCGCGTTGACCGAGCCTGCCCAATACTGCTGTTCACCCCTTGCAGCGATTCAGCCTACTCCTAGGCAATTCCATGGGGCCCTGCAGGCTCACACACACTCACAGCTACGCGGGAGGTGAATAAAGGCCGGAGAGGAAGCAAGACAGGATTTGCTTCTTTTGCTTGCACCACAATGCAGTGCTGAAAGAGGAGGAATCGACATAAAAACGCCTTCCTGGCAACGCCCAAATGCCCTCCTGCCATGCAAACACTGGCAGCAGCAGCAGCAGCAGCAGTAAGTGCATGCCCACTGCCACCCCTTCTCCTTTCACACCTTGTATCAGCTTTAATCCAGTCCAGTGCTGCCTGCTGAGCAGCACTGACCAACACTGCCTGGGCCCAGGCTTTTATCTCTGAGGCCCTGTAACCCAGCAAAAGGATTGTATGGCATTGAGAAATGGGAGGTTGTGGCCGGCCACTAGAGGGCGCTGTGAGGTTGGTACATCGACAGTGTTTAGTGTGTGGAGTGATATACAAGAGAGGTCTAGTGAGGAAGTGTCTGGAGAGAGGTCGGAGAAGCGCTGGACAGGAAGAGACAGAGACTGGACGGAGAGAGCTGTAGCAAGTAAGGAAGACAATGAGACTCAGATAACTGTAAAAGATAAAGAGCATTCTGGCCAGCAGCAGAGCATAAGTAATGTGAAGTATCAGACACGCATTTACTGGAGTTCCAAGTTAAGGAGATCCGGCTGAGTTAAGAAGAGAGTGTTTAGAGCAAGAAGCTGAAGACGCCATTTTGAGCATAAGGTAGCATAGAGCGATTAACTGCCGGATCATCAGAGAGTGCATTGTATTACATTGCCGGACCTCAAAGATCACATTACACTAAACCTGGAAGCTAAGAGACTTTATTATCCTAAGGCACCGGATAAAGAGAACATATTTTAATCATTACGGATTATAAGAGACTGTGTTATATTGAAGTGCCGGATAAAAGCAGAGACTGTATTGTTTACCGAGCACCAGTTATATTTTGCCTAGAGCTCAAGTTTTTGACTGTTGTCATATTTTCTGCATGTTCAGTAAAGACAAAACGAATATAATCCCGGTGTCAGTAATTATTGTCCTTAAAGTCATATTACAACTTGGCGTAGTCGGCAGGATGGATGCAGATACAATGGACGAGACAACATTATCATCCAGTGTGACCCATCCAATGATACCGGTGGGAGCCCTCTTAAATCATTTGCCAAAGTTTAATGGATCTGATCTATTGTTGGAAGATTGGAGTGAACGGCTGGAAGGAGCGGCACGGCTCTGTAATGTCGCTCCACATTTAAAAGTAGAATTGGCGCTAAGTACCTTAGAAGGAGAAGCTAGGAAAACCGTTTTGTTACAGCCAGCACGACACCGACAAACCTTCGAACAAATTCGGCAGCTATTAGATGATGTGTATGGGGATACGTCCTCTGAGGGCATGATAAGGAAGCGATTCTTTGCCCGCCAGCAGAAAGAAGAAGAGACACTGGCGCAGTTTGCAAATGGATTACAGGAAATAATGGCAATGTTGCAACGTAAAGAAGAACAATCAGCCGGGTCCTTTACCAATGTACACGTAGTATTGCGGGATCAGTTTGTAATAGGTCTCAAGAATCCACCGTTAAGGAGAACTCTGAAGGAAAAGTTAAAGAAAGAACCAGATATGACGATTCATCAATTATTGACGGAAGCTATCGCATTGGAAAAAGAGGAATCGGCCAGCACTGATACGGTGGTCAGGCAAGCAGAAATTGTAACCAAGAAGAACCCCGACATGGAGGCAAGGATGGAGTCATTGGAAGGTGCCATGAGAGAGTTGAAAGCCGCTATTACTAATAAGCCTGACCCTGGAACTCCAGTTCGATACTCACAAGAGAGACAGTCGTTTGCAGATAGGAGGAAGCAAGGTAGGAATGCTCCAGACCCTACCATCTGCTATAATTGTGGCCGAGCAGGACACATTGCTAGAAATTGCATGCGTTCTCACTATCAGAGCAATCGCAGGAATTTAAACTAGAACGACCTGTAGTTGAGGGGCAAACTACAGGGGAGTCCACGGATACATGCCCTGCGTTAGATGCTACAGATATAGTGGGGGAATGTCTCGTCGTCGTAGCAAAATTCAATGGCGTTGAGTTGTCATGTTTAATCGATACTGGATCTCAAGTGACCACTATGGATAAAGTTGTGTTTGAAACTTATTTCCCTTCCTTGTTATGTGAGAAGAGTGACACTTGGATAAGACTCAAGGCAGCTAATAGTTTACCTATCCCTATCCTGGGAGTTATACAAATGGACATTTCAATATGGAATCGTGATTTGAACAAAAAGGGGGTTATCATAGTAGAAAAAGCTATGGACTCTGAAATTCCCGTGATTCTAGGAATGAATATATTGCGGGACTTAGATGGAGTAATGTCACAAGAGCTGGGCCCAAAATACTGGAAACAAATACCCACTCAACGACCTTCTCAAATGGCTTTACAGCGCACTTTAAAACATTGTCGCATTAATGGAGAACTGTTAAATTGGCCTGGAAGGGTAGGACTGGTTAAGATACCAGCCTCTCGAAGTATACAAGTACCAGCAGGCCATGAAATGTTGTTACCTTTGCCAGTGGGTACTAATAAAGTGTTAAAGGGCACCACTGTGTTAATTGAATCAGCTCTGCAGAAAGAAGGAGTAGCCGTGGCCCGGTCGATATGCAAGGTACAGGCTGGACAAGTATTATTACGAGTGGTTAATATCACGAAACAAAATGTAACCTTATTTCCCCGGGAACTAGTAGCTGAAGTGTTTCCGGTGAGGGAGGAACAAGTGGAAAGCAGTTCAGATTGGCAAGTGAGTTATCCTTGTGAAAGTGTAGCTGTGGTTACAGTGTGTCGAGCCACCACTCAAGCTAATGACACCATTGGGAGGCGATTACTGGAGCAAATACCTTTAGAAGGAACGGATTTGACTACCAGACAAATAGATGAAGTGGCGGGAGTGTTAGGAGAGCACTCCAAGGCTTTTTCCAAGAATGAAGCAGACTTTGGGTTGACAACAACTTTAGAACATGAAATACATACGGGAAATGCTCACCCGGTACGAGAACGATACCGTACCATTCCGCCCGCTTTTTATCAAGAAGCCAAAGTGTTGCTAAAACGCATGCTAGACAGTCATGTTATCCGACCCAGTAAAAGTCCATGGGCTTCTCCCATAGTATTAGTAAAGAAGAAAGATGGAAGCTTGCGGTTCTGTGTAGATTACCGGCGATTGAATGCCTGCACCGTCAGAGATGCATACCCTTTACCACGAATAGAAGACTCTTTGCTGGCTTTGGGTAAGGCCAAATACTTCTCTACCCTGGATTTGGCCAGTGGGTACTGGCAAGTACCAGTTGCAGAAGAAGATCGAGAAAAAACTGCATTCATCACCCCTATGGGGTTATACGAATTTTTGAGGATGCCGTTCGGTCTAACCAATGCACCAGCTACATTTCAGCGCTTGATGGAAGTTTGTTTGGGAGATTTAAACTTTGAATGTTTGCTCATCTACCTAGATGACATCATTATCTTCTCAGCCACTTTCACAGAACATTTGGAAAGATTGAAAGTGGTACTTACGCGTATCGAAGAACATGGTCTAAAACTAAAACCGGGCAAATGTCACTTGTTTAAAGAAAGAATTGAGTACCTGGGACACGTGGTTACTAGAGACGGTGTACAACCAATGGATGCCAAAGTACGAGCCGTGCAACAATGGCCGGTACCAAAGACAGTAACAGAGCTTAGAAGTTTCCTAGGACTGATTGGATATTACAGACGGTTCATACAGAATTTTGCTAAGGTGGCTGCTCCCCTATATGTGTTACTGAATGGAACCAAACCGGGAGTCGATCATAAGAGAAGTATCACTTGGGGAATAGAGGCTGAACAAGCCTTCCAAGAGTTAAAAAGACGACTAACTGGTGCTCCTGTCTTGGCGTATGCAGATTACTCTCTACCATTTGTTTTGTGTACCGATGGAAGTTTAAAAGGATTAGGAGCTGTTCTTTCTCAAGTGCAGAATGGACGGGAACGTGTCATTGCTTATGCCAGTCGGACGCTGAGAGATGGGGAAAAGAATCCGGACAACTATAGCTCATTCCGGTTGGAACTTTTGGCAGTCGTATGGGCGGTTACCGAGCGATTTGCAGATATCTTGCTGGGCGCAGAGTGTGTGTTATGGACTGACAATAATCCATTGGTTCATTTAGACTCGGCCAAATTGGGTGCTATGGAGCAACGTTGGCGAGCACGACTTAGCAAATTTAAATTTACTGTGAAGTACCGCCCAGGACGAGCTAATGGGAATGCAGATGCCCTGTCCCGTAATCCAGTAGATTTGCCTGAAGGACTGACTGAAGAGGAGTTAGAGGAAACAGAGACTCCTAATTTCCTTGCCAATGAAGTACATGATCAGATGCCAGGTGAGAATATTCAAAGTGCTCCGGTGCATACTGGGGAGCCCATAAGAGAAACCATCGATCAATGGACTGCTGAAGAATGGAAGAAACAGCAGTTGCAAGATATTCAAATTCGGACTGTAAGAAGATGGGTGCTAGAGAGATACCGACCCAATCAACGAGAGCGATTGCGATTGTCTGGAGTGGGACAGAGAATATATCGCCAACGAGATAGATTGGCAGTAAAACAAGGGATATTGTACCGCCGAGTATTCCTACCGACCATGGAAGGACCCGTCTGGCAAGCTGTGTTGCCGGAGCGAGAGTTAGAAAGTACGGTTAAGTGGATGCATGAGAAAAAGGGGCATTACGGTCCTGAAAAGACTTTCCGTTGGTTGCAACAATTCTACTATCATCCTTTGCTGTTTGCAGTGGCACAGAAAGTGTGTCAGAACTGTAGAAATTGCACCCTGGCCAGAGCGGCTGAACAACAAGCTCCGGTGGGGCATATACAGACGCATTATCCATTACAGTTGGTCATGATGGACTATTTGACAGTAGATGAGTCTTTACAAGGGTACAGATATTTATTGGTTGTGATAGACCACTTCACCAAATTCACAGTGGCCGTACCTACCAGAGATCAAACGGCTGAATCTGCGGCACAGGGATTGTGGACTCATTTCATCTTACCCTATGGATGTCCTTCACAGCTTCACTCTGATCAAGGAGCTTGTTTTGAGGGGCGAGTAATAGAAGAATTATGCAGATTGTACCAGATTAAAAAGACCCGCACGACCCCGTATCACCCTCAAGGGAACGGGGCCTGTGAAAGGATGAATCGGACCATATTGCAGTTGTTGCGAACACTGGAGAAACAAAAAAAAGAGAGATGGCCTGACTACATTGCAGAATTAATCTGGATCTATAATAACACTGTACATGCCACTACTGGATATTCTCCTTTTCTGTTAATGTTCGGAAGAAATGGACGATGTCCCCTAAATTTAATGATGCCTATCCCGGAAGAACAAGAAGAGTGGATTCCGCAGACCTGGATGTGGGGTCATCGACGCAAGGTACAAGAAATGTATAATTTAGTGGCGCAGAGACTGGGGCCTCATGATCTTACAGTAAATCAGAAATTGAAGGAACTACCTTTGCAAGTGGGTGATAGAGTAATCGTGCGAAACCAGGGTGCAAGAAGAGCAGGAAAGCTGCAATGGAAGTGGGAAACCTTGGCGTATGAGGTGGTGCGTCAGCCCAATCCATATATTCCTGTATTTGTGATCAAGCCGGAGGGTAGTAGTGGCCCTTTGAAAACCGTACACAGAAATATGCTGAGACCCTGCACATTTATAAGTCGTGAACCAGAAGCAAACACTGGAGATCCTCCTGTTGCAACACCCGTTCCTATAGATGAAGGTTGGTGGAGTCCGCCGGTTCAAGTACCAGAGAGACAAGAAAGTACCAGTGAAGTACAAGAAGAGAATGTTACTCCTGTGGAAGAAGAGTTGTCACAGGTACGTCATTCTCAGCGATCCAATTTTGGAAGACTTCCTTCTAGGTTTGAAGGATTTGTGACGCCACAGCAAGTTGCCGGGACGGCAACTGATAAACCTGGGGGAAAAGATGTAACCCAGCAAAAGGATTGTATGGCATTGAGAAATGGGAGGTTGTGGCCGGCCACTAGAGGGCGCTGTGAGGTTGGTACATCGACAGTGTTTAGTGTGTGGAGTGATATACAAGAGAGGTCTAGTGAGGAAGTGTCTGGAGAGAGGTCGGAGAAGCGCTGGACAGGAAGAGACAGAGACTGGACGGAGAGAGCTGTAGCAAGTAAGGAAGACAATGAGACTCAGATAACTGTAAAAGATAAAGAGCATTCTGGCCAGCAGCAGAGCATAAGTAATGTGAAGTATCAGACACGCATTTACTGGAGTTCCAAGTTAAGGAGATCCGGCTGAGTTAAGAAGAGAGTGTTTAGAGCAAGAAGCTGAAGACGCCATTTTGAGCATAAGGTAGCATAGAGCGATTAACTGCCGGATCATCAGAGAGTGCATTGTATTACATTGCCGGACCTCAAAGATCACATTACACTAAACCTGGAAGCTAAGAGACTTTATTATCCTAAGGCACCGGATAAAGAGAACATATTTTAATCATTACGGATTATAAGAGACTGTGTTATTTTGAAGTGCCGGATAAAAGCAAAGACTGTATTGTTTACCGAGCACCAGTTATATTTTGCCTAGAGCTCAAGTTTTTGACTGTTGTCATATTTTCTGCATGTTCAGTAAAGACAAAACGAATATAATCCCGGTGTCAGTAATTATTGTCCTTAAAGTCATATTACAGCCCCATTATGATGTCAGAAAGCTGGCTCTGGCTCCTGAGGTCTCCACTATGACACATGCAAAGTTCCGTCTGAACTTTATATAAGACGGTGCGGCTCAGTCAGTCACTCAGTGTTGCCTGAGAGGGCAACACTGCAACAGCCGGCCCCCAGGCTGTCTTTTTTTTGCACAGCTAGTTGCCACCAGGAGGCCACAAGAGGGAGACAAGGGACTGCAAAATGGAAAATAGGCATCCACCAACTTTACAGACAACTTGTTCTCCTTGCTCCTACAACCTCCATCCTTGCACAGTTTGTTATTCTTCCAGGTAACATAGTAACAAATCCAAATTGCTGCTCTCTTTGTAGGCAAGCAAGGGTTTGTTGCAACTGCAATTCTTACTTCTTCTTGAAATGTAGGGACCACAGTACATTCCATCACATCCATCTAGTGTACACAGGTAGGTCCATTGTGACGGGCGGGCGGGCGGGCGGGCGGGCTGGCTGCTTTAATGGCTGTTTGCTGTTCCCCTACTCCACTCCACTATTTGACTATGGTGCTGCATCAATCAGTGGCTGGCTCAGGTGCAGCTCTTTAACCTACCTAGGAGGGAGGGCGGAGAGAAGACAAGGAAGGTGAATGAGCTGTTCCAATGTGAAATGCCGGAAACACAGAAACACAGACGACACAAAACAAGAGGTGGCAATGTATTAATTAATTGCATTTAATAAATTAGCTCATTATCACACATGACTGTACAAATGCATTGTCCAACAGGTGTTGAAATAATGGGATTAAAAGGGGAGATCCCATCCGAAAGACAAAAACAATGGCAAACACAAAAAGCACTTTTGGAATCTGATTTTAGTAAACACATAAGGAAAGGGTGCACCGGTCCTGGAAATACTGCAATACCAGGTCAATGCGTGGAGTGGACAGAGCAAGCTCTATTTCCATCTCCCTGTTCTAAAAATCCATTTAATATATGGTCCCCAGATAGGGGACGTATCAGATATTAAACTGATAAGAACAGATACTACACTTGATCTTAGCCAAAAGGCCGAGAAGCGATAACCCGAACGTGCCACGCGTTTTGCTTCTTTTGCTTGCACCACAATGCAGTGCTGAAAGAGGAGGAATCGACATAAAAACGCCTTCCTGGCAACGCCCAAATGCCCTCCTGCCGTGCACACACTGGCAGCAGCAAAAGCAGCAGCAGCAGTAAGTGCATGCCCACTGCCACCCCTTCTCCTTTCACACCTTGTATCAGCTTTAATCCAGTCCAGTGCTGCCTGCTGAGCAGCACTGACCAACACTGCCTGGGCCCAGGCTTTTATCTCTGAGGCCCCATTATGATGTCAGAAAGCTGGCTCTGGCTCCTGAGGTCTCCACTATGACACGTGCAAAGTTCCGTCTGAACTTTATATAAGACGGTGCGGCTCAGTCAGTCACTCAGTGTTGCCTGAGAGGGCAACACTGCAACAGCCGGCCCCCAGGCTGTCTTTTTTTTGCACAGCTAGTTGCCTCCAGGAGGCCACAAGAGGGAGACAAGGGACTGCAAAATGGAAAATAGGCATCCACCAACTTTACAGACAACTTGTTCTCCTTGCTCCTACAACCTCCATCCTTGCACAGTTTGTTATTCTTCCAGGTAACATAGTAACAAATCCAAATTGCTGCTCTCTTTGTAGGCAAGCAAGGGTTTGTTGCAACTGCAATTCTTACTTCTTCTTGAAATGTAGGGACCACAGTACATTCCATCACATCCATCTAGTGTACACAGGTAGGTCCATTGTGACGGGAGGGCGGGCGGGCGGGCTGGCTGGCTGCTTTAATGGCTGTTTGCTGTTCCCCTACTCCACTCCACTATTTGACTATGGTGCTGCATCAATCAGTGGCTGGCTCAGGTGCAGCTCTTTAACCTACCTAGGAGGGAGGGCGGAGAGAAGACAAGGAAGGTGAATGAGCTGTTCCAATGTGAAATGCCGGAAACACAGAAACACAGACGACACAAAACAAGAGGTGGCAATGTATTAATTAATTGCATTTAATAAATTAGCTCATTATCACACATGACTGTACAAATGCATTGTCCAACAGGTGTTGAAATAATGGGATTAAAAGGGGAGATCCCATCCGAAAGACAAAAACAATGGCAAACACAAAAAGCACTTTTGGAATCTGATTTTAGTAAACACATAAGGAAAGGGTGCACCGGTCCTGGAAATACTGCAATACCAGGTCAATGCGTGGAGTGGACAGAGCAAGCTCTATTTCCATCTCCCTGTTCTAAAAATCCATTTAATATATAGTCCCCAGATAGGGGACGTATCAGATATTAAACTGATAAGAACAGATACTACACTTGATCTTAGCCAAAAGGCCGAGAAGCGATAACCCGAACGTGCCGCGCGTTTTGCTTCTTTTGCTTGCACCACAATGCAGTGCTGAAAGAGGAGGAATCGACATAAAAACGCCTTCCTGGCAACGCCCAAATGCCCTCCTGCCGTGCAAACACTGGCAGCAGCAGCAGCAGCAGCAGCAGTAAGTGCATGCCCACTGCCACCCCTTCCCTTTTCACACCTTGTATCAGCTTTAATCCAGTCCAGTGCTGCCTGCTGAGCAGCACTGACCAACACTGCCTGGGCCCAGGCTTTTATCTCTGAGGCCCCATTATGATGTCAGAAAGCTGGCTCTGGCTCCTGAGGTCTCCACTATGACACGTGCAAAGTTCCGTCTGAACTTTATATAAGACGGTGCGGCTCAGTCAGTCACTCAGTGTTGCCTGAGAGGGCAACACTGCAACAGCCGGCCCCCAGGCTGTCTTTTTTTTGCACAGCTAGTTGCCTCCAGGAGGCCACAAGAGGGAGACAAGGAACTGCAAAATGGAAAATAGGCATCCACCAACTTTACAGACAACTTGTTCTCCTTGCTCCTACAACCTCCATCCTTGCACAGTTTGTTATTCTTCCAGGTAACATAGTAACAAATCCAAATTGCTGCTCTCTTTGTAGGCAAGCAAGGGTTTGTTGCAACTGCAATTCTTACTTCTTCTTGAAATGTAGGGACCACAGTACATTCCATCACATCCATCTAGTGTACACAGGTAGGTCCATTGTGACGGGCGGGCGGGCGGGCTGGCTGCTTTAATGGCTGTTTGCTGTTCCCCTACTCCACTCCACTATTTGACTATGGTGCTGCATCAATCAGTGGCTGGCTCAGGTGCAGCTCTTTAACCTACCTAGGAGGGAGGGCGGAGAGAAGACAAGGAAGGTGAATGAGCTGTTCCAATGTGAAATGCCGGAAACACAGAAACACAGACGACACAAAACAAGAGGTGGCAATGTATTAATTAATTGCATTTAATAAATTAGCTCATTATCACACATGACTGTACAAATGCATTGTCCAACAGGTGTTGAAATAATGGGATTAAAAGGGGAGATCCCATCCGAAAGACAAAAACAATGGCAAACACAAAAAGCACTTTTGGAATCTGATTTTAGTAAACACATAAGGAAAGGGTGCACCGGTCCTGGAAATACTGCAATACCAGGTCAATGCGTGGAGTGGACAGAGCAAGCTCTATTTCCATCTCCCTGTTCTAAAAATCCATTTAATATATGGTCCCCAGATAGGGGACGTATCAGATATTAAACTGATAAGAACAGATACTACACTTGATCTTAGCCAAAAGGCCGAGAAGCGATAACCCGAACGTGCCGCGCGTTTTGCTTCTTTTGCTTGCACCACAATGCAGTGCTGAAAGAGGAGGAATCAACATAAAAACGCCTTCCTGGCAACGCCCAAATGCCCTCCTGCCGTGCAAACACTGGCAGCAGCAGCAGCAGTAAGTGCATGCCCACTGCCACCCCTTCTCCTTTCACACCTTGCATCAGCTTTAATCCAGTCCAGTGCTGCCTGCTGAGCAGCACTGACCAACACTGCCTGGGCCCAGGCTTTTATCTCTGAGGCCCCATTATGATGTCAGAAAGCTGGCTCTGGCTCCTGAGGTCTCCACTATGACACGTGCAAAGTTCCGTCTGAACTTTATATAAGACGGTGCGGCTCAGTCAGTCACTCAGTGTTGCCTGAGAGGGCAACACTGCAACAGCCGGCACCCAGGCTGTCTTTTTTTTGCACAGCTAGTTGCCTCCAGGAGGCCACAAGAGGGAGACAAGGGACTGCAAAATGGAAAATAGGCATCCACCAACTTTACAGACAACTTGTTCTCCTTGCTCCTACAACCTCCATCCTTGCACAGTTTGTTATTCTTCCAGGTAACATAGTAACAAATCCAAATTGCTGCTCTCTTTGTAGGCAAGCAAGGGTTTGTTGCAACTGCAATTCTTACTTCTTCTTGAAATGTAGGGACCACAGTACATTCCATCACATCCATCTAGTGTACACAGGTAGGTCCATTGTGACGGGCGGGCGGGCGGGCTGGCTGCTTTAATGGCTGTTTGCTGTTCCCCTACTTCACTCCACTATTTGACTATGGTGCTGCATCAATCAGTGGCTGGCTCAGGTGCAGCTCTTTAACCTACCTAGGAGGGAGGGCGGAGAGAAGACAAGGAAGGTGAATGAGCTGTTCCAATGTGAAATGCCGGAAACACAGAAACACAGACGACACAAAACAAGAGGTGGCAATGTATTAATTAATTGCATTTAATAAATTAGCTCATTATCACACATGACTGTACAAATGCATTGTCCAACAGGTGTTGAAATAATGGGATTAAAAGGGGAGATCCCATCCGAAAGACAAAAACAATGGCAAACACAAAAAGCACTTTTGGAATCTGATTTTAGTAAACACATAAGGAAAGGGTGCACCGGTCCTGGAAATACTGCAATACCAGGTCAATGCGTGGAGTGGACAGAGCAAGCTCTATTTCCATCTCCCTGTTCTAAAAATCCATTTAATACATGGTCCCCAGATAGGGGACGTATCAGATATTAAACTGATAAGAACAGATACTACACTTGATCTTAGCCAAAAGGCCGAGAAGCGATAACCCGAACGTGCCGCGCGTTTTGCTTCTTTTGCTTGCACCACAATGCAGTGCTGAAAGAGGAGGAATCGACATAAAAACGCCTTCCTGGCAACGCCCAAATGCCCTCCTGCCGTGCAAACACTGGCAGCAGCAGCAGCAGCAGCAGCAGCAGTAAGTGCATGCCCACTGCCACCCCTTCTCCTTTCACACCTTGTATCAGCTTTAATCCAGTCCAGTGCTGCCTGCTGAGCAGCACTGACCAACACTGCCTGGGCCCAGGCTTTTATCTCTGAGGCCCCATTATGATGTCAGAAAGCTGGCTCTGGCTCCTGAGGTCTCCACTATGACACGTGCAAAGTTCCGTCTGAACTTTATATAAGACGGTGCGGCTCAGTCAGTCACTCAGTGTTGCCTGAGAGGGCAACACTGCAACAGCCGGCCCCCAGGCTGTCTTTTTTTTGCACAGCTAGTTGCCTCCAGGAGGCCACAAGAGGGAGACAAGGGACTGCAAAATGGAAAATAGGCATCCACCAACTTTACAGACAACTTGTTCTCCTTGCTCCTACAACCTCCATCCTTGCACAGTTTGTTATTCTTCCAGGTAACATAGTAACAAATCCAAATTGCTGCTCTCTTTGTAGGCAAGCAAGGGTTTGTTGCAACTGCAATTCTTACTTCTTCTTGAAATGTAGGGACCACAGTACATTCCATCACATCCATCTAGTGTACACAGGTAGGTCCATTGTGACGGGCGGGCGGGCGGGCGGTCGGGCTGGCTGCTTTAATGGCTGTTTGCTGTTCCCCTACTCCACTCCACTATTTGACTATGGTGCTGCATCAATCAGTGGCTGGCTCAGGTGCAGCTCTTTAACCTACCTAGGAGGGAGGGCGGAGAGAAGTCAAGGAAGGTGAATGAGCTGTTCCAATGTGAAATGCCGGAAACACAGAAACACAGACGACACAAAACAAGAGGTGGCAATGTATTAATTAATTGCATTTAATAAATTAGCTCATTATCACACATGACTGTACAAATGCATTGTCCAACAGGTGTTGAAATAATGGGATTAAAAGGGGAGATCCCATCCGAAAGACAAAAACAATGGCAAACACAAAAAGCACTTTTGGAATCTGATTTTAGTAAACACATAAGGAAAGGGTGCACCGGTCCTGGAAATACTGCAATACCAGGTCAATGCGTGGAGTGGACAGAGCAAGCTCTATTTCCATCTCCCTGTTCTAAAAATCCATTTAATATATGGTCCCCAGATAGGGGACGTATCAGATATTAAACTGATAAGAACAGATACTACACTTGATCTTAGCCAAAAGGCCGAGAAGCGATAACCCGAACGTGCCGCGCGTTTTGCTTCTTTTGCTTGCACCACAATGCAGTGCTGAAAGAGGAGACTGCAAGGACCCAATTATCCACTTTACCTGCCCAGGACCTTAACCATCCTTCTTTGAATTAACACACCAACACCTTCTTTATGGAAATGTGGAAGTGGCCACAGCTTTATTCTTATTTACAAACATCGGCATGAAGACATATATATATATTTATTTTTCTCTCCTCCTGAAATGCCGATGCTCCCTGTCTCCATCAGGCATGTAGGGTGCTACCTCCGTCTTCATCTGCCGTACTTTCCGCCAGCTGTGACATCTACGAAAAAAACAGAAAAACGCCAGAACAAGAATATAACCGTAGAAAAATCTTTCAAAACAAAAACCAAAACCACCAGGGGAGGGAGGGCGGGTGTTTCTTCCACTGCAGCTTGAAGGTAAGAGGGCTTCCCGCTCCAAACCCCTGCCTTATATCTTCTTAACCACGCCCCTCTTACCCCTTGTTGACCAATCCTGGTCCTGGGCATTATTTTAAACCGTTCCATCCTTTCTTAACCCCTTGCAGTCCCTGACACTCTCCCTAGTCGCTTCAGTGTCTACAAGACTGCAAGGACCCAATTATCCACTTTACCTGCCCAGGACCTTAACCATCCTTCTTTGAATTAACACACCAACACCTTCTTTATGGAAATGTGGAAGTGGCCACAGCTTTATTCTTATTTACAAACATCGGCATGAAGACATATATATATATTTATTTTTCTCTCCTCCTGAAATGCCGATGCTCCCTGTCTCCATCAGGCATGTAGGGTGCTACCTCCGTCTTCATCTGCCGTACTTTCTGCCAAGAAGGGGGAACTGAGAAACCTACTCAGTCCCCCGACCACCCCCACCAAGCAACGCCAACCCTCTCTCGGCACCATCCAAGAGATCCAGTAAAAAGATATCGAGCCCGATATCATTCAGATGTACTCCATCCGGCGCCAGCAGATCTGCATTATCCCCCTCCAGGGATTGGTGTCGCAACCCAATCCCCCCTATAGAGCGAATGAACCGCGACACCCGCACATTGATTAGCCTGCGCACTCTCTCCAACGCTGCCATATTCCTCGCTCCTCGCCACACCGTGCGCGCCACTATTTCGGACCAAACTACTACGCAACGGGCGAACAGGTCCTGAAAACGCGCCAAATCAGTCCGTATAAATGACAATAACTCAGCCATTTTCACTTGGCCGATATCATTTCCACCCGCATGTATGATCAGGACAACAGGTCCATACGTGTGCCTTGTAACTGCCACTACTTCTGGCAGTAACTGCACCCACCGTAATCCCCGTACACCTCTCCAATGGACGTCGGCCTGTGAGAGGCCCAAATTCGGACCTAATGGCCTTCGACCCGCTCGAACCGCTGCCCAGTGCACATACGAATGCCCCAAGATCCACACTTGGGGGCGCCGCGACCCTAACAAAGAAATTAAGCTACATTCCGGTCAAATGAAAATACAGGCAGGATTAACATAACACTCCGTATAAAACAAGGAAGGAAAACAGGGATGGGGGGGGGAGGGGGGAAAGGGGGAGGGGGGGAAAGGGGGCGACTTTTTTTTTTTTTTTTTTTTTTTAAAACTTCCAGCTTACACACTCTTTAAAACCAAATCAGGTCGCACATATGACTTATAGCTATTAGAACGCCATCTACCCAGACTCATGATAGCCGCTGAATCCAAGCCCAAGGCATCCGCCTCAGACGAATGTGTACCAAACTCGCCCGGTGGCAAACCCAGGTATTTCAAACCGGCCTTAAAAATCGCCTCAAATTGAAAACGCGACATTGCGGATCCATCCTGATGGATCAAGAATTGAGCCCCGGGCACTCGGACCAACACGAATTCCTGGACCCATTTTACCGGGCAATACTGCCCCCCAATCCTCCCAATTGACAGCCAAGCCCCCCTCCCTACCGTATCAGTCTTTGACCTCCGCACACAGACCCTGAGAGAATCTCCCAACGTTACTACATCCGATCCGAGAAGACCACCGCTTGCACTTACTCTGTGCGGAACCAGCTCACTAACCCGTAATGCGGCAAAGAAAGCCAAAGAAAATGCCGCGCCGAACAAGGACACTTCATATTCATCCCGACACACATAACATAAAACGGCTAGAAGCCGACCCAAAAGCGAAAAAGATACTGGTCGCCTCGTGTCCCTGGAACACGCCTCTTTTTTCCACCCTTTTAAAGACTGCCGAACTACAAATTCTTTTGTAACATCCCTGCATCCCCACAATTTTAACATAAAGGCCACCCCTGCTAAAAACTTGCTCGCCGTGGCCGCACTACCCCCTTCCTGACGTATTTGTACCAAACTTGCTAACGTGACATCCAGGTGACACCCATCCTGTGATGGGAAGTTATTCCCCGCAATCTCCAACCACCGATCCCACGCTCTGCAATGACTCTTCCAAGTCGCCGGTACCACCGAACCCCTCAACAGCCTCATAAGTTGTCCTCGACCAGGGCCCATAAGTGAAGGGGGGGGGACACCCCTTCTGCCAAAGCTGCCGGGTGCAATTCCCGAAACCGGGACATCTGTGAACGAGACAAAGCATCAGCCATCACATTATGGACACCCGGAACATGTTTCGCACGAAACCACACATTCAAACGCAAACACTTCAAAACCAACCGTCTTAATAAAGCTAATACCGGCAATGAACTAGACGACAACCCGTTCACCGCATGCACCACCGCCATGTTGTCTGTCCAAAATACAATCCTCTTATTCACCATCACGCTACCCCACAACTCTATTGCAACTATAATAGGAAACAATTCCAATAGCGTCAAATTACGTAAAACTCCCAAATCACTCCAATGCAAGGGCCAAGGGGATCTACACCAACTTCGGCCCAAAATTGCTCCAAAACCATCACTTCCGGCTGCATCCGTAAACAATTCCAAGTCTACATTAGACAACTCAGCTTCCTGACACACCGACCTCCCATTAAACGAACTCAAAAAAGAATGCCAGACAAACAAATCCTTCTTCATACAAGAAGTTACCCGGATAAAATGATTTGGCTTCGAGATACCTCTAGTGGCTAAAGACAAACGCCTAGAGAAAACACGACCCATTGGAATTATACGACAAGCAAACACCAGCAATCCCATTAACGACTGTAACTGTTTTAACGTCACTTTTTTCGACCCCATGACCTGGTCAACTTGCGTCACTAGCCTTGCCAATTTATCATCAGGCAAGCGAAAAATCATCCGTTCGCTATCTATTTCGATACCCAAAAATGACAAAACAGTTACAGGACCTTCCGTCTTATCTTCGGAAATAGGTACACCGAAACGCGACATCACCTGTCGAAACACTCTCAGCAACGTGCTGCACAACCCAGAGCCCCCCGGGCCTACAAAAAGAAAATCATCCAGATAATGAATGACCGAGTCACAACCAGACTCCAAACGAACTACCCATTCTAAAAATGACGCAAACATCTCAAAGTAACTGCATGATATTGAACAACCCATGGGAAGGCACATATCCACGTAAAACCCTTTATCTAAACAACACCCCAGCAGGTGAAAACACTCCGGATGAACCGGCAGCAAACGAAAGGCCGCTTCAATATCAGATTTAGCTAACAACGCCCCCTGTCCAGCCGCCTGTACCAGCCTTACTGCAACATCGAAAGACGTATACGAAACCGCCGCCTCCGCCCTAGAAATACCGTCGTTAACAGAACCACCGCGAGGAAAGGAAAGGTGATGAATCAGCCTAAACTTTCCCCGCTCCTTCTTTGGAACTAAACCAAGGGGGGAAACTCGCAGGTTCGTATACGGCGGCTCACTGAATGGACCTGCCATTCTCCCTAATTCCACTTCCTTTGCCAACTTTTGCCGCGCAATGCCCACATTCTCATTGATCGACTTCAAATTGTCAGCCAATGACAATGTCGCAGAATATTCAAAAGGAATCTCAAAACCAAACGAAAACCCACTAGTGAGCACCTCTGCTTCCCGCCTCCTGTGGTACCGCTCTAACCATGGGCCCATCTCGAGAACGCTCACCGGCGTTCTCCGCTGCGCCGGAAGGAGGTGCCTTAACCGGCTGCTTGCCTCTCCGGAAACACCGGAGCGCCGCATGAGCGCCCCCACAGATGGAGCATTCATGTCGGAATTTGCACGTGGCAAAGAAACGACAGTGGCCCTCGTTGTAGAGCCAACAGGCACCCGTGGGCCTAGCGGCCGCAACTCCAGGGGCGGGGCCCGGCGCTGCGGCCGCACTGGGAAAGGGGCGTTGTTGCCTGCTCCCTTGCGCTAAGATAAGCTGCAACCACACGTCCGTTGCCTTCGTTGCCCAACTAATATCAGGCGACAAAGCCAAACGACGCCGAAATTCTTCATCATATCGCCACCAGGCCGCACCACCGTGCAGCCTGTGGGCGCTGAAAATTGTGTCAAAATAGACAAACAACTCGGCCCCTTTCCCAGGATAGCGTTGGCAAATAACATGAGCCAGTGTAGCGTAACACTGCACCCAGTTGCCAAATGTTTTCGCTACTTTCGCTTTCCTATCTGAACCTCTCTCAAAACCCTGCTCCTTGTCGACAGTCACCTGCTCCACCGAGACCAAGGACCAAATATCCACAAATTCATTCCTCCAAATCTTGTCCTTGATCTCAGCTGACAAATGAGTCCCGAGAGGAGCGACTCCACAAAACAATGAATCTCTAAACGTCAAACTAGCTAAAGCATTCTCTTTCACAGACGGGGGCATAGCTCCCTCTGGTGGCACCGAGGGACACGACGTTCCCTCATTCACTTTTAACCCAGCCACCACGGCTTTTAAAACAGAAATCAAATCCGCACCCGCTGCATTAGATTTATTAAGCCATGCGTCACCGCAGGCCGACTCACCGCTCCCAGAGGTCCCACCGACTCCAGAGGGTCCTTCAGCCACTTTCCGCAGCACTGGAACCACGGCCTGCCCCTCCTCCACCGGCCCGGCGGGAGGAACAACCTGGGACAGCTGCTCCTGATCCACTGACAAGCGCTGCACCTCCCGGCGTCGACTGCGTCTCTGCGGCCGTGATGATCTCCTCGACGACCTTCTCCACGATCCATATGATGCGGACGTCGTCGCCGACGAGGAGGAGAAACCATCGCTGGAAGACGAGGAATACCGTCGACCACGCCTCTTCCCGTCACCTGACCTGCGACGTCCATGATGGCCGTGCCGGCGATGTCCACCAGCCCGGCGTTTCCTCCCTCGCCTGGAACGCTCCCTTCTTGGACC
Source organism: Rhinoderma darwinii (assembly GCF_050947455.1). Lineage (NCBI taxonomy): Eukaryota > Metazoa > Chordata > Amphibia > Anura > Rhinodermatidae > Rhinoderma > Rhinoderma darwinii. The sequence continues at coordinate 864,850 of NW_027461698.1, forward strand.
TGCAGGAGAGAAAGATGACAAGGCAGGAGAAGGGCAAATAGAATCCAAAACCCCCTCCAACCTATCTTTTCTAGCACACTCCCCCCCTGGCCTTGACCCATGCTGACAGGGGCCCGGGGGGGACCGGGGTGGAGAAGCGACAGGCACCGCAGAAGCCCCCACCCCCTGGCTGGGCTGTTTGCTCACCGTCCGCTTCCCCGAACCCGCCGCCATCTTCTTTTTTCGTGAGCCGCCATCTTGTGTCCTGGCCGCACTGCGCCTGCCAGGACGTCCCGCCCCTGTTCCCCCCGCCGCCAATTCTGGCTGCGTAGAGAACAGCACGGGGAAAGATGGCGCCAACCCCGGCTGCACACAGGCGCCGGAAGCAAGTCCCAGCTCCTGTGAACATGCCGCATGGTAAGCGACCATGTCGGACCAGTCGCCTGAGTCCGCCATATTCACCCCACTGTCACGATAGTCGACCGCTGCCTCCGCGCCCGCATCAGCAGCTCGAGGCGGGTTGTACCGTGCCTGTGCCGGTTTAACAGCCGCCCTCTTACCGCCATGGGGAAGGACGCCAGCGCGACGAGTGGGCGGGGGGGAGGGGGGCACTATGTCGACCGACGAAGCACACGTCGACATAGGCCTAGGGGACCTGCTGGGACCACCGCATGACTGTGCAGCAGTCACAGCACCCCTCATAGCAACAGGGCTAGGGCTCAGTCGAACCGGAGGGCGTGTAACGCACTGCGGCCTACCTCGGGTAGCCGCTCCCGACTGTTCCGTGCCCCGCTCAGATCCTCGCTTCTCTCCTTCCTTCAACAGGGATTCCAGCCAGGCAGGTCCCTCCCGACGCTACCCGCTGTGCCACCTTCCGCAACAGTTCTTCTGCCATCTTCTTGAACGACCACGCTCTGAATCTCCACAGCAGCAGCAAAGGTGTTTCTTCCACTGCAGCTTGAAGGTAAGAGGCTTCCCGCTCCAAACCCCTGCCTTATATCTTCTTAACCACGCCCCTCTTACCCCTTGTTGACCAATCCTGGTCCTGGGCATTATTTTAAACCGTTCCATCCTTTCTTAACCCCTTGCAGTCCCTGACACTCTCCCTAGTCGCTTCAGTGTCTACAAGGAATCGACATAAAAACGCCTTCCTGCAACGCCCAAATGCCCTCCTGCCGTGCAAACACTGGCAGCAGCAGCAGCATCAGCAGCAGCAGTAAGTGCATGCCCACTGCCACCCCTTCTCCTTTCACACCTTGTATCAGCTTTAATCCAGTCCAGTGCTGCCTGCTGAGCAGCACTGACCAACACTGCCTGGGCCCAGGCTTTTATCTCTGAGGCCCCATTATGATGTCAGAAAGCTGGCTCTGGCTCCTGAGGTCTCCACTATGACACGTGCAAAGTTCCGTCTGAACTTTATATAAGACGGTGCGGCTCAGTCAGTCACTCAGTGTTGCCTGAGAGGGCAACACTGCAACAGCCGGCCCCCAGGCTGTCTTTTTTTTGCACAGCTAGTTGCCTCCAGGAGGCCACAAGAGGGAGACAAGGGACTGCAAAATGGAAAATAGGCATCCACCAACTTTACAGACAACTTGTTCTCCTTGCTCCTACAACCTCCATCCTTGCACAGTTTGTTATTCTTCCAGGTAACATAGTAACAAATCCAAATTGCTGCTCTCTTTGTAGGCAAGCAAGGGTTGTTGCAACTGCAATTCTTACTTCTTCTTGAAATGTAGGGACCACAGTACATTCCATCACATCCATCTAGTGTACACAGGTAGGTCCATTGTGACGGGCGGGCGGGCGGGCTGGCTGCTTTAATGGCTGTTTGCTGTTCCCCTACTCCACTCCACTATTTGACTATGGTGCTGCATCAATCAGTGGCTGGCTCAGGTGCAGCTCTTTAACCTACCTAGGAGGGAGGGCGGAGAGAAGACAAGGAAGGTGAATGAGCTGTTCCAATGTGAAATGCCGGAAACACAGAAACACAGACGACACAAAACAAGAGGTGGCAATGTATTAATTAATTGCATTTAATAAATTAGCTCATTATCACACATGACTGTACAAATGCATTGTCCAACAGGTGTTGAAATAATGGGATTAAAAGGGGAGATCCCATCCGAAAGACAAAAACAATGGCAAACACAAAAAGAACTTTTGGAATCTGATTTTAGTAAACACATAAGGAAAGGGTGCACCGGTCCTGGAAATACTGCAATACCCGGTCAATGCGTGGAGTGGACAGAGCAAGCTCTATTTCCATCTCCCTGTTCTAAAAATCCATTTAATATATGGTCCCCAGATAGGGGACGTATCAGATATTAAACTGATAAGAACAGATACTACACTTGATCTTAGCCAAAAGGCCGAGAAGCGATAACCCGAACGTGCCGCGCGTTTTGCTTCTTTTGCTTGCACCACAATGCAGTGCTGAAAGAGGAGGAATCGACATAAAAACGCCTTCCTGGCAATGCCCAAATGCCCTCCTGCCGTGCAAACACTGGCAGCAGCAGCAGCATCAGCAGCAGCAGTAAGTGCATGCCCACTGCCACCCCTTCTCCTTTCACACCTTGTATCAGCTTTAATCCAGTCCAGTGCTGCCTGCTGAGCAGCACTGACCAACACTGCCTGGGCCCAGGCTTTTATCTCTGAGGCCCCATTATGATGTCAGAAAGCTGGCTCTGGCTCCTGAGGTCTCCACTATGACACGTGCAAAGTTCCGTCTGAACTTTATATAAGACGGTGCGGCTCAGTCAGTCACTCAGTGTTGCCTGAGAGGGCAACACTGCAACAGCCGGCCCCCAGGCTGTCTTTTTTTTGCACAGCTAGTTGCCTCCAGGAGGCCACAAGAGGGAGACAAGGGACTGCAAAATGGAAAATAGGCATCCACCAACTTTACAGACAACTTGTTCTCCTTGCTCCTACAACCTCCATCCTTGCACAGTTTGTTATTCTTCCAGGTAACATAGTAACAAATCCAAATTGCTGCTCTCTTTGTAGGCAAGCAAGGGTTTGTTGCAACTGCAATTCTTACTTCTTCTTGAAATGTAGGGACCACAGTACATTCCATCACATCCATCTAGTGTACACAGGTAGGTCCATTGTGACGGGCGGGCGGGCGGGCGGGCGGGCTGGCTGCTTTAATGGCTGTTTGCTGTTTCCCTACTCCACTCCACTATTTGACTATGGTGCTGCATCAATCAGTGGCTGGCTCAGGTGCAGCTCTTTAACCTACCTAGGAGGGAGGGCGGAGAGAAGACAAGGAAGGTGAATGAGCTGTTCCAATGTGAAATGCCGGAAACACAGAAACACAGACGACACAAAACAAGAGGTGGCAATGTATTAATTAATTGCATTTAATAAATTAGCTCATTATCACACATGACTGTACAAATGCATTGTCCAACAGGTGTTGAAATAATGGGATTAAAAGGGGAGATCCCATCCGAAAGACAAAAACAATGGCAAACACAAAAAGAACTTTTGGAATCTGATTTTAGTAAACACATAAGGAAAGGGTGCACCGGTCCTGGAAATACTGCAATACCCGGTCAATGCGTGGAGTGGACAGAGCAAGCTCTATTTCCATCTCCCTGTTCTAAAAATCCATTTAATATATGGTCCCCAGATAGGGGACGTATCAGATATTAAACTGATAAGAACAGATACTACACTTGATCTTAGCCAAAAGGCCGAGAAGCGATAACCCGAACGTGCCGCGCGTTTTGCTTATTTTGCTTGCACCACAATGCAGTGCTGAAAGAGGAGGAATCGACATAAAAACGCCTTCCTGGCAACGCCCAAATGCCCTCCTGCCGTGCAAACACTGGCAGCAGCAGCAGCAGCAGTAAGTGCATGCCCACTGCCACCCCTTCTCCTTTCACACCTTGTATCAGCTTTAATCCAGTCCAGTGCTGCCTGCTGAGCAGCACTGACCAACACTGCCTGGGCCCAGGCTTTTATCTCTGAGGCCCCATTATGATGTCAGAAAGCTGGCTCTGGCTCCTGAGGTCTCCACTATGACACGTGCAAAGTTCCGTCTGAACTTTATATAAGACGGTGCGGCTCAGTCAGTCACTCAGTGTTGCCTGAGAGGGCAACACTGCAACAGCCGGCCCCCAGGCTGTCTTTTTTTTGCACAGCTAGTTGCCTCCAGGAGGCCACAAGAGGGAGACAAGGGACTGCAAATGGAAAATAGGCATCCACCAACTTTACAGACAACTTGTTCTCCTTGCTCCTACAACCTCCATCCTTGCACAGTTTGTTATTCTTCCAGGTAACATAGTAACAAATCCAAATTGCTGCTCTCTTTGTAGGCAAGCAAGGGTTTGTTGCAACTGCAATTCTTACTTCTTCTTGAAATGTAGGGACCACAGTACATTCCATCACATCCATCTAGTGTACACAGGTAGGTCCATTGTGACGGGCGGGCGGGCGGGCTGGCTGCTTTAATGGCTGTTTGCTGTTCCCCTACTCCACTCCACTATTTGACTATGGTGCTGCATCAATCAGTGGCTGGCTCAGGTGCAGCTCTTTAACCTACCTAGGAGGGAGGGCGGAGAGAAGACAAGGAAGGTGAATGAGCTGTTCCAATGTGAAATGCCGGAAACACAGAAACACAGACGACACAAAACAAGAGGTGGCAATGTATTAATTAATTGCATTTAATAAATTAGCTCATTATCACACATGACTGTACAAATGCATTGTCCAACAGGTGTTGAAATAATGGGATTAAAAGGGGAGATCCCATCCGAAAGACAAAAACAATGGCAAACACAAAAAGCACTTTTGGAATCTGATTTTAGTAAACACATAAGGAAAGGGTGCACCGGTCCTGGAAATACTGCAATACCAGGTCAATGCGTGGAGTGGACAGAGCAAGCTCTATTTCCATCTCCCTGTTCTAAAAATCCATTTAATATATGGTCCCAGATAGGGGACGTATCAGATATTAAACTGATAAGAACAGATACTACACTTGATCTTAGCCAAAAGGCCGAGAAGCGATAACCCGAACGGGCCGCGCGTTGACCGAGCCTGCCCAATACTGCTGTTCACCCCTTGCAGCGATTCAGCCTACTCCTAGGCAATTCCATGGGGCCCTGCAGGCTCACACACACTCACAGCTACTAAGCGGGAGGTGAATAAAGGCCGGAGAGGAAGCAAGACAGGATTTGCTTCTTTTGCTTGCACCACAATGCAGTGCTGAAAGAGGAGGAATCGACATAAAAACGCCTTCCTGGCAACGCCCAAATGCCCTCCTGCCGTGCAAACACTGGCAGCAGCAGCAGCAGTAAGTGCATGCCCACTGCCACCCCTTCTCCTTTCACACCTTGTATCAGCTTTAATCCAGTCCAGTGCTGCCTGCTGAGCAGCACTGACCAACACTGCCTGGGCCCAGGCTTTTATCTCTGAGGCCCCATTATGATGTCAGAAAGCTGGCTCTGGCTCCTGAGGTCTCCACTATGACACGTGCAAAGTTCCGTCTGAACTTTATATAAGACGGTGCGGCTCAGTCAGTCACTCAGTGTTGCCTGAGAGGGCAACACTGCAACAGCCGGCCCCCAGGCTGTCTTTTTTTTGCACAGCTAGTTGCCTCCAGGAGGCCACAAGAGGGAGACAAGGGACTGCAAAATGGAAAATAGGCATCCACCAACTTTACAGACAACTTGTTCTCCTTGCTCCTACAACCTCCATTCTTGCACAGTTTGTTATTCTTCCAGGTAACATAGTAACAAATCCAAATTGCTGCTCTCTTTGTAGGCAAGCAAGGGTTTGTTGCAACTGCAATTCTTACTTCTTCTTGAAATGTAGGGACCACAGTACATTCCATCACATCCATCTAGTGTACACAGGTAGGTCCATTGTGACGGGCGGGCGGGCGGGCGGGCTGGCTGGCTGCTTTAATGGCTGTTTCCTGTTCCCCTACTCCACTCCACTATTTGACTATGGTGCTGCATCAATCAGTGGCTGGCTCAGGTGCAGCTCTTTAACCTACCTAGGAGAGAGGGCGGAGAGAAGACAAGGAAGGTGAATGAGCTGTTCCAATGTGAAATGCCGGAAACACAGAAACACAGACGACACAAAACAAGAGGTGGCAATGTATTAATTAATTGCATTTAATAAATTAGCTCATTATCACACATGACTGTACAAATGCATTGTCCAACAGGTGTTGAAATAATGGGATTAAAAGGGGAGATCCCATCCGAAAGACAAAAACAATGGCAAACACAAAAAGCACTTTTGGAATCTGATTTTAGTAAACACATAAGGAAAGGGTGCACCGGTCCTGGAAATACTGCAATACCAGGTCAATGCGTGGAGTGGACAGAGCAAGCTCTATTTCCATCTCCCTGTTCTAAAAATCCATTTAATATATGGTCCCCAGATAGGGACGTATCAGATATTAAACTGATAAGAACAGATACTACACTTGATCTTAGCCAAAAGGCCGAGAAGCGATAACCCGAACGGGCCGCGCGTTGACCGAGCCTGCCCAATACTGCTGTTCACCCCTTGCAGCGATTCAGCCTACTCCTAGGCAATTCCATGGGGCCCTGCAGGCTCACACACACTCACAGCTACGCGAGAGGTGAATAAAGGCCGGAGAGGAAGCAAGACAGGATTTGCTTCTTTTGCTTGCACCACAATGCAGTGCTGAAAGAGGAGGAATCGACATAAAAACGCCTTCCTGGCAACACCCAAATGCCCTCCTGCCGTGCAAACACTGGCAGCAGCAGCAGCAGCAGTAAGTGCATGCCCACTGCCACCCCTTCTCCTTTCACACCTTGTATCAGCTTTAATCCAGTCCAGTGCTGCCTGCTGAGCAGCACTGACCAACACTGCCTGGGCCCAGGCTTTTATCTCTGAGGCCCCATTATGATGTCAGAAAGCTGGCTCTGGCTCCTGAGGTCTCCACTATGACACGTGCAAAGTTCCGTCTGAACTTTATATAAGACGGTGCGGCTCAGTCAGTCACTCAGTGTTGCCTGAGAGGGCAACACTGCAACAGCCGGCCCCCAGGCTGTCTTTTTTTTGCACAGCTAGTTGCCTCCAGGAGGCCACAAGAGGGAGACAAGGGACTGCAAAATGGAAAATAGGCATCCACCAACTTTACAGACAAATTGTTCTCCTTGCTCCTACAACCTCCATCCTTGCACAGTTTGTTATTCTTCCAGGTAACATAGTAACAAATCCAAATTGCTGCTCTCTTTGTAGGCAAGCAAGGGTTTGTTGCAACTGCAATTCTTACTTCTTCTTGAAATGTAGGGACCACAGTACATTCCATCACTTCCATCTAGTGTACACAGGTAGGTCCATTGTGACGGGCGGGCGGGCGGGCTGGCTGCTTTAATGGCTGTTTGCTGTTCCCCTACTCCACTCCACTATTTGACTATGGTGCTGCATCAATCAGTGGCTGGCTCAGGTGCAGCTCTTTAACCTACCTAGGAGGGAGGGCGGAGAGAAGACAAGGAAGGTGAATGAGCTGTTCCAATGTGAAATGCCGGAAACACAGAAACACAGACGACACAAAACAAGAGGTGGCAATGTATTCATTAATTGCATTTAATAAATTAGCTCATTATCACACATGACTGTACAAATGCATTGTCCAACAGGTGTTGAAATAATGGGATTAAAAGGGGAGATCCCATCCGAAAGACAAAAACAATGGCAAACACAAAAAGCACTTTTGGAATCTGATTTTAGTAAACACATAAGGAAAGGGTGCACCGGTCCTGGAAATACTGCAATACCAGGTCAATGCGTGGAGTGGACAGAGTAAGCTCTATTTCCATCTCCCTGTTCTAAAAATCCATTTAATATATGGTCCCCAGATAGGGGACGTATCAGATATTAAACTGATAAGAACAGATACTACACTTGATCTTAGCCAAAAGGCCGAGAAGCGATAACCCGAACGGGCCGCGCGTTGACCGAGCCTGCCCAATACTGCTGTTCACCCCTTGCAGCGATTCAGCCTACTCCTAGGCAATTCCATGGGGCCCTGCAGGCTCACACACACTCACAGCTACGCGAGAGGTGAATAAAGGCCGGAGAGGAAGCAAGACAGGATTTGCTTCTTTTGCTTGCACCACAATGCAGTGCTGAAAGAGGAGGAATCGACATAAAAACGCCTTCCTGGCAACACCCAAATGCCCTCCTGCCGTGCAAACACTGGCAGCAGCAGCAGCAGCAGTAAGTGCATGCCCACTGCCACCCCTTCTCCTTTCACACCTTGTATCAGCTTTAATCCAGTCCAGTGCTGCCTGCTGAGCAGCACTGACCAACACTGCCTGGGCCCAGGCTTTTATCTCTGAGGCCCCATTATGATGTCAGAAAGCTGGCTCTGGCTCCTGAGGTCTCCACTATGACACGTGCAAAGTTCCGTCTGAACTTTATATAAGACGGTGCGGCTCAGTCAGTCACTCAGTGTTGCCTGAGAGGGCAACACTGCAACAGCCGGCCCCCAGGCTGTCTTTTTTTTGCACAGCTAGTTGCCTCCAGGAGGCCACAAGAGGGAGACAAGGGACTGCAAAATGGAAAATAGGCATCCACCAACTTTACAGACAAATTGTTCTCCTTGCTCCTACAACCTCCATCCTTGCACAGTTTGTTATTCTTCCAGGTAACATAGTAACAAATCCAAATTGCTGCTCTCTTTGTAGGCAAGCAAGGGTTTGTTGCAACTGCAATTCTTACTTCTTCTTGAAATGTAGGGACCACAGTACATTCCATCACATCCATCTAGTGTACACAGGTAGGTCCATTGTGACGGGCGGGCGGGCGGGCTGGCTGCTTTAATGGCTGTTTCCTGTTCCCCTACTCCACTCCACTATTTGACTATGGTGCTGCATCAATCAGTGGCTGGCTCAGGTGCAGCTCTTTAACCTACCTAGGAGGGAGGGCGGAGAGAAGACAAGGAAGGTGAATGAGCTGTTCCAATGTGAAATGCCAGAAACACAGACGACACAAAACAAGAGGTGGCAATGTATTCATTAATTGCATTTAATAAATTAGCTCATTATCACACATGACTGTACAAATGCATTGTCCAACAGGTGTTGAAATAATGGGATTAAAAGGGGAGATCCCATCCGAAAGACAAAAACAATGGCAAACACAAAAAGCACTTTTGGAATCTGATTTTAGTAAACACATAAGGAAAGGGTGCACCGGTCCTGGAAATACTGCAATACCAGGTCAATGCGTGGAGTGGACAGAGCAAGCTCTATTTCCATCTCCCTGTTCTAAAAATCCATTTAATATATGGTCCCCAGATAGGGGACGTATCAGATATTAAACTGATAAGAACAGATACTACACTTGATCTTAGCCAAAAGGCCGAGAAGCGATAACCCGAACGGGCCGCGCGTTGACCGAGCCTGCCCAATACTGCTGTTCACCCCTTGCAGCGATTCAGCCTACTCCTAGGCAATTCCATGGGGCCCTGCAGGCTCACACACACTCACAGCTACGCGAGAGGTGAATAAAGGCCGGAGAGGAAGCAAGACAGGATTTGCTTCTTTTGCTTGCACCACAATGCAGTGCTGAAAGAGGAGGAATCGACATAAAAACGCCTTCCTGGCAACACCCAAATGCCCTCCTGCCGTGCAAACACTGGCAGCAGCAGCAGCAGCAGTAAGTGCATGCCCACTGCCACCCCTTCTCCTTTCACACCTTGTATCAGCTTTAATCCAGTCCAGTGCTGCCTGCTGAGCAGCACTGACCAACACTGCCTGGGCCCAGGCTTTTATCTCTGAGGCCCCATTATGATGTCAGAAAGCTGGCTCTGGCTCCTGAGGTCTCCACTATGACACGTGCAAAGTTCCGTCTGAACTTTATATAAGACGGTGCGGCTCAGTCAGTCACTCAGTGTTGCCTGAGAGGGCAACACTGCAACAGCCGGCCCCCAGGCTGTCTTTTTTTTGCACAGCTAGTTGCCTCCAGGAGGCCACAAGAGGGAGACAAGGGACTGCAAAACGGAAAATAGGCATCCACCAACTTTACAGACAAATTGTTCTCCTTGCTCCTACAACCTCCATCCTTGCACAGTTTGTTATTCTTCCAGGTAACATAGTAACAAATCCAAATTGCTGCTCTCTTTGTAGGCAAGCAAGGGTTTGTTGCAACTGCAATTCTTACTTCTTCTTGAAATGTAGGGACCACAGTACATTCCATCACATCCATCTAGTGTACACAGGTAGGTCCATTGTGACGGGCGGGCGGGCGGGCGGGCTGGCTGCTTTAATGGCTGTTTCCTGTTCCCCTACTCCACTCCACTATTTGACTATGGTGCTGCATCAATCAGTGGCTGGCTCAGGTGCAGCTCTTTAACCTACCTAGGAGGGAGGGCGGAGAGAAGACAAGGAAGGTGAATGAGCTGTTCCAATGTGAAATGCCGGAAACACAGAAACACAGACGACACAAAACAAGAGGTGGCAATGTATTAATTAATTGCATTTAATAAATTAGCTCATTATCACACATGACTGTACAAATGCATTGTCCAACAGGTGTTGAAATAATGGGATTAAAAGGGGAGATCCCATCCGAAAGACAAAAACAATGGCAAACACAAAAAGCACTTTTGGAATCTGATTTTAGTAAACACATAAGGAAAGGGTGCACCGGTCCTGGAAATACTGCAATACCAGGTCAATGCGTGGAGTGGACAGAGCAAGCTCTATTTCCATCTCCCTGTTCTAAAAATCCATTTAATATATGGTCCCCAGATAGGGGACGTATCAGATATTAAACTGATAAGAACAGATACTACACTTGATCTTAGCCAAAAGGCCGAGAAGCGATAACCCGAACGGGCCGCGCGTTGACCGAGCCTGCCCAATACTGCTGTTCACCCCTTGCAGCGATTCAGCCTACTCCTAGGCAATTCCATGGGGCCCTGCAGGCTCACACACACTCACAGCTACTAAGCGGGAGGTGAATAAAGGCCGGAGAGGAAGCAAGACAGGATTTGCTTCTTTTGCTTGCACCACAATGCAGTGCTGAAAGAGGAGGAATCGACATAAAAACGCCTTCCTGTCAACGCCCAAATGCCCTCCTGCCGTGCAAACACTGGCAGCAGCAGCAGCAGCAGTAAGTGCATGCCCACTGCCACCCCTTCTCCTTTCACACCTTGTATCAGCTTTAATCCAGTCCAGTGCTGCCTGCTGAGCAGCACTGACAAACACTGCCTGGGCCCAGGCTTTTATCTCTGAGGCCCCATTATGATGTCAGAAAGCTGGCTCTGGCTCCTGAGGTCTCCACTATGACACGTGCAAAGTTCCGTCTGAACTTTATATAAGACGGTGCGGCTCAGTCAGTCACTCAGTGTTGCCTGAGAGGGCAACACTGCAACAGCCGGCCCCCAGGCTGTCTTTTTTTTGCACAGCTAGTTGCCTCCAGGAGGCCACAAGAGGGAGACAAGGGACTGCAAAATGGAAAATAGGCATCCACCAACTTTACAGACAACTTGTTCTCCTTGCTCCTACAACCTCCATCCTTGCACAGTTTGTTATTCTTCCAGGTAACATAGTAACAAATCCAAATTGCTGCTCTCTTTGTAGGCAAGCAAGGGTTTGTTGCAACTGCAATTCTTACTTCTTCTTGAAATGTAGGGACCACAGTACATTCCATCACATCCATCTAGTGTACACAGGTAGGTCCATTGTGGCGGGCGGGCGGGCGGGCGGGCTGGCTGCTTTAATGGCTGTTTGCTGTTCCCCTACTCCACTCCACTATTTGACTATGGTGCTGCATCAATCAGTGGCTGGCTCAGGTGCAGCTCTTTAACCTACCTAGGAGGGAGGGCGGAGAGAAGACAAGGAAGGTGAATGAGCTGTTCCAATGTGAAATGCCGGAAACACAGAAACACAGACGACACAAAACAAGAGGTGGCAATGTATTAATTAATTGCATTTAATAAATTAGCTCATTATCACACATGACTGTACAAATGCATTGTCCAACAGGTGTTGAAATAATGGGATTAAAAGGGGAGATCCCATCCGAAAGACAAAAACAATGGCAAACACAAAAAGCACTTTTGGAATCTGATTTTAGTAAACACATAAGGAAAGGGTGCACCGGTCCTGGAAATACTGCAATACCAGGTCAATGCGTGGAGTGGACAGAGCAAGCTCTATTTCCATCTCCCTGTTCTAAAAATCCATTTAATATATGGTCCCCAGATAGGGGACGTATCAGATATTAAACTGATAAGAACAGATACTACACTTGATCTTAGCCAAAAGGCCGAGAAGCGATAACCCGAACGTGCCGCGCGTTTTGCTTCTTTTGCTTGCACCACAATGCAGTGCTGAAAGAGGAGGAATCGACATAAAAACGCCTTCCTGGCAACGCCCAAATGCCCTCCTGCCGTGCAAACACTGGCAGCAGCAGCAGCAGCAGCAGCAGTAAGTGCATGCCCACTGCCACCCCTTCTCCTTTCACACCTTGTATCAGCTTTAATCCAGTCCAGTGCTGCCTGCTGAGCAGCACTGACCAACACTGCCTGGGCCCAGGCTTTTATCTCTGAGGCCCCATTATGATGTCAGAAAGCTGGCTCTGGCTCCTGAGGTCTCCACTATGACACGCGCAAAGTTCCGTCTGAACTTTATATAAGACGGTGCGGCTCAGTCAGTCACTCAGTGTTGCCTGAGAGGGCAACACTGCAACAGCCGGCTCCCAGGCTCTTTTTTTTGCACAGCTAGTTGCCTCCAGGAGGCCACAAGAGGGAGACAAGGGACTGCAAAATGGAAAATAGGCATCCACCAACTTTACAGACAACTTGTTCTCCTTGCTCCTACAACCTCCATCCTTGCACAGTTTGTTATTCTTCCAGGTAACATAGTAACAAATCCAAATTGCTGCTCTCTTTGTAGGCAAGCAAGGGTTTGTTGCAACTGCAATTCTTACTTCTTCTTGAAATGTAGGGACCACAGTACATTCCATCACATCCATCTAGTGTACACAGGTAGGTCCATTGTGACGGGCGGGCGGGCGGGCGGGCTGGCTGCTTTAATGGCTGTTTGCTGTTCCCCTACTCCACTCCACTATTTGACTATGGTGCTGCATCAATCAGTGGCTGGCTCAGGTGCAGCTCTTTAACCTACCTAGGAGGGAGGGCGGAGAGAAGACAAGGAAGGTGAATGAGCTGTTCCAATGTGAAATGCCGGAAACACAGAAACACAGACGACACAAAACAAGAGGTGGCAATGTATTAATTAATTGCATTTAATAAATTAGCTCATTATCACACATGACTGTACAAATGCATTGTCCAACAGGTGTTGAAATAATGGGATTAAAAGGGGAGATCCCATCCGAAAGACAAAAACAATGGCAAACACAAAAAGCACTTTTGGAATCTGATTTTAGTAAACACATAAGGAAAGGGTGCACCGGTCCTGGAAATACTGCAATACCAGGTCAATGCGTGGAGTGGACAGAGCAAGCTCTATTTCCATCTCCCTGTTCTAAAAAATCCATTTAATATATGGTCCCCAGATAGGGGACGTATCAGATATTAAACTGATAAGAATAGATACTACACTTGATCTTAGCCAAAAGGCCGAGAAGCGATAACCCGAACGTGCCGCGCGTTTTGCTTCTTTTGCTTGCACCACAATGCAGTGCTGAAAGAGGAGGAATCGACATAAAAACGCCTTCCTGGCAACGCCCAAATGCCCTCCTGCCGTGCAAACACTGGCAGGAGCAGCAGCAGCAGCAATAAGTGCATGCCCACTGCCACCCCTTCTCCTTTCACACCTTGTATCAGCTTTAATCCAGTCCAGTGCTGCCTGCTGAGCAGCACTGACCAACACTGCCTGGGCCCAGGCTTTTATCTCTGAGGCCCCATTATGATGTCAGAAAGCTGGCTCTGGCTCCTGAGGTCTCCACTATGACACGTGCAAAGTTCCGTCTGAACTTTATATAAGACGGTGCGGCTCAGTCAGTCACTCAGTGTTGCCTGAGAGGGCAACACTGCAACAGCCGGCCCCCAGGCTGTCTTTTTTTTGCACAGCTAGTTGCCTCCAGGAGGCCACAAGAGGGAGACAAGGGACTGCAAAATGGAAAATAGGCATCCACCAACTTTACAGACAACTTGTTCTCCTTGCTCCTACAACCTCCATCCTTGCACAGTTTGTTATTCTTCCAGGTAACATAGTAACAAATCCAAATTGCTGCTCTCTTTGTAGGCAAGCAAGGGTTTGTTGCAACTGCAATTCTTACTTCTTCTTGAAATGTAGGGACCACAGTACATTCCATCACATCCATCTAGTGTACACAGGTAGGTCCATTGTGGCGGGCGGGCGGGCGGGCGGGCTGGCTGCTTTAATGGCTGTTTGCTGTTCCCCTACTCCACTCCACTATTTGACTATGGTGCTGCATCAATCAGTGGCTGGCTCAGGTGCAGCTCTTTAACCTACCTAGGAGGGAGGGCGGAGAGAAGACAAGGAAGGTGAATGAGCTGTTCCAATGTGAAATGCCGGAAACACAGAAACACAGACGACACAAAACAAGAGGTGGCAATGTATTAATTAATTGCATTTAATAAATTAGCTCATTATCACACATGACTGTACAAATGCATTGTCCAACAGGTGTTGAAATAATGGGATTAAAAGGGGAGATCCCATCCGAAAGACAAAAACAATGGCAAACACAAAAAGCACTTTTGGAATCTGATTTTAGTAAACACATAAGGAAAGGGTGCACCGGTCCTGGAAATACTGCAATACCAGGTCAATGCGTGGAGTGGACAGAGCAAGCTCTATTTCCATCTCCCTGTTCTAAAAATCCATTTAATATATGGTCCCCAGATAGGGGACGTATCAGATATTAAACTGATAAGAACAGATACTACACTTGATCTTAGCCAAAAGGCCGAGAAGCGATAACCCGAACGTGCCGCGCGTTTTGCTTCTTTTGCTTGCACCACAATGCAGTGCTGAAAGAGGAGGAATCGACATAAAAACGCCTTCCTGGCAACGCCCAAATGCCCTCCTGCCGTGCAAACACTGGCAGCAGCAGCAGCAGCAGCAGCAGTAAGTGCATGCCCACTGCCACCCCTTCTCCTTTCACACCTTGTATCAGCTTTAATCCAGTCCAGTGCTGCCTGCTGAGCAGCACTGACCAACACTGCCTGGGCCCAGGCTTTTATCTCTGAGGCCCCATTATGATGTCAGAAAGCTGGCTCTGGCTCCTGAGGTCTCCACAATGACACGCGCAAAGTTCCGTCTGAACTTTATATAAGACGGTGCGGCTCAGTCAGTCACTCAGTGTTGCCTGAGAGGGCAACACTGCAACAGCCGGCTCCCAGGCTGTCTTTTTTTTGCACAGCTAGTTGCCTCCAGGAGGCCACAAGAGGGAGACAAGGGACTGCAAAATGGAAAATAGGCATCCACCAACTTTACAGACAACTTGTTCTCCTTGCTCCTACAACCTCCATCCTTGCACAGTTTGTTATTCTTCCAGGTAACATAGTAACAAATCCAAATTGCTGCTCTCTTTGTAGGCAAGCAAGGGTTTGTTGCAACTGCAATTCTTACTTCTTCTTGAAATGTAGGGACCACAGTACATTCCATCACATCCATCTAGTGTACACAGGTAGGTCCATTGTGACGGGCGGGCGGGCGGGCGGGCTGGCTGCTTTAATGGCTGTTTGCTGTTCCCCTACTCCACTCCACTATTTGACTATGGTGCTGCATCAATCAGTGGCTGGCTCAGGTGCAGCTCTTTAACCTACCTAGGAGGGAGGGCGGAGAGAAGACAAGGAAGGTGAATGAGCTGTTCCAATGTGAAATGCCGGAAACACAGAAACACAGACGACACAAAACAAGAGGTGGCAATGTATTAATTAATTGCATTTAATAAATTAGCTCATTATCACACATGACTGTACAAATGCATTGTCCAACAGGTGTTGAAATAATGGGATTAAAAGGGGAGATCCCATCCGAAAGACAAAAACAATGGCAAACACAAAAAGCACTTTTGGAATCTGATTTTAGTAAACACATAAGGAAAGGGTGCACCGGTCCTGGAAATACTGCAATACCAGGTCAATGCGTGGAGTGGACAGAGCAAGCTCTATTTCCATCTCCCTGTTCTAAAAATCCATTTAATATATGGTCCCCAGATAGGGGACGTATCAGATATTAAACTGATAAGAACAGATACTACACTTGATCTTAGCCAAAAGGCCGAGAAGCGATAACCCGAACGTGCCGCGCGTTTTGCTTCTTTTGCTTGCACCACAATGCAGTGCTGAAAGAGGAGGAATCGACATAAAAACGCCTTCCTGGCAACGCCCAAATGCCCTCCTGCCGTGCAAACACTGGCAGCAGCAGCAGCAGCAGTAAGTGCATGCCCACTGCCACCCCTTCTCCTTTCACACCTTGTATCAGCTTTAATCCAGTCCAGTGCAGCCAGCTGAGCAGCACTGACCAACACTGCCTGGGCCCAGGCTTTTATCTCTGAGGCCCCATTATGATGTCAGAAAGCTGGCTCTGGCTCCTGAGGTCTCCACTATGACACGTGCAAAGTTCCGTCTGAACTTTATATAAGACGGTGCGGCTCAGTCAGTCACTCAGTGTTGCCTGAGAGGGCAACACTGCAACAGCCGGCCCCCAGGCTGTCTTTTTTTTGCACAGCTAGTTGCCTCCAGGAGGCCACAAGAGGGAGACAAGGGACTGCAAAATGGAAAATAGGCATCCACCAACTTTACAGACAACTTGTTCTCCTTGCTCCTACAACCTCCATCCTTGCACAGTTTGTTATTCTTCCAGGTAACATAGTAACAAATCCAAATTGCTGCTCTCTTTGTAGGCAAGCAAGGGTTTGTTGCAACTGCAATTCTTACTTCTTCTTGAAATGTAGGGACCACAGTACATTCCATCACATCCATCTAGTGTACACAGGTAGGTCCATTGTGACGGGCGGGCGGGCGGGCTGGCTGCTTTAATGGCTGTTTGCTGTTCCCCTACTCCACTCCACTATTTGACTATGGTGCTGCATCAATCAGTGGCTGGCTCAGGTGCAGCTCTTTAACCTACCTAGGAGGGAGGGCGGAGAGAAGACAAGGAAGGTGAATGAGCTGTTCCAATGTGAAATGCCGGAAACACAGAAACACAGACGACACAAAACAAGAGGTGGCAATGTATTAATTAATAGCATTTAATAAATTAGCTCATTATCACACATGACTGTACAAATGCATTGTCCAACAGGTGTTGAAATAATGGGATTAAAAGGGGAGATCCCATCCGAAAGACAAAAACAATGGCAAACACAAAAAGCACTTTTGGAATCTGATTTTAGTAAACACATAAGGAAAGGGTGCACCGGTCCTGGAAATACTGCAATACCAGGTCAATGCGTGGAGTGGACAGAGCAAGCTCTATTTCCATCTCCCTGTTCTAAAAATCCATTTAATATATGGTCCCCAGATAGGGGACGTATCAGATATTAAACTGATAAGAACAGATACTACACTTGATCTTAGCCAAAAGGCCGAGAAGTGATAACCCGAACGTGCCGCGCGTTTTGCTTCTTTTGCTTGCACCACAATGCAGTGCTGAAAGAGGAGGAATCGACATAAAAACGCCTTCCTGGCAACGCCCAAATGCCCTCCTGCCGTGCAAACACTGGCAGCAGCAGCAGCAGCAGTAAGTGCATGCCCACTGCCACCCCTTCTCCTTTCACACCTTGTATCAGCTTTAATCCAGTCCAGTGCTGCCTGCTGAGCAGCACTGACCAACACTGCCTGGGCCCAGGCTTTTATCTCTGAGGCCCCATTATGATGTCAGAAAGCTGGCTCTGGCTCCTGAGGTCTCCACTATGACACGTGCAAAGTTCCGTCTGAACTTTATATAAGACGGTGCGGCTCAGTCAGTCACTCAGTGTTGCCTGAGAGGGCAACACTGCAACAGCCGGCCCCCAGGCTGTCTTTTTTTTGCACAGCTAGTTGCCTCCAGGAGGCCACAAGAGGGAGACAAGGGACTGCAAAATGGAAAATAGGCATCCACCAACTTTACAGACAACTTGTTCTCCTTGCTCCTACAACCTCCATCCTTGCACAGTTTGTTATTCTTCCAGGTAACATAGTAACAAATCCAAATTGCTGCTCTCTTTGTAGGCAAGCAAGGGTTTGTTGCAACTGCAATTCTTACTTCTTCTTGAAATGTAGGGACCACAGTACATTCCATCACATCCATCTAGTGTACACAGGTAGGTCCATTGTGACGGGCGGGCGGGCGGGCGGGCTGGCTGCTTTAATGGCTGTTTGCTGTTCCCCTACTCCACTCCACTATTTGACTATGGTGCTGCATCAATCAGTGGCTGGCTCAGGTGCAGCTCTTTAACCTACCTAGGAGGGAGGGCGGAGAGAAGACAAGGGAGGTGAATGAGCTGTTCCAATGTGAAATGCCGGAAACACAGAAACACAGACGACACAAAACAAGAGGTGGCAATGTATTAATTAATTGCATTTAATAAATTAGCTCATTATCACACATGACTGTACAAATGCATTGTCCAACAGGTGTTGAAATAATGGGATTAAAAGGGGAGATCCCATCCGAAAGACAAAAACAATGGCAAACACAAAAAGCACTTTTGGAATCTGATTTTAGTAAACACATAAGGAAAGGGTGCATCGGTCCTGGAAATACTGCAATACCAGGTCAATGCGTGGAGTGGACAGAGCAAGCTCTATTTCCATCTCCCTGTTCTAAAAATCCATTTAATATATGGTCCCCAGATAGGGGACGTATCAGATATTAAACTGATAAGAACAGATACTACACTTGATCTTAGCCAAAAGGCCGAGAAGCGATAACCCGAACGTGTCACGCGTTTTGCTTCTTTTGCTTGCACCACAATGCAGTGCTGAAAGAGGAGGAATCGACATAAAAACGCCTTCCTGGCAACGCCCAAATGCCCTCCTGCCGTGCAAACACTGGCAGCAGCAGTAGCAGCAGCAGCAGCAGCAGCAGTAAGTGCATGCCCACTGCCACCCCTTCTCCTTTCACACCTTGTATCAGCTTTAATCCAGTCCAGTGCTGCCTGCTGAGCAGCACTGACCAACACTGCCTGGGCCCAGGCTTTTATCTCTGAGGCCCCATTGTGATGTCAGAAAGCTGGCTCTGGCTCCTGAGGTCTCCACTATGACACGTGCAAAGTTCCGTCTGAACTTTATATAAGACGGTGCGGCTCAGTCAGTCACTCAGTGTTGCCTGAGAGGGCAACACTGCAACAGCCGGCCCCCAGGCTGTCTTTTTTTTGCACAGCTAGTTGCCTCCAGGAGGCCACAAGAGGGAGACAAGGGACTGCAAAATGGAAAATAGGCATCCACCAACTTTACAGACAACTTGTTCTCCTTGCTCCTACAACGTCCATCCTTGCACAGTTTGTTATTCTTCCAGGTAACATAGTAACAAATCCAAATTGCTGCTCTCTTTGTAGGCAAGCAAGGGTTTGTTGCAACTGCAATTCTTACTTCTTCTTGAAATGTAGGGACCACAGTACATTCCATCACATCCATCTAGTGTACACAGGTAGGTCCATTGTGACGGGCGGGCGGGCGGGCTGGCTGCTTTAATGGCTGTTTGCTGTTCCCCTACTCCACTCCACTATTTGACTATGGTGCTGCATCAATCAGTGGCTGGCTCAGGTGCAGCTCTTTAACCTACCTAGGAGTGAGGGCGGAGAGAAGACAAGGAAGGTGAATGAGCTGTTCCAATGTGAAATGCCGGAAACACAGAAACACAGACGACACAAAACAAGAGGTGGCAATGTATTAATTAATTGCATTTAATAAATTAGCTCATTATCACACATGACTGTACAAATGCATTGTCCAACAGGTGTTGAAATAATGGGATTAAAAGGGGAGATCCCATCCGAAAGACAAAAACAATGGCAAACACAAAAAGCACTTTTGGAATCTGATTTTAGTAAACACATAAGGAAAGGGTGCATCGGTCCTGGAAATACTGCAATACCAGGTCAATGCGTGGAGTGGACAGAGCAAGCTCTATTTCCATCTCCCTGTTCTAAAAATCCATTTAATATATGGTCCCCAGATAGGGGACGTATCAGATATTAAACTGATAAGAACAGATACTACACTTGATCTTAGCCAAAAGGCCGAGAAGCGATAACCCGAACGTGCCGCGCGTTTTGCTTCTTTTGCTTGCACCACAATGCAGTGCTGAAAGAGGAGGAATCGACATAAAAACGCCTTCCTGGCAACGCCCAAATGCCCTCCTGCCGTGCAAACACTGGCAGCAGCAGCAGCAGCAGCAGCAGCAGTAAGTGCATGCCCACTACCACCCCTTCTCCTTTCACACCTTGTATCAGCTTTAATCCAGTCCAGTGCTGCCTGCTGAGCAGCACTGACCAACACTGCCTGGGCCCAGGCTTTTATCTCTGAGGCCCCATTATGATGTCAGAAAGCTGGCTCTGGCTCCTGAGGTCTCCACTATGACACGTGCAAAGTTCCGTCTGAACTTTATATAAGACGGTGCGGCTCAGTCAGTCACTCAGTGTTGCCTGAGAGGGCAACACTGCAACAGCCGGCCCCCAGGCTGTCTTTTTTTTGCACAGCTAGTTGCCTCCAGGAGGCCACAAGAGGGAGACAAGGGACTGCAAAATGGAAAATAGGCATTCACCAACTTTACAGACAACTTGTTCTCCTTGCTCCTACAACCTCCATCCTTGCACAGTTTGTTATTCTTCCAGGTAACATAGTAACAAATCCAAATTGCTGCTCTCTTTGTAGGCAAGCAAGGGTTTGTTGCAACTGCAATTCTTACTTCTTCTTGAAATGTAGGGACCACAGTACATTCCATCACATCCATCTAGTGTACACAGGTAGGTCCATTGTGACGGGCGGGCGGGCGGGCGGGCTGGCTGCTTTAATGGCTGTTTGCTGTTCCCCTACTCCACTCCACTATTTGACTATGGTGCTGCATCAATCAGTGGCTGGCTCAGGTGCAGCTCTTTAACCTACCTAGGAGGGAGGGCGCAGAGAAGACAAGGAAGGTGAATGAGCTGTTCCAATGTGAAATGCCGGAAACACAGAAACACAGACGACACAAAACAAGAGGTGGCAATGTATTAATTAATTGCATTTAATAAATTAGCTCATTATCACACATGACTGTACAAATGCATTGTCCAACAGGTGTTGAAATAATGGGATTAAAAGGGGAGATCCCATCCGAAAGACAAAAACAATGGCAAACACAAAAAGCACTTTTGGAATCTGATTTTAGTAAACACATAAGGAAAGGGTGCACCGGTACTGGAAATACTGCAATACCAGGTCAATGCGTGGAGTGGACAGAGCAAGCTCTATTTCCATCTCCCTGTTCTAAAAATCCATTTAATATATGGTCCCCAGATAGGGGACGTATCAGATATTAAACTGATAAGAACAGATACTACACTTGATCTTAGCCAAAAGGCCGAGAAGCGATAACCCGAACGTGCCGCGCGTTTTGCTTCTTTTGCTTGCACCACAATGCAGTGCTGAAAGAGGAGGAATCGACATAAAAACGCCTTCCTGGCAACGCCCAAATGCCCTCCTGCCGTGCAAACACTGGCAGCAGCAGCAGCAGCAGTAAGTGCATGCCCACTGCCACCCCTTCTCTTTTCACACCTTGTATCAGCTTTAATCCAGTCCAGTGCTGCCTGCTGAGCAGCACTGACCAACACTGCCTGGGCCCAGGCTTTTATCTCTGAGGCCCCATTATGATGTCAGAAAGCTGGCTCTGGCTCCTGAGGTCTCCACTATGACACGTGCAAAGTTCCGTCTGAACTTTATATAAGACGGTGCGGCTCAGTCAGTCACTCAGTGTTGCCTGAGAGGGCAACACTGCAACAGCCGGCCCCCAGGCTGTCTTTTTTTTGCACAGCTAGTTGCCTCCAGGAGGCCACAAGAGGGAGACAAGGGACTGCAAAATGGAAAATAGGCATCCACCAACTTTACAGACAACTTGTTCTCCTTGCTCCTACAACCTCCATCCTTGCACAGTTTGTTATTCTTCCAGGTAACATAGTAACAAATCCAAATTGCTGCTCTCTTTGTAGGCAAGCAAGGGTTTGTTGCAACTGCAATTCTTACTTCTTCTTGAAATGTAGGGACCACAGTACATTCCATCACATCCATCTAGTGTACACAGGTAGGTCCATTGTGACGGGCGGGCGGGCGGGCGGGCTGGCTGCTTTAATGGCTGTTTGCTGTTCCCCTACTCCACTCCACTATTTGACTATGGTGCTGCATCAATCAGTGGCTGGCTCAGGTGCAGCTCTTTAACCTACCTAGGAGGGAGGGCGGAGAGAAGACAAGGAAGGTGAATGAGCTGTTCCAATGTGAAATGCCGGAAACACAGAAACACAGACGACACAAAACAAGAGGTGGCAATGTATTAATTAATTGCATTTAATAAATTAGCTCATTATCACACATGACTGTACAAATGCATTGTCCAACAGGTGTTGAAATAATGGGATTAAAAGGGGAGATCCCATCCGAAAGACAAAAACAATGGCAAACACAAAAAGCACTTTTGGAATCTGATTTTAGTAAACACATAAGGAAAGGGTGCACCGGTCCTGGAAATACTGCAATACCAGGTCAATGCGTGGAGTGGACAGAGCAAGCTCTATTTCCATCTCCCTGTTCTAAAAATCCATTTAATATATGGTCCCCAGATAGGGGACGTATCAGATATTAAACTGATAAGAACAGATACTACACTTGATCTTAGCCAAAAGGCCGAGAAGCGATAACCCGAACGTGCCGCGCGTTTTGCTTCTTTTGCTTGCACCACAATGCAGTTCTGAAAGAGGAGGAATCGACATAAAAACGCATTCCTGGCAACGCCCAAATGCCCTCCTGCCGTGCAAACACTGGCAGCAGCAGCAGCAGCAGCAGCAGCAGTAAGTGCATGCCCACTGCCACCCCTTCTCCTTTCACACCTTGTATCAGCTTTAATCCAGTCCAGTGCTGCCTGCTGAGCAGCACTGACCAACACTGCCTGGGCCCAGGCTTTTATCTCTGAGGCCCCATTATGATGTCAGAAAGCTGGCTCTGGCTCCTGAGGTCTCCACTATGACACGTGCAAAGTTCCGTCTGAACTTTATATAAGACGGTGCGGCTCAGTCAGTCACTCAGTGTTGCCTGAGAGGGCAACACTGCAACAGCCGGCTCCCAGGCTGTCTTTTTTTTGCACAGCTAGTTGCCTCCAGGAGGCCACAAGAGGGAGACAAGGGACTGCAAAATGGAAAATAGGCATCCACCAACTTTACAGACAACTTGTTCTCCTTGCTCCTACAACCTCCATCCTTGCACAGTTTGTTATTCTTCCAGGTAACATAGTAACAAATCCAAATTGCTGCTCTCTTTGTAGGCAAGCAAGGGTTTGTTGCAACTGCAATTCTTACTTCTTCTTGAAATGTAGGGACCACAGTACATTCCATCACATCCATCTAGTGTACACAGGTAGGTCCATTGTGACGGGCGGGCGGGCGGGCTGGCTGCTTTAATGGCTGTTTGCTGTTCCCCTACTCCACTCCACTATTTGACTATGGTGCTGCATCAATCAGTGGCTGGCTCAGGTGCAGCTCTTTAACCTACCTAGGAGGGAGGGCGGAGAGAAGACAAGGAAGGTGAATGAGCTGTTCCAATGTGAAATGCCGGAAACACAGAAACACAGACGACACAAAACAAGAGGTGGCAATGTATTAATTAATTGCATTTAATAAATTAGCTCATTATCACACATGACTGTACAAATGCATTGTCCAACAGGTGTTGAAATAATGGGATTAAAAGGGGAGATCCCATCCGAAAGACAAAAACAATGGCAAACACAAAAAGCACTTTTGGAATCTGATTTTAGTAAACACATAAGGAAAGGGTGCATCGGTCCTGGAAATACTGCAATACCAGGTCAATGCGTGGAGTGGACAGAGCAAGCTCTATTTCCATCTCCCTGTTCTAAAAATCCATTTAATATATGGTCCCCAGATAGGGGACGTATCAGATATTAAACTGATAAGAACAGATACTACACTTGATCTTAGCCAAAAGGCCGAGAAGCGATAACCCGAACGTGCCGCGCGTTTTGCTTCTTTTGCTTGCACCACAATGCAGTGCTGAAAGAGGAGGAATCGACATAAAAACGCCTTCCTGGCAACACCCAAATACC
Organism: Rhinoderma darwinii; assembly: GCF_050947455.1. Classification (NCBI taxonomy): domain Eukaryota; kingdom Metazoa; phylum Chordata; class Amphibia; order Anura; family Rhinodermatidae; genus Rhinoderma; species Rhinoderma darwinii. The sequence continues at coordinate 889,065 of NW_027461698.1, forward strand.
CTCCTGCCGTGCAAACACTGGCAGCAGCAGCAGCAGCAGCAGTAAGTGCATGCCCACTGCCACCCCTTCTCCTTTCACACCTTGTATCAGCTTTAATCCAGTCCAGTGCTGCCTGCTGAGCAGCACTGACCAACACTGCCTGGGCCCAGGCTTTTATCTCTGAGGCCCCATTATGATGTCAGAAAGCTGGCTCTGGCTCCTGAGGTCTCCACTATGACACGTGCAAAGTTCCGTCTGAACTTTATATAAGACGGTGCGGCTCAGTCAGTCACTCAGTGTTGCCTGAGAGGGCAACACTGCAACAGCCGGCCCCCAGGCTGTCTTTTTTTTGCACAGCTAGTTGCCTCCAGGAGGCCACAAGAGGGAGACAAGGGACTGCAAAATGGAAAATAGGCATCCACCAACTTTACAGACAACTTGTTCTCCTTGCTCCTACAACCTCCATCCTTGCACAGTTTGTTATTCTTCCAGGTAACATAGTAACAAATCCAAATTGCTGCTCTCTTTGTAGGCAAGCAAGGGTTTGTTGCAACTGCAATTCTTACTTCTTCTTGAAATGTAGGGACCACAGTACATTCCATCACATCCATCTAGTGTACACAGGTAGGTCCATTGTGACGGGCGGGCGGGCGGGCGGGCTGGCTGCTTTAATGGCTGTTTGCTGTTCCCCTACTCCACTCCACTATTTGACTATGGTGCTGCATCAATCAGTGGCTGGCTCAGGTGCAGCTCTTTAACCTACCTAGGAGGGAGGGCGGAGAGAAGACAAGGAAGGTGAATGAGCTGTTCCAATGTGAAATGCCGGAAACACAGAAACACAGACGACACAAAACAAGAGGTGGCAATGTATTAATTAATAGCATTTAATAAATTAGCTCATTATCACACATGACTGTACAAATGCATTGTCCAACAGGTGTTGAAATAATGGGATTAAAAGGGGAGATCCCATCCGAAAGACAAAAACAATGGCAAACACAAAAAGCACTTTTGGAATCTGATTTTAGTAAACACATAAGGAAAGGGTGCACCGGTCCTGGAAATACTGCAATACCAGGTCAATGCGTGGAGTGGACAGAGCAAGCTCTATTTCCATCTCCCTGTTCTAAAAATCCATTTAATATATGGTCCCCAGATAGGGGACGTATCAGATATTAAACTGATAAGAACAGATACTACACTTGATCTTAGCCAAAAGGCCGAGAAGCGATAACCCGAACGTGCCGCGCGTTTTGCTTCTTTTGCTTGCACCACAATGCAGTGCTGAAAGAGGAGGAATCGACATAAAAACGCCTTCCTGGCAACGCCCAAATGCCCTCCTGCCGTGCAAACACTGGCAGCAGCAGCAGCAGTAAGTGCATGCCCACTGCCACCCCTTCTCCTTTCACACCTTGTATCAGCTTTAATCCAGTCCAGTGCTGCCTGCTGAGCAGCACTGACCAACACTGCCTGGGCCCAGGCTTTTATCTCTGAGGCCCCATTATGATGTCAGAAAGCTGGCTCTGGCTCCTGAGGTCTCCACTATGACACGTGCAAAGTTCCGTCTGAACTTTATATAAGACGGTGCGGCTCAGTCAGTCACTCAGTGTTGCCTGAGAGGGCAACACTGCAACAGCCAGCCCCCAGGCTGTCTTTTTTTTGCACAGCTAGTTGCCTCCAGGAGGCCACAAGAGGGAGACAAGGGACTGCAAAATGGAAAATAGGCATCCACCAACTTTACAGACAACTTGTTCTCCTTGCTCCTACAACCTCCATCCTTGCACAGTTTGTTATTCTTCCAGGTAACATAGTAACAAATCCAAATTGCTGCTCTCTTTGTAGGCAAGCAAGGGTTTGTTGCAACTGCAATTCTTACTTCTTCTTGAAATGTAGGGACCACAGTACATTCCATCACATCCATCTAGTGTACACAGGTAGGTCCATTGTGACGGGCGGGCGGGCGGGCGGGCTGGCTGCTTTAATGGCTGTTTGCTGTTCCCCTACTCCACTCCACTATTTGACTATGGTGCTGCATCAATCAGTGGCTGGCTCAGGTGCAGCTCTTTAACCTACCTAGGAGGGAGGGCGCAGAGAAGACAAGGAAGGTGAATGAGCTGTTCCAATGTGAAATGCCGGAAACACAGAAACACAGACGACACAAAACAAGAGGTGGCAATGTATTAATTAATAGCATTTAATAAATTAGCTCATTATCACACATGACTGTACAAATGCATTGTCCAACAGGTGTTGAAATAATGGGATTAAAAGGGGAGATCCCATCCGAAAGACAAAAACAATGGCAAACACAAAAAGCACTTTTGGAATCTGATTTTAGTAAACACATAAGGAAAGGGTGCACCGGTCCTGGAAATACTGCAATACCAGGTCAATGCGTGGAGTGGACAGAGCAAGCTCTATTTCCATCTCCCTGTTCTAAAAATCCATTTAATATATGGTCCCCAGATAGGGGACGTATCAGATATTAAACTGATAAGAACAGATACTACACTTGATCTTAGCCAAAAGGCCGAGAAGCGATAACCCGAACGTGCCGCGCGTTTTGCTTCTTTTGCTTGCACCACAATGCAGTGCTGAAAGAGGAGGAATCGACATAAAAACGCCTTCCTGGCAACGCCCAAATGCCCTCCTGCCGTGCAAACACTGGCAGCAGCAGCAGCAGCAGTAAGTGCATGCCCACTGCCACCCCTTCTCCTTTCACACCTTGTATCAGCTTTAATCCAGTCCAGTGCTGCCTGCTGAGCAGCACTGACCAACACTGCCTGAGCCCAGGCTTTTATCTCTGAGGCCCCATTATGATGTCAGAAAGCTGGCTCTGGCTCCTGAGGTCTCCACTATGACACGTGCAAAGTTCCGTCTGAACTTTATATAAGACGGTGCGGCTCAGTCAGTCACTCAGTGTTGCCTGAGAGGGCAACACTGCAACAGCCGGCCCCCAGGCTGTCTTTTTTTTGCACAGCTAGTTGCCTCCAGGAGGCTACAAGAGGGAGACAAGGGACTGCAAAATGGAAAATAGGCATCCACCAACTTTACAGACAACTTGTTCTCCTTGCTCCTACAACCTCCATCCTTGCACAGTTTGTTATTCTTCCACGTAACATAGTAACAAATCCAAATTGCTGCTCTCTTTGTAGGCAAGCAAGGGTTTGTTGCAACTGCAATTCTTACTTCTTCTTGAAATGTAGGGACCACAGTACATTCCATCACATCCATCTAGTGTACACAGGTAGGTCCATTGTGACGGGCGGGCGGGCGGGCTGGCTGCTTTAATGGCTGTTTGCTGTTCCCCTACTCCACTCCACTATTTGACTATGGTGCTGCATCAATCAGTGGCTGGCTCAGGTGCAGCTCTTTAACCTACCTAGGAGGGAGGGCGGAGAGAAGACAAGGAAGGTGAATGAGCTGTTCCAATGTGAAATGCCGGAAACACAGAAACACAGACGACACAAAACAAGAGGTGGCAATGTATTAATTAATTGCATTTAATAAATTAGCTCATTATCACACATGACTGTACAAATCCATTGTCCAACAGGTGTTGAAATAATGGGATTAAAAGGGGAGATCCCATCCGAAAGACAAAAACAATGGCAAACACAAAAAGCACTTTTGGAATCTGATTTTAGTAAACACATAAGGAAAGGGTGCACCGGTCCTGGAAATACTGCAATACCAGGTCAATGCGTGGAGTGGACAGAGCAAGCTCTATTTCCATCTCCCTGTTCTAAAAATCCATTTAATATATGGTCCCCAGATAGGGGACGTATCAGATATTAAACTGATAAGAACAGATACTACACTTGATCTTAGCCAAAAGGCCGAGAAGCGATAACCCGAACGTGCCGCGCGTTTTGCTTCTTTTGCTTGCACCACAATGCAGTGCTGAAAGAGGAGGAATCGACATAAAAACGCCTTCCTGGCAACGCCCAAATGCCCTCCTGCCGTGCAAACACTGGCAGCAGCAGCAGCAGCAGCAGCAGCAGCAGTAAGTGCATGCCCACTGCCACCCCTTCTCCTTTCACACCTTGTATCAGCTTTAATCCAGTCCAGTGCTGCCTGCTGAGCAGCACTGACCAACACTGCCTGGGCCCAGGCTTTTATCTCTGAGGCCCCATTATGATGTCAGAAAGCTGGCTCTGGCTCCTGAGGTCTCCACTATGACACGTGCAAAGTTCCGTCTGAACTTTATATAAGACGGTGCGGCTCAGTCAGTCACTCAGTGTTGCCTGAGAGGGCAACACTGCAACAGCCGGCCCCCAGGCTGTCTTTTTTTTGCACAGCTAGTTGCCTCCAGGAGGCCACAAGAGGGAGACAAGGGACTGCAAAATGGAAAATAGGCATCCACCAACTTTACAGACAACTTGTTCTCCTTGCTCCTACAACCTCCATCCTTGCACAGTTTGTTATTCTTCCAGGTAACATAGTAACAAATCCAAATTGCTGCTCTCTTTGTAGGCAAGCAAGGGTTTGTTGCAACTGCAATTCTTACTTCTTCTTGAAATGTAGGGACCACAGTACATTCCATCACATCCATCTAGTGTACACAGGTAGGTCCATTGTGACGGGCGGGCGGGCGGGCGGGCTGGCTGCTTTAATGGCTGTTTGCTGTTCCCCTACTCCACTCCACTATTTGACTATGGTGCTGCATCAATCAGTGGCTGGCTCAGGTGCAGCTCTTTAACCTACCTAGGAGGGAGGGCGGAGAGAAGACAAGGAAGGTGAATGAGCTGTTCCAATGTGAAATGCCGGAAACACAGAAACACAGACGACACAAAACAAGAGGTGGCAATGTATTAATTAATTGCATTTAATAAATTAGCTCATTATCACACATGACTGTACAAATGCATTGTCCAACAGGTGTTGAAATAATGGGATTAAAAGGGGAGATCCCATCCGAAAGACAAAAACAATGGCAAACACAAAAAGCACTTTTGGAATCTGATTTTAGTAAACACATAAGGAAAGGGTGCATCGGTCCTGGAAATACTGCAATACCAGGTCAATGCGTGGAGTGGACAGAGCAAGCTCTATTTCCATCTCCCTGTTCTAAAAATCCATTTAATATATGGTCCCCAGATAGGGGACGTATCAGATATTAAACTGATAAGAACAGATACTACACTTGATCTTAGCCAAAAGGCCGAGAAGCGATAACCCGAACGTGTCGCGCGTTTTGCTTCTTTTGCTTGCACCACAATGCAGTGCTGAAAGAGGAGGAATCGACATAAAAACGCCTTCCTGGCAACGCCCAAATGCCCTCCTGCCGTGCAAACACTGGCAGCAGCAGCAGCAGCAGCAGTAAGTGCATGCCCACTGCCACCCCTTCTCCTTTCACACCTTGTATCAGCTTTAATCCAGTCCAGTGCTGCCTGCTGAGCAGCACTGACCAACACTGCCTGGGCCCAGGCTTTTATCTCTGAGGCCCCATTATGATGTCAGAAAGCTGGCTCTGGCTCCTGAGGTCTCCACTATGACACGTGCAAAGTTCCGTCTGAACTTTATATAAGACGGTGCGGCTCAGTCAGTCACTCAGTGTTGCCTGAGAGGGCAACACTGCAACAGCCGGCCCCCAGGCTGTCTTTTTTTTGCACAGCTAGTTGCCTCCAGGAGGCCACAAGAGGGAGACAAGGGACTGCAAAATGGAAAATAGGCATCCACCAACTTTACAGACAACTTGTTCTCCTTGCTCCTACAACCTCCATCCTTGCACAGTTTGTTATTCTTCCAGGTAACATAGTAACAAATCCAAATTGCTGCTCTCTTTGTAGGCAAGCAAGGGTTTGTTGCAACTGCAATTCTTACTTCTTCTTGAAATGTAGGGACCACAGTACATTCCATCACATCCATCTAGTGTACACAGGTAGGTCCATTGTGACGGGCGGGCGGGCGGGCGGGCTGGCTGCTTTAATGGCTGTTTGCTGTTCCCCTACTCCACTCCACTATTTGACTATGGTGCTGCATCAATCAGTGGCTGGCTCAGGTGCAGCTCTTTAACCTACCTAGGAGGGAGGGCGGAGAGAAGACAAGGAAGGTGAATGAGCTGTTCCAATGTGAAATGCCGGAAACACAGAAACACAGACGACACAAAACAAGAGGTGGCAATGTATTAATTAATTGCATTTAATAAATTAGCTCATTATCACACATGACTGTACAAATGCATTGTCCAACAGGTGTTGAAATAATGGGATTAAAAGGGGAGATCCCATCCGAAAGACAAAAACAATGGCAAACACAAAAAGCACTTTTGGAATCTGATTTTAGTAAACACATAAGGAAAGGGTGCATCGGTCCTGGAAATACTGCAATACCAGGTCAATGCGTGGAGTGGACAGAGCAAGCTCTATTTCCATCTCCCTGTTCTAAAAATCCATTTAATATATGGTCCCCAGATAGGGGACGTATCAGATATTAAACTGATAAGAACAGATACTACACTTGATCTTAGCCAAAAGGCCGAGAAGCGATAACCCGAACGTGTCGCGCGTTTTGCTTCTTTTGCTTGCACCACAATGCAGTGCTGAAAGAGGAGGAATCGACATAAAAACGCCTTCCTGGCAACGCCCAAATGCCCTCCTGCCGTGCAAACACTGGCAGCAGCAGCAGCAGCAGCAGCAGTAAGTGCATGCCCACTGCCACCCCTTCTCCTTTCACACCTTGTATCAGCTTTAATCCAGTCCAGTGCTGCCTGCTGAGCAGCACTGACCAACACTGCCTGGGCCCAGGCTTTTATCTCTGAGGCCCCATTATGATGTCAGAAAGCTGGCTCTGGCTCCTGAGGTCTCCACTATGACACGTGCAAAGTTCCGTCTGAATTTTATATAAGACGGTGCGGCTCAGTCAGTCACTCAGTGTTGCCTGAGAGGGCAACACTGCAACAGCCGGCCCCTAGGCTGTCTTTTTTTTGCACAGCTAGTTGCCTCCAGGAGGCCACAAGAGGGAGACAAGGGACTGCAAAATGGAAAATAGGCATCCACCAACTTTACAGACAACTTGTTCTCCTTGCTCCTACAACCTCCATCCTTGCACAGTTTGTTATTCTTCCAGGTAACATAGTAACAAATCCAAATTGCTGCTCTCTTTGTAGGCAAGCAAGGGTTTGTTGCAACTGCAATTCTTACTTCTTCTTGAAATGTAGGGACCACAGTACATTCCATCACATCCATCTAGTGTACACAGGTAGGTCCATTGTGACGGGCGGGCGGGCGGGCGGGCGGGCTGGCTGCTTTAATGGCTGTTTGCTGTTCCCCTACTCCACTCCACTATTTGACTATGGTGCTGCATCAATCAGTGGCTGGCTCAGGTGCAGCTCTTTAACCTACCTAGGAGTGAGGGCGGAGAGAAGACAAGGAAGGTGAATGAGCTGTTCCAATGTGAAATGCCGGAAACACAGAAACACAGACGACACAAAACAAGAGGTGGCAATGTATTAATTAATTGCATTTAATAAATTAGCTCATTATCACACATGACTGTACAAATGCATTGTCCAACAGGTGTTGAAATAATGGGATTAAAAGGGGAGATCCCATCCGAAAGACAAAAACAATGGCAAACACAAAAAGCACTTTTGGAATCTGATTTTAGTAAACACATAAGGAAAGGGTGCATCGGTCCTGGAAATACTGCAATACCAGGTCAATGCATGGAGTGGACAGAGCAAGCTCTATTTCCATCTCCCTGTTCTAAAAATCCATTTAATATATGGTCCCCAGATAGGGGACGTATCAGATATTAAACTGATAAGAACAGATACTACACTTGATCTTAGCCAAAAGGCCGAGAAGCGATAACCCGAATGGGCCGCGCGTTTTGCTTCTTTTGCTTGCACCACAATGCAGTGCTGAAAGAGGAGGAATCGACATAAAAACGCCTTCCTGGCAACGCCCAAATGCCCTCCTGCCGTGCAAACACTGGCAGCAGCAGCAGCAGCAGCAGCAGTAAGTGCATGCCCACTGCCACCCCTTCTCCTTTCACACCTTGTATCAGCTTTAATCCAGTCCAGTGCTGCCTGCTGAGCAGCACTGACCAACACTGCCTGGGCCCAGGCTTTTATCTCTGAGGCCCCATTATGATGTCAGAAAGCTGGCTCTGGCTCCTGAGGTCTCCACTATGACACGTGCAAAGTTCCGTCTGAACTTTATATAAGACGGTGCGGCTCAGTCAGTCACTCAGTGTTGCCTGAGAGGGCAACACTGCAACAGCCGGCCCCCAGGCTGTCTTTTTTTTGCACAGCTAGTTGCCTCCAGGAGGCCACAAGAGGGAGACAAGGGACTGCAAAATGGAAAATAGGCATCCACCAACTTTACAGACAACTTGTTCTCCTTGCTCCTACAACCTCCATCCTTGCACAGTTTGTTATTCTTCCAGGTAACATAGTAACAAATCCAAATTGCTGCTCTCTTTGTAGGCAAGCAAGGGTTTGTTGCAACTGCAATTCTTACTTCTTCTTGAAATGTAGGGACCACAGTACATTCCATCACATCCATCTAGTGTACACAGGTAGGTCCATTGTGACGGGCGGGCGGGCGGGCTGGCTGCTTTAATGGCTGTTTGCTGTTCCCCTACTCCACTCCACTATTTGACTATGGTGCTGCATCAATCAGTGGCTGGCTCAGGTGCAGCTCTTTAACCTACCTAGGAGGGAGGGCGGAGAGAAGACAAGGAAGGTGAATGAGCTGTTCCAATATGAAATGCCGGAAACACAGAAACACAGACGACACAAAACAAGAGGTGGCAATGTATTAATTAATTGCATTTAATAAATTAGCTCATTATCACACATGACTGTACAAATGCATTGTCCAACAGGTGTTGAAATAATGGGATTAAAAGGGGAGATCCCATCCGAAAGACAAAAACAATGGCAAACACAAAAAGCACTTTTGGAATCTGATTTTAGTAAACACATAAGGAAAGGGTGCATCGGTCCTGGAAATACTGCAATACCAGGTCAATGCGTGGAGTGGACAGAGCAAGCTCTATTTCCATCTCCCTGTTCTAAAAATCCATTTAATATATGGTCCCCAGATAGGGGACGTATTCGATATTAAACTGATAAGAACAGATACTACACTTGATCTTAGCCAAAAGGCCGAGAAGCGATAACCCGAACGTGCCGCGCGTTTTGCTTCTTTTGCTTGCACCACAATGCAGTGCTGAAAGAGGAGGAATCGACATAAAAACGCCTTCCTGGCAACGCCCAAATGCCCTCCTGCCGTGCAAACACTGGCAGCAGCAGCAGCAGCAGTAAGTGCATGCCCACTGCCACCCCTTCTCCTTTCACACCTTGTATCAGCTTTAATCCAGTCCAGTGCTGCCTGCTGAGCAGCACTGACCAACACTGCCTGGGCCCAGGCTTTTATCTCTGAGGCCCCATTATGATGTCAGAAAGCTGGCTCTGGCTCCTGAGGTCTCCACTATGACACGTGCAAAGTTCCGTCTGAACTTTATATAAGACGGTGCGGCTCAGTCAGTCACTCAGTGTTGCCTGAGAGGGCAACACTGCAACAGCCGGCCCCCAGGCTGTCTTTTTTTTGCACAGCTAGTTGCCTCCAGGAGGCCACAAGAGGGAGACAAGGGACTGCAAAATGGAAAATAGGCATCCACCAACTTTACAGACAACTTGTTCTCCTTGCTCCTACAACCTCCATCCTTGCACAGTTTGTTATTCTTTTCAGGTAACATAGTAACAAATCCAAATTGCTGCTCTCTTTGTAGGCAAGCAAGGGTTTGTTGCAACTGCAATTCTTACTTCTTCTTGAAATGTAGGGACCACAGTACATTCCATCACATCCATCTAGTGTACACAGGTAGGTCCATTGTGACGGGCGGGCGGGCGGGCGGGCTGGCTGCTTTAATGGCTGTTTGCTGTTCCCCTACTCCACTCCACTATTTGACTATGGTGCTGCATCAATCAGTGGCTGGCTCAGGTGCAGCTCTTTAACCTACCTAGGAGGGAGGGCGGAGAGAAGACAAGGAAGGTGAATGAGCTGTTCCAATGTGAAATGCCGGAAACACAGAAACACAGACGACACAAAACAAGAGGTGGCAATGTATTAATTAATTGCATTTAATAAATTAGCTCATTATCACACATGACTGTACAAATGCATTGTCCAACAGGTGTTGAAATAATGGGATTAAAAGGGGAGATCCCATCCGAAAGACAAAAACAATGGCAAACACAAAAAGCACTTTTGGAATCTGATTTTAGTAAACACATAAGGAAAGGGTGCACCGGTCCTGGAAATACTGCAATACCAGGTCAATGCGTGGAGTGGACAGAGCAAGCTCTATTTCCATCTCCCTGTTCTAAAAATCCATTTAATATATGGTCCCCAGATAGGGGACGTATTCGATATTAAACTGATAAGAACAGATACTACACTTGATCTTAGCCAAAAGGCCGAGAAGCGATAACCCGAACGTGCCGCGCGTTTTGCTTCTTTTGCTTGCACCACAATGCAGTGCTGAAAGAGGAGGAATCGACATAAAAACGCCTTCCTGGCAACGCCCAAATGCCCTCCTGCCGTGCAAACACTGGCAGCAGCAGCAGCAGCAGTAAGTGCATGCCCACTGCCACCCCTTCTCCTTTCACACCTTGTATCAGCTTTAATCCAGTCCAGTGCTGCCTGCTGAGCAGCACTGACCAACACTGCCTGGGCCCAGGCTTTTATCTCTGAGGCCCCATTATGATGTCAGAAAGCTGGCTCTGGCTCCTGAGGTCTCCACTATGACACGTGCAAAGTTCCGTCTGAACTTTATATAAGACGGTGCGGCTCAGTCAGTCACTCAGTGTTGCCTGAGAGGGCAACACTGCAACAGCCGGCCCCCAGGCTGTCTTTTTTTTGCACAGCTAGTTGCCTCCAGGAGGCCACAAGAGGGAGACAAGGGACTGCAAAATGGAAAATAGGCATCCACCAACTTTACA